>NC_089272.1:35001631-35601631 GCF_963678975.1 Dysidea avara
CCATCTCTCCCAATACCCCCTGTACAAAGTGTCCACACTATCGACTGCCATTTAATGCTTTGACGTCATTGCGGATAAGATCCATTGCATAATGGGAGAATTTCCTTAAAGCATTGTAGGGAAATTTGAGTATATTTATGGCAACCTAGCTGTGATTCATTATCAGTTTACCATATTTGTTGTATTGTCTAGAGAGACCAGTGGTAATCCCACCCACTCACAATATCAGTTTGGGCAATAACATAATGTTTGAATGTACAGAGTTTGGTTCTCCACCATTTACCTACAAATGGTTCATGAGAAATACATCAATGGAAGGAAGTGATAAGTTATTAGTTGGAGAGGATAAGAACACTTACAACATATCATCAGTATTGTACAATCACACTGGAATCTATATCTGTGAAGTTAGTAATACGTTAGGAATTCTTTCTAATTCAACTCCTGCTAGTCTATTAGGTGAGAAAATATGTTTTAATGCTAAAATACATATAAAACTCATTGCTGTGTGCTGTCATAAAATAGTTTGCTTTTAATAGTACATATTTTGTGAACTACATTTTAACCAGCTTTGTGGTACCAGGAGCTTATGAGCCCCCGAAGGCGGCAAAGGAGCATGAAATTCGGTTCCATCACAATTCAAATTACGTCACGTTTTTTTAATAAATTGCTACGAGTATCACGCACAATTAGCATACGGCGTCGACTAATGAGATTTTACTTTCCTTATATTGAAACTAATTGCTAATGAATTTGGATTTTGATGGCAGTTAGCAAGCAGCGTAAGTTTCATGCTCCTTCGCTCATAAACTCCTAGTGGTACTACTACATATATAGCACTAAGGTTATTCCAAAAATTTCAATGAACAACTGAATAACTCTTAAAATTGGCTTTTGTAGCAACTAATTTGATTTATTTCTACTGTATGTGTTATACATCAGAGATACACATTTCACACAGTTCGTCCAAGCATTGTGGAGCATCCAGTCACAATACAGTCAGTCTACCCAGGAGAGATAGTGAACTTCAGTTGTAGAGCTGAAGGTTTCTCTACACTTAGTTATAGCTGGTTCATGGTGGAGTCTGGTTCTGATATTGGAGTGGAGATTGGGAATACAACTAATTCAACATACACTATTTCTAATCCCATTTATAACCAAAACAATACTGGTTATTATTGTGTTGCTACTAACAATGAGGGAATTGCTGTATCCAACACTTCTACTCTGACAGGTACTTATGTTTCATTTCTACACATTTAAATATTCTGTTACATGTTTCATAAATATCTCTCCCCTTTTACTATAATTTAACTGTGTGATTTTATTCATATTATCTTTCATTCATGTTGAGTTTTGAGATTAAATCTCCATTTGGAAAAGTTTGCTTATGCATTTCACCATAATGAATTGTGAAATTCATTTTTCTAGTTTTGTTTTTTTACCAATCTAGTTCTCAGACCTAACATCACTGATATCACCTTCACTCCGCAACCAACCAATACTTCATTGTTACTCAACTTTACTAACAATCAGTTAATGACTTGTAGTGCTAGTGGTGGTCCTCGGATCATGACCATGTGGCTGTTTGATGATGGTTCATCATTGTCAATAGTGACCAATGGTAATAACAGTGTGACTCATAACATCTCATCCTCATCAACCAGTGATACTGGTACTTATTACTGTATAGCCACTATTGATGGAATGAATGACACTTCAGATGTGTATACTCTGTTTGGTGAGTCATAAATATAATGAAAGCTATGGCATTTAATTGGGTAAAATACTGATATTCTGTTTTGTAGTTCTTGTACTGTTAACGTAAAGTTGTGTGCACTTAATGTTGTAAAATGAAAGTGTGTTCCTATAATGATTATAGCAACACTTTTAAAAATTTTAAGTGTATGAAACTTAGTACAATTGCAGTAAACTTATATATTATCCATGCTTACATTTTGTTTATTTATCTAACCAGTTGCTCCATATGATGTAAACATCACTGGTAACAACACATACCCTCATGGGAGTCAGTTACAATTACATTGTTCATCAGAGGGTGGACCACAATTAGAATACAGTTGGAGCAGGACTAACACATTGTCAAATGACACAACTACTAACACCAACAACCTTACTATTAGTAATGTAACTACACTTGATGGAGGAAATTACACTTGTACTGTGACTAATGATGCTGGATCTAGTAGTAATACTGTCACTGTCTATGGTAAGTTAGTATATATCACATAATATATCACATCACAATATACATCTACATCACGTAACATCACTTATACGTACATACATCACAATATATCACACAATATGTATTTCTTTTTTTAAACCAGGTATGGGAGATTGCCTGATTTACTGAAATTGTTTTCAGAAAAATGTGTATATTTGTTTGTCTTTCCACACCCACGTGAACGAGACTTTGTAAGGTAAACGCAACCTGTATGTGAGAAATAAAAGCAATATAGCACCAATATAGCACCAATATAGCACTTCCAGGCAGGTAAGCTTTAGTTACAGTGCCAGTTTAAAATACAGGTGAAGTAAATTGCTGAAGACATTATGGATGCTATGAACGTAAGACACACCTGAAAATGGCATATCTAGCCTCATGGCCAAGAATAACAAAATTCTTCAAGGTGAAGGGGGGGTGGCATGCCCCATACTTATGCAAACAGAAATCAATGGCAGCCTAGAGACTTTTTAACAATTTGTTTCAGAAAACATAACAGACAGACTATAAACAGTTGAGAAGATACCTATGTGCGTAATTTGTGATTTAAGAGGTTTTTGAATTCCACTTCCTTTGCAGTGGCATAGCGAAGTATTTATCAAAATCAATTATAATTAATAAATTATGAAATACATCAGAAAACAGTTATCATGTGAAATTAACAATAGTAGTTAAACTAAATTTTGATTAATTGCCTGTTTAGCTAGAAAGGAATAGTATTAACTGTATGGGTACCTATTTTGTTAGAATTAGCACGCATTAAGCTTTCTTTGTGTGTTAAAACTTAATTGAGGTTGATTTAATATATCATTCAATGTTGTTAACAGTTGGACCAGTGTTTACTACTCATCCAATGAATCAGGAGGAGGTTATTAATAACAGTTTTACACTACAATGTACAGCAGAAGGATTCCCTACACCATCCATACAATGGTACCTCAACAATACCATGATCACTAATACTAGTAATAGATATATTGTTGACACTACATCAATGAACAGTATTACTAGTATACTGAGAGTTATAATGGCTGACTTTAGTGATACTGGCCTGTACCACTGTGAAGCTAATAGTAGTGTGTTTGTTAATAATGTGAACAGTGACATGATGAATATCAGTGTAGTAGGTGAGTATGGATTGGTAGTATACAAGTACAGATCATGTAATACTATGCTAATGTATACACAACATACTGTGTATGTGACTGTCACTTGCATGGTTACACCTTGCTAAAACTCCACAAGTGCATAGTTACGTAGTTAACTCATGTACTATCTATTCATGGTTGTAACTTAGTGCACTGCTGGTCTATCTGCTCAAGCTTGTGGAAATATATCCCATGGTTTAATACTAGAGGCTGTAAAATCATCCTGGATTGACCCGATTATGTGGAAAAGCAGGAACATCCCTGAATTTGTAAACATGTGGATTTCAAACAATTCTACTGGATGTGTGTCATCTACAAGAACGTCTTTTAGTCCTGTGCTTCCCATTGTTTTCTTCCTCTATTTTCTAACAGCCCTTTCCCCACACCATCTTCAGCTGGTAATATAGCAACACTTGTGATTAAACAATATATTGAGTGTTAGAAGGAAATCCTTCAATATTTGATGCATTGAATTGTAAAATATTGCCATAATCCTAACCCTAATATAAAAGTAATTAGCTATATTTATCCGGCTTAGCATGGTGCAATCAAACAAATTCAAGATTTCTACAAACTTTCTGAAGTGTGGCCATGTCACCAAGAGGCTGACTTACCAATATTATCATTATACAGTGTACTATGACTGCTGAATGAACAAAAATGTAACATGACAGTGTAATAAAAGGATACAGTATGTTAGAGTGCTGTGACGACATTTTGTAATATAACTGATAACACGGGCTGGAAATTTTCGTAAATAGATTTAAAATGTATCCTAGTACTATCACCGACCACCCCAGTACAGGAGTGGGGGGTTTCAATTCTCCACAAAGCTAGAGCAACACAAAGCCAACCCTGCAGCTGTTGCCCCGGAGTGGTTATTTTTCCACTGCCATTACTTTATTTAATGATAGAAACCCAATAATACATCCATGTCTTAAAAGGTCCATCTTGGATTGGTACAATGTGATAGTGATATGATCAGAAGAAAAGGTAACGTCACACCAGTGGAAGCTAGTATATTCGTTCACCCTAAAAAACCGTAAAGGGCAAAGGTGAAAACAGCCCATAACATGCACTGCCTTGGACAGTGTACTGTGATTGATGTAGCTGATCCTTCAGGGTACTCGTATGGTTAAGAGTAATAGGTAAGCATGCAAGCTGGTTGTCACCCTGTAAATGATGAATGCCCCTACATACTAAATGTAGAAGATTATCCATTGTTGGGTCTAGCATGCCATACTCAATGTGGTGTAAGCGAATGGCTGCTAAATAAATAGACTTTAATAATCTTGTAGGACTCAAGTAGCAACTTATTGGCTCAGACATACTATAGTGTTATAGATGATGGTGGTACTGGGGTAAGGCTGTGTTGACAGCAAAATGAGTGGAACTTTGAGAGGGCTGATTGATAAGTCTGTCTCGTGGACTGAGCAATTCCATGATACTGGCATTGCAGGAGACGGTAGTGAATGTCTGCATTGGGCATGCAGAGATGTGATCTGAAAGTGGCAGGGCATTGGGGGCTAGCTTCCTGAATTTCTCCATCTGGAAATGAGACATAGAGAGTCAGCTATATCCAGGAACATGAATTACGTACATATTGATGTCATAACTACTGGCACAAAAATACAACAAGTGAATCAAAGCCATTGTATGAGGAGCACAAGTAGAGCCCCTGTCCCAGATATCAACCACAGCAAAAGAAAAGGATTTTCCGGTTGGGCCAGAAGGATCTTAATGTGTGGACTGCCCATACTATTGCTAATAACTCTTTCCACATAGTGTCCACCTCACTTTGGGTAGATGATAAATGTGATTGGAGCCACCTTCCATTCCCCATGCATACAAACCAGAAGCATCAGTGTAAAGGTTCAAAGCTGGTAAAGGTGTTCATCAGGTGTTCAGGATTAAACTCTTTCCCAGCCAATCAGGTAGAAAATCAAGCCACCTTTGAATGTCTAACTTTGCTTCAGCTGTTAGGCTAATGTGGTGGTGTAGATGAGACACGGTATTGCTTAGGTCAACCATATATGGTGTAAGAAAATTCTCCCAGCTGGAGCACCTTGCAGTAGAATAACAATTTTCCAATCAAGGAAAAGAGCTCATACTTCGTGCGCTTGTCCCTTTGTCTCATCCAGTGTAGCTCTTCACTTTTCCTATCACTGGCTTTCATGGTGGTAGTGTTCAGGTGGATTCCAAGGAAAATTAAGGAGGTGGTAGGGCCCTCAAGTTTACGGTTTGATAGGGGAATTGATTTTTTCACATGAGGCCAATATTGACTGCAGGCGTTGCACACATTTTGGTGAATCTGCTGGGTAAGCAGTGAAGAAATTGTCAATATAATGCAGGAGGTGCTGTGCACCATAAGCATGCTGCAATATCCAATGGATAGCTATTGGAAGCTGGTTAAAAAGATAGGGGAAGATCCATGGCCAAATAACAAGCAAGTGTCTATGAAAAATTGTTAGCATCAGCATATGCCTAGGAGGTTCCGATCTGCCTGTCTATCTGGTATTAAATGAAGGTGTTCTTAAAATCTATCTTGCTCATCAGTGCTCCAAGACCCAGTTCATTAAATATTTCATAAACGGCAATAGGATAAGGAGTATAGTTATGGATCAATAAAATCATTTACGCTTTGTGTAGGAGGTGCAGACAAGTGGTAAATAATCCGTCATCCCCCATCATGTTTAGGTACAAGCCCTATCCTGAGGTGTGGAAGTTTGGGATGGGTGGAGATTAAAAGGACCTAAGTTTCGTTTAGTTTTACACTCATCTTTAAGAGTCGCATCTATCACATCAGGCTGTTGAGGAGCAGATTCCAAGTGGAGGCTAGGTACTGTAGGTATATTGGAGACCTGCGTAGCCGATTGTACAGCCATGTCATAAGTTATCAGTTAGATGTGGCCCTGTCAGGGTAGTTGTTTAATTCTTGTTCGAGAATGAACGGCCGTAGGGGAGTGCAAGAAAGGGGTTTAGTAATGGCAGAGCTGCCCCCATGTAGGGCGGATGAGGACACCACAGGTGTCACATCTGTGAGCAAATTTACAGTTTGTGCAGTAACAGTTGGAGCGGTTGAAGTCACAACATGTGTTGAAGTTGGCAGGGTTGGGTCACTGTTGGGAATTGGCAGGAACTGGTTGTCCTCCTCCATGAGTGTTTATAGAAGAGGGGCAAAAAGGGCACCGGGCAGGGAAATGGGTAGTACTACCACAAGGAGTGCACAGCCAACAAGCAGACTGACTTACAGTGCCGGAGAAGCACTCAAGCCATAGGTCTAGATCTTGAATGTCCCACCCAAGGACTGGTCATTGGCCACCTTAGTATGGAATTTCATATTATAGCTCACCCATGCATGTAGTGGATGTTGTGAGTTGGCAGAAGTGATGATGTGCTGATAGGAAATCAGGTGTGAAGTGCATGATGGAGTTGAGCACCACCTGGACAGCTAAATACATATTCCATGCTTCCACCCATGTACCAAAAGATGTTATCTTTCTGGTAGATGCCACAGAGAAATGATCTCCTGTTTGATTCAATTGTAGCATTAGTGTCTGGGACTAGGGCTCTGGTGCGCTGATTTAGGTAGGATGGTGGTAAAATCAATGTACTCACCTTTTGCTATCTTTTCCTGTATCTGAGATGGTATGGGGGGCAAAGCTGGCTTGGGGAGTGAAACGGATGGGGGTATGGCATTAACTTGTGAGGTACTGGTTGCTGCAGCTTGTTCTGGGAAAGCATTAGTTGGAAGAAAGGCAGCTGACAGGCGATCGTCCTCTATTGCAGTTCGTTCATGCAGATAGGACCACCAAAGAGTATGGGCAGAAGCCTAGTGTGCCTCATTTGGAAGATGGATGACAGCTGGTTGAGTAGTTGTTTTTACAGCCCGGAACTGTTTTCCCCTTACTGAGGTGTTGTTGATTGCAAGCTGTTGGCAGCATCTATTGGTGGACTCCCTGTGGCAGTTGCTGGCAGATTGGTACCGGAATCTGCTCACGGGTTGTTTGTGACATGGGTTAACAGTGGCATTTTCTGGGGATTGTAAATGGGCATGGAGGTGATCAACCAGGGTGAACTTGTTTCCTGTAGTTGGTAAGTGAAAGTGTTTAAAATGGGATTTTAGGGCAAAGCATTCAGTTGCGATTTTGAAGCACCCGTGAGACTATAAGGTTCAGTAAGGCGTGCTTCTTCAGTTGCTAAGCAGCGTGTTGCTGACATGACAGTAGTTACTACAAGGGAGTTAACAAACACATACTATTAATTACTAACAACACAAACAAAGAAATAACATACATGAAAAGTACTGTAGTGTAACGAATGCTTATTTGCCGGTGCTAGTTTCCAGGTGTCAAATAAGGAGTAAACAGCAAATGGTGTTGATTCACATTGATGATTGTATCCACAAACACTAAACACTTCAAAGTTTAGTGTTTGTGGATACAATCAACTCTGTAATACAATCAAATACTTCATTGTATATGAGTAAACCTTCCCCTTCAAAGTTTTAAAACCAAGAATATTCTTGCACTGTAACAGCGTGGCAACTCATGAGACAATGCTGCACATGATTTCAACAACTGCCTAAACTATTCTTTTTTACACCTGTCATCTATTGTGCATGAGCTAATAACTCGTTAGTCTAGTTATATATGTTAGTAGCATTGTTGTACACTGTAACCCTCACTGGGTATCGGGCATGTTAACTTCAACTTATTGGTGAGCGACAGATTACATACACCCTAATTGAGAAGTTAGTGTAGAACTCAAATCTGTAATACAGTACAGAAATACTTGGTACATTACACATATTTTAAATTTGAAGGAAATGTTTTTGCATAATAATGGGACATTGTATTGCATAATGGGAGAATTATCTTACAGCATTTTCATACTATTTTGTTGAGTACATTTGCTGCAAGCCTAGATGTGATTCCTTGTCAATTTACTTTAATTATGGTGTTTATTTCTTGTGTAGAGAGACCTGTCGTAACCCCATCCACTCACAATGTCAGTTTGGGAACTAACATAACATTTGAATGTACAGAGTTTGGTTCTCCACCATTTACCTACCAATGGTTCATGAGAAATACATCAATGGAAGAAAGTGATAAGTTATTAGTTGAAGAGGATAAGAACACTTACAACATATCATCAGTATTGTACAATCACACTGGACTATATTTCTGTGAAGCTAGTAATATGTTAGGAATTCTTTCTAATTCAACTCCTGCTAATTTAATTGGTGAGAAAAGATGTTTTAATACTGCAATGCATACACCCCATGTATAAACCCATTGCTGTATATGCTATCATAAAATAGGTTGCTTTTGATAGTATCTATTTCATGAATTATGGTTTTAGCCAGCAATGAAATTTGTGATATTAGTATGTATATAGTACTGCTTACCTTACCTGCTATTCCAAACATTTCATTGAACAATTAAATAACTGATTTTTGCACTGATTTTAGCGAGAAGTATTTGATTTTTTTCTATTTATTATGCACCAGTAATATGTATCTCACACAGTTCGTCCAAGCATAATTGAACATCCAGTCACAATGAAGTCAGTCTACCCAGGAGAAATGGTGAACTTCAGTTGTAGAGCTGAAGGTTTCTCTACACTTAGTTATAGCTGGTTCATGGTGGAGTCTGGTTCTAATATTGGAGTGGAAATTGGGAATACAACTAATCCAACATACACTATTTCCAATCCCTTTTATCACCAAAACAATACTGGTTACTATTGTGTGGCTACTAACAATGAGGGAATTGCTATATCCAACACTTCTACTCTGACAGGTAATTATATTGTATTTCATTTCTACTCTGTTACTGTGTATTTTGTCATGTTTTCTCCTCTTGTAATTTAATAGTATGATTTTGTTCATACATAATTCTGTAAGTTTTCATGAATTGTGAGCTTTGGAACAAAAATCTATAAAGTTACAGTTGGAAACTGTGAAATGCTTTTGCTAGAAATTTGAATTATTGTTAATATGGTTTAATTTCCAATCTAGTTCTCAGACCTAACATCACTGATATCACCTTCACTCCACGACCAACCAATACTTCATTGTTACTCAACTTTACTAACAGTCAGTTAATGACTTGTAGTGCTAGTGGTGGTCCTCGGATCATGACCATGTGGCTGTTTGATGATGGTTCATCATTGTCAAGAGTGGCCAATGCTAATAACAGTGTAACTCATAACATCTCATCCTCATCAACCAGTGATACTGGTACTTATTACTGTATAGCCACTATTGATGGAATGAATGACACTTCAGATGTGTACACTCTGTTTGGTGAGTCACGAATATATTGTGGTATATGGAACTGTAGTCCAAATTAGGAAATCAGCGATGAGCAATTTCAATTGATTATTTGGTCTTATTTTCTAGCTAAACATGTTTATATACATTACTACAGTACTGCTCAAGTGCAACATCGTACTATCATGCCACTTGTTACTTGAAATTTTCGCATGCTTGCACTTAACACTTGTGAAGAAAATTTCAGGTTTCAAGTGATGTACAATTGTATGCTCTCAAGGCAATACCCTTGGCAATGAGCATTTATATACTCATCTCACACTTGCATCGCACTCACATATTCATGTAAGTTATTGAGCAACTGGCGAGTAGGAAATACTAAAACAAATGGAAGGCTGGTATAGTACAACAATATTGAGCCCACAATCCAGTGGCAATTGAAGATAGAGTTTGAATGCAGCCAGGACTTCCATAACAAGCTGACCATCTGAACCATAGACTTACTACATTCATAGCCATTCAATACTCGAAAGCGATCAACTACTGTATAGCTGCTTCTATCTACCATGCATGCATAATCACGCATATTTTAAAAGATGTACAATTGTTGAGTTATACCAGGCTAACCTTCGTGCATTAATAAATTGTTCTGTGGACTATGTAATTGAAGGGACACGTGATCTACCATGTCATGAGGTGTGAGTAGTGGACATTAGTCATAGTGATTTGGTATTGTGTTATACAGTAGTTGATTTTGATGTCAGACTCATAAGCATAGTTACTGGAATCAGTGGGTGTGGTTACAAGTTAGGTTTCATAAGATATCAAAGCAATAGTTTAAATATACACCCATTATTAGCATTATAGAGGACAGCTATACAATGTTTATATAATATATTATTGTAGATAACTAGTTATCAAGTGGTCAGCAATGTAGTAGAGCTAGGAAAGTCTGTTCTGTTACCATCAGGGCTGCCACTGCAACAAATTCTACTAGCCAGCTGAGACTTTGTTATCTAGCTAGGAGCTAGGCAAAATTACTTGGATTAAAAACAACATAAGCACGGAATAACTAGCATTAGAGAGCACTTTATTACCAACTCGTACATCCCTTGCATATGACGCACGAGTTCTCACAAGCTATAGCTACTCAAGAGTCTGCCAAGACGCAAGTACAGCTTTATTCACAAATCGTTCAAGTGACTCGAGAAAGCAGTGCAAGTGAGTGTGACATTGCATTTGAGCAGTACTGTATATGTAATAGTTGTACCAAAGCTGAGAGGAAATTTACTGTATCAATACCAGAAGCTCAAGTACCTCAGGCCTGAGGGCTAAGAGTATACAGTATATATCAGCAAAACCCAATTCAGTTGTGGTATTAATGATATATATCACCGAGTGCTCTAATTTGGACTTAATTATATGTGACTGGGCCTACGAAAACAGGGCATGTGGGAACAAACTACACCGCATCACTCTACAGATCATATCTCAGTGCTGGAACAGAATATTTGTATTTTGTTACTTGCATCATAAAGCCAATCATATTCTTACTAGATGCTCAAAACTGCATAGCCATAGCATAATGGTACAAAAAGTTACGAGTGATGAAAGTTTGAAAATGTAGGCAAAATCATGTGCCCACATGCCCTATTTTCGCAGGCCTGGTCACATATACATAGCCAATATTGTCATGTAATTGTGAAGAATATACAATGTATGGAAAGCTTGTTATTTAATGATATTTGAGGCTGGAAACTGCAAACCTTTATGATTCATTCATTGTTGGTCAGTAAATACTGTACTATAACCACAATCAGCCATTTGTCTCAAGCTGATATTGTTCACTTGTTAACTACCATCCACTGATGGTGGTTGTTTTGGTAGGTGTGCAGGGTTCCATGGTTATAAAACCAGTGATATGATCAGTCATATGTGACTCCTAATTATATGAGGCTTGAGG
This sequence comes from Dysidea avara, assembly GCF_963678975.1. Lineage (NCBI taxonomy): Eukaryota > Metazoa > Porifera > Demospongiae > Dictyoceratida > Dysideidae > Dysidea > Dysidea avara. Next base: position 35,013,268 of record NC_089272.1, read on the forward strand.
GAAAATATCAGGGGGTTCCCGAATTCAAATCCATAGGGATTTTTAAGGCCATCACACCTCAAGCTAGTCTTGGGAATACTCTTGGAATGGGAAGAACTGGACTTGAGTCTGCCATACAAGACTCCGCTCAATGTCTGTGCATTTCCTCCCCTGATAGAACAATACAATAATTCCATACTATTTGTTTTTATCATCGGTTTATGTAATTGGAACTTTTTGTACATAATATATACTACCGGCCACAATGTTAAAACAACCATATTTTTCTGTGCATACATTCAAATTGCTATCCGATTAATAATACCTACTAATCTATACTACCTCTAGTGCTGTAGTATAGGTGTTCTGTACATATGATACATAGCCTTTAAATGCTCTCCCGTGTTTGCTAGCTACAATTCTACTACACAAGTACACACATTATCTCCCTCCATTAATTTTGTGTAACAAGTTAAACTTCATACTGTGTATGTACACAGTATTACTGAATCTGCTTTATGATAGTAGTAATGCTTGTATTTTATCCATGCACACTGTCTGTTTTGCTTTTCTACACAGTTGCTCCATATGGTGTAAACATCACTGGTAACAACACATACCCTCATGGGAGTCAGTTACAATTACATTGTTCATCAGAGGGTGGACCACAATTAGAATACAGTTGGAGCAGGACTAACACATTGTCAAATGACACAACTACTAACACCAACAACCTTACTATTAGTAATGTAACTACACTTGATGGAGGAAATTACACTTGTACTGTGACTAATGATGCTGGATCTAGTAGTAATACTGTCACTGTCTATGGTGAGTTAGTTCATATCACATATTTCTATGTTTCTATCTTACTTTGTGTATGTGTGAAACTTTGAGTGAGTGAATGAGTTAAAATATCATTGAATGTTGTTAACAGTTGGACCAGTGTTCACTACTCATCCAATGAATCAGGAGGAGGTTATTAATAACAGTTTTACACTACAGTGTACAGCAGAAGGATTCCCTACACCATCTATACAATGGTACCTCAACAATACCATGATCACTAATACTAGTAATAGATATATTGTACACACTACATCAATGAACAGTATTACTAGTATACTGAGAGTTATAATGGCCGAGTTTACTGATACTGGCCTGTACCACTGTGAAGCTAATAGTAGTGTGTTTGTTGATAATGTTAAGAGTGACATGATGAATATCAGTGTAGTAGGTGAGTGTAAATTGGTAGTATACAAGCACATAATGTTTTACACAAATATATGACACACTGCAAATGTACAATACACACTGCAAATATACAAGGCACACTGCTATACATTATGCATACCTCATACGTAAATCAGCAAAATGTTTAGATTTGGTTTGCTCTTTCTTGATATCATAATAAAAGTAATCACTGTGTGTAATAACTATAGACTAAAGTGCTTTTTCAACATACGGTAATATTAATGATGACAATGTGAAGTTTAAAGTTGCAATACATACTGATATGCACTTTTTTCTAGCACCATTACCTGAGAATACAAAATCATAGCATTCTACACTAGATCAATACCTACATTATAATAATATTCAGTGCGTAGTAAAATAAATAAACCTTTTTTTGTTGAAAAGTTGGTAGGTGTGTATCAATATTAATGCATATGTTGTATTTTTCTTATATAGAGAGACCAGTGGTAACTCCACCCACTCACAATGTCAGTTTGAACACTAACATAACATTTGAATGTACAGAGTTTGGTTCTCCACCATTTACCTACCAATGGTTCATGAGAAATACATCAATGGAAGGAAGTGATATGTTATTAATTGAAGAGGATAAGAACACTTACAACATATCATCAGTATTGTACAATCACACTGGACTATATTTCTGTGAAGCTAGTAATATGTTAGGAATTCTTTCTAATTCAACTCCTGCTAGATTAATAGGTGAGAATGGTTATGATATGTACTTATTTCATTGCAACATGCTGTTAAATGATCCAGTATGTTGATTATGTTTAGATAGTGTATTTAAAAATACATATATTACACTATTATACCTGTGCATCCCTTTACAAATTACGTTCGTAAAGGTTATTCCTAACATTTGAATTACTGATTGAATAACTTAAAATATTGACATTTACCCCAATTAACTATTACCATTATTACAACATATTCTTTGTAACAAGAAAACATTTATCATGAATACTTTTCTCTCTTATGCATATTTATCAAGCAGTACGGTAGTACTGTTTAGTAGGGTTCTCCCATAAAACGATGGGCACCTCCCAAAATGTGGACTCTAAAATCCATAATAGAAATATCATACAATGTCATGATGAAAAGCACTTTTACATAATCCGTCAAATACAAATACAGTGCTAAAAAGAAGAAAACACAGGCAGCTGGATATTGAATTTTAATAAAGTTTCCAAGACCCAAAGTTTTGTCTGCCTGCCTGACCACAGTCACAAGGCTAGAGGCCAAATAAAATAGCGCACGGCCACCATATCATGCCACTATAACAAACTCACAGTTATCATGTGCCTTTTGTGGTTCTGATGAGTGTCTGCCTTCTGTGTTTTGCCATTCCTGTATCTTCAATTACATGATTGTATTCTTTTTCGTGTGAGGAAACCATACCTCATTTCCATATTGACACTTTATTTAGAGGTAAATAGTTAGATGCCACAAAACTAACTGAAGGATTTAAAAAGGACTAGATATGTGTAGCTGCACTTTTGAAATCAATCACATAGAACAATGCCCTTGATCAAGTTATCGGAGCACACCATCATGCCCTTAATGATTAGAACTGGGCAACTACACCATTTAATGATCTAGCTGCAGTCAGCTGTGGTTTTGCTATAGAATGCAAGACATGGCAAAAGTTTAATCCACACGTATATCGTAGCTCAGCAGTGAGAATGAGATACTGTAATAAAGCAGTAACAGCCACATATGTATATAATAGCTATGCTAAGTTAATAAACTAGTGCAAGTAATTATCATTACTTAAATAATAAAATATGGTTCCAATGATAAAATGTAGTGATGTCAGAGATATGAATGATGGTAGCTATATACATATGTGGGAAAATCCCTACTTCGGCATTGAACAGATGGTGGTAACACGCCAATGTAGGAATTTCCACCATCATTCATACTTTCTGTTTCACTACGTTTTATAGGTGGATCATTCTTTCAATTAATAGTTTCAATTGCACTAGTACATTATTCAGTAATTATATTTTCTCACCTCTCCAGTTCGTCCAAGCATAATTGAACATCCAGTCACAATACAGTCAGTCTACCCAGGAGAGATGGTAAACTTCAGTTGTAGAGCTGAAGGTTTCTCTACACTTAGTTATAGCTGGTTCATGGTGGAGTCTGGTTCTGATAGTGGAGTGGAGATTGAGAATACAACTAATCCAACATACACTATTTCTAATCCCATTTATAATCAAAACAATACTGGTTACTATTGTGTTGCTACTAACAATGAGGGAATTGCTGTATCCAACACTTCTACTCTGACAGGTAATTATATTGTATTTTATATTTAATAGAAATACCTTGTTATGTGCTTCATGTTATTATGTTTTGTCCTCTTTCTACTTTAACAGTATGATGGTATTCATACACCACTCTATAGTATATCAGTTTTCGTAAAATGTTGACGTTTACATTTTAAACATGTACATACTTGAAAATACTGTAAAAATAATTCACTATGTGTAAGTCTCATACAGTATATGATAGTAGGGATCTCTCAAAGCAAATTGTTCCCTCCAAAACAGTGATGTTAACAATCGTCAAGCATCTTCATAGAAGAGTTGTAGCATATCTGACATTGAATCTAGTGTTAAAACAAGTTGATGTTGTGCTACTTCTAAAATCCAGGCGCCATGCAGCAAACAAGCCTATACAGTTTGGCTTTGTTGCTACATACACAATTGAATCATAGTACATCGTATTTTGTAATTGATAAAGTATTTCATAATTATGTAATTATGTTGCTTAGCACTGTTAAGGAAGTGTACCTCGAACAAACTACTTTAACCCACTAATAATGCCCAGACATATCTTCTAAACAGTTTGTAGTTTGTCTATAACATTTTCTTACGCAAGTTCTCTAGGCAAAGTCTCAAAGCTGCTCTACATTTTCATTCACGTATGTACTGGCACGCCTCTTTTTTAACTCAAAAGGAATTCATTATACCCAGTAGCCAAGGAGCCAGCTGTGTTGTTTTTTGGTTGTTTGATGTCCATAGAACCTATTGGGAATGGGATTCACCACATCATTGTAAACTCACGTCACCCATATTTCAGACTGGCACATATTAATTGCAAAGCTTGCCTGCCCAGAAGTTTAATACAAGCTGTGTATGGCCTTTATTTCTCACATAAAGGCAGTTTTAGCAAACAGTTTTGTTCACATAGGTGTGGAAAGAAAAACAAATATACAAACATACATACGCACATAACATACATTACATACATTATGGACATTACATACATACATCCATCAACTAGATCAAATGATCCTTGTAAATTTTACCATGTTCAAACCTCTTGATACTTCTTCCCCAGAATAATACCTAGTCTCCAAATCAATAACATTAATAACCTATCCCTTGCTGATTTTTAACGTGTATTAACTAATAACTAACTTAATGTTTGTATTACCCCTTTAGAGGCTTTGCTAATTAATAAAATGAAATGAAACATACATACACACACACACACACACACACACACACACACACACACACACACACACACACACACACACACACACACACACACACACACACACACACACACACTTTTTAGCAAACAATTAGGCATGCACCCACAGCCGGCCTTCAGCCAGCAGTACTGTAGTTGCAAAGATCTCAACCTTGATGTAAACAAATTTTCAATGTAGGATTATTCCACAAAACTGTGTTATATTGCTATCACACATCTTTCTTCATTCCTTTTTATGTTTTATTTCCAATCTAGTTCTCAGACCTAACATCACTGATATCACCTTCACTCCACAACCAACCAATACTTCATTGTTACTCAACTTTACTAACAGTCAGTTAATGACTTGTAGTGCTAGTGGTGGTCCTCGGATCATGACCATGTGGCTGTTTGATGATGGTTCATCATTGTCAATAGTGGCCAATGGTAGTGACAGTGTAACTCATAACATCTCATCCTCATCAACCAATGATACTGGTACTTATTACTGTATAGCCACTATTGATGGAATGAATGACACTTCAGATGTGTACGCTCTGTTTGGTGAGTCAGATACTTCAGTTTATTTAAGAAAATACAAATGTGCAACTACTTAGCACTTGTAGTCTAACGTACTACAATTGTAGTCTAACGTACTACAATTGATTTTCAATATAGAACCCTTTGATACTAAGACACTTTACATTTGCTAAGCTGTATTTGCTAACCATGCAAATGGTCTTCATTACTTGTCTACACAGTTGCTCCATACGATGTAAACATCACTGGTAACAACACTTACCCTCATGGGAGTCAGTTACAATTACATTGTTCATCAGAGGGTGGACCACAATTAGAATACAGTTGGAGCAGGACTAACACATTGTCAAATGACACAACTACTAATACCAACAACCTTACTATTAGTAATGTAACTACACTTGATGGAGGAAATTACACTTGTACTGTGACTAATGATGCTGGATCTAGTAGTAATACTGTCACTGTCTATGGTGAGTTAGTTCATATCAAATATTTCTATGTTTCTATATTACTTTGTGTATGTGTGAAACTTTGAGTGAGTGAATGAGTTAAAATATCATTGAATGTTGTTAACAGTTGGACCAGTGTTCACTACTCATCCAATGAATCAGGAGGAGGTTATTAATAACAGTTTTACACTACAGTGTACAGCAGAAGGATTCCCTACACCATCTATACAATGGTACCTCAGCAATACCATGATCACTAATACTAGTAATAGATATATTGTTGACACTACATCAATGAACAGTATTACTAGTATACTGAGAGTTATAATGGCTAACTTTACTGATACTGGCCTGTACCACTGTGAAGCTAATAGTAGTGTGTTTGTTGATAATGTGAAGAGTGACATGATGAATATCAGTGTAGTAGGTGAGTGTGGATTGGTAGCACATAATAATTATCATATGTACAATGTACATTGTGTATAAAATATGCACTACTGTGTAATGTACTATTTAAGAAAATAATATAGATTTTGGCTATGAATACATGTATGTATTCCTGTTGCATGTATATTGGCCTAATAAAAGAATCACTACCAACTTGTGTGATATGCCATCATAATACTAAGTGAACGCCGAATAATGTGAAGTTTACTCCCTTGATAATAGATCAATACTCATTTAATAGACCGTCCATGCAGAATACAAAGCCATAAAATACAGTACATTACACACTAGATTGATACTCTCTAATAGAGCATTCAGTGTGTGGTGAAATACTTTAATAGAGCAGTCATAAAATACAATTTTAATACTATGGTAGCTGTGAACAGGTATCAGTGTATTGAATCTTTTCTTCATTATCATCTTTATTTTGTAGAGAGACCTGTGGTAACCCCACCCATTCACAATGTCAGTTTGGGCACTAACATAACATTTGAATGTACAGAGTTTGGTTCTCCACCATTTACCTACCAATGGTTCATGAGAAATACATCAATGGAAGGAAGTGATAAGTTATTAGTTGGAGAGGATAAGAACACTTACAACATATCATCAGTATTGTACAATCACACTGGACTATATTTCTGTGAAGCTAGTAATATGTTAGGAATTCTTTCTAATTCAACTCCTGCTAGTCTAATAGGTAAGAATGCTCTGGATTTATAACTTATACTTACTGTACATACTGTATGTCATTGCTACATATGGTACATGATGTCAAAAATAGCATCTCTTGCTTTTAATGGATCACGCTGCTAAGAAACCCATGGCACTAGCATTGAATGAGACTTTTTTGCTTGAATTAAATGATTTAATAACTCAGAAAGGTTTTTATCTTCTCAATTAATTACTGCCATTCATGGCACTGCTACTTATTGTTTACATGCTACATGTGCAATTACTTCTGAAGATCAGTCTTATTGCCTAGTTCAAGGTACCAAGAAATTCTGGTATTAAGTATTCAGAAGTGCTGTGGCTTATTGGTGGTTAAACCTATGTGTACTTAATTTTTTCCAATTCCTTACCTTACCTTTTAGAGTAATATCATTACACAAATGCTTAACAGCTACAATTTTAAATAGGGCGTTTCTCAAATTTGACTGTATAATGTGTGCTCTAATAGGTCTGGTGAGTGGGGTGATGCAGAGGGAAAGGATTGTTTTCAAAATGAAATAGGAATACATAGGGATGGGTTAGGCTCAATTGTGATTATTTAGGGTCTAACACTGGCTACAATGTAAGGAACTTTGCAGCACAGGTCTTTATCAACAACCATGCACCTGTACAGCCATCCAATAGACAACCAGAGCTCCATCAAGGTACCAAACTGCTCATTCAGCTCACCACTGGGATTGAAGAAAGCAATTGCCAAAAGTATGCCATATAGGAGTTCTTTGATAGTGAATTTTGATAGTTTGTTCATGTAGGTAGCTTTGTATTTGTGGTGAAAATAATATCAAACCTGTCATCATGGACATTGATACTGATATTCTCAAAGCCAGTCACATAATATATGTTTATACTTGTAGCCAAGACCTAATCATAAGTATATCAGAACTGATTTTGTACATATTTACTTCTGGCTGTATTTCACACAGTTCATCCAAGCATTGTGGAACATCCAGTCACAATACAGTCAGTCTACCCAGGAGAGATGGTGAACTTCAGTTGTAGAGCTGAAGGTTTCTCTGCACTTAGTTATAGCTGGTTCAAGGTGGAGTCTGGTTCTGATAGTGGAGTGGAGATTGGGAATACAACTAATTCAACATACACTATTTCTAATCCCATTTATAACCAAAACAATACTGATTACTATTGTGTTGCTACTAACAATGAGGGAATTGCTGTATCCAACACTTCTACTCTGACAGGTAATTTAAGCATATTACATGTAGTGTGTTAGCATCACATGTGACCGGATTTCATATAACAAGGCTTCCACACACACAAAATCAAACTTACGATTTTACCAGAAATGGATTGCTGGTCTAATACACTATCATATTTCACACTGTACTTCCTTCAGGACTGGCAAGTCTGGTTTCTGTGGCAGCTTTCTTCCGACCCTGTCAAAGCCACGAGTGGGAGATTGGTGCCATTGAATGGCCATGGCTTTGTGATAATGGTGTGTAGTGAGCTGGGACTTCACAGAGAGCTCGCCAATAGCGCTTTCAGTCAATTTGGAGTGATTTGAGGGCCATGGAGGGCCATGGAGAGCCCAAACTTGGCCTCTGGATTCCAATCGTCTTCTTACTTCATTTTATACCCGTATATTAAGACCACCGTCCACCCCCACCCTCCCACCCTATTACTACCACCTGTGATATTATTACCCGCTCGAAAAAAGCTGCTCAAAACAGGGCAAATTTTGGGTATCAGAAATGTATACACCCACTCAGTGATAGCTAGTGAACAGATGAACAATTAGTGCAAATTTTGTTTGCACAGCTGTAGGCACTGGGAAGTTATTACACAATGATTCCTTAAAATCGCCATATCTCCTAACAAAGCTTTGTGCGTCGAAGCCTTGTTTTGTCAAATTCAGTCACATATGTGACTGGGCCTGTGATAATTGGGCATGTGGGCACATGATTTTTGCCTACTTTTTCACACTTTCATCACTTATAACATTTTGTGTCATTATGCTATAGCATTGCAATTTTCAGTTCTTAGTATGCATTTAATTGGCATTATGATGAAAGTTACAGAATGGAAATATACTTTCCGGTACTGACATATGACCTGTAGAGTGATGGGGTGTAGTTTGTGCCCACATGCCCTGTTTTTGTAAGTCCGGTCACATATAGATCATAAAAGACCCCTATAATAGTAGTACTACCAGACTACTTTATTACTATGGTTTGAATTTTTGCCACCATATCAAAACAAATGTTATGAAATACCATTGCTTGGCAAGATCGAATTATAACAGACATGGGTCCAAGAACATTATTTTTAAAAAGTACTTAAGTAAAGTTCAAGTACTTTTCAGTTATTCAAGTACAAGTATCTGTCTCTAGTTAAAATCAGGGAATACATTAGTAAAGTACAACTACATTCTGACGGTACTTAAGTGTAAAAGTACCTTTTACTGTACCAAATATTATTGTACAAGATTAGAAATTTAAATTGGATTTGGGATCAAAAATTTTTAAAAAGTAGAGAGTCACAGTAGTAAAACAAGATAGGTTGCCTATATCTGCAGATATACTAATGGACATTTAATTCCTAATCCAGTCATGGTTTATAGACTGATTGGTATAGGTAATCACACAAATTTTGGCTGTTACGAGTACAATTATTCCATAATTGCACAAAAATGTGTGTGATTACCTACCAATCACATAGTGACCACCCTTCATGGTTTGTAGTACACATCTATCCAGTTCTATGTAGCCATTAACTTCTACCAGGTGATTACATCATCCTTCTTTGTATTACATCATTTGTTGTTGTACTTAAAAGGCTTCACATGTCAGCAATTCTGGTTGGCTACTCAAAATGTCTACATATTCTGCACTTAGAAGGCTTCTATTGTCAGCTTATTTGATTGGATATTGATTATATTACTTTCTTGTTGTACTTAAAAGGTTTCTGTTGTTCTGCTATTTTATTGGCTACTTTACAGTGTAATTACAGAAACAAGGCCATGTGATTTGGGATTAATTGTACTCCTACTATAGAGACTAATGTATGGCAAACTAAATCACTATGTGATTAGTACTAGTAATAGCATACTGGCTGCATAATACTCATGCTGAGCATTAGTATTGCTATGTACACAATTTGTTAACTACATTGTTAACATAAATTCTAGCCAATGAAATTGCAATTACAACTTTTTCACTGCTATCAGTGAAATATGGGATAAATTTCACTGCTACTATTGAGACTTCTGTATGGACAGTGAAACAGGTATGGTATTAAGGCTTTAAATGTCCATTAATATATCTGCAGGTGTAGGCAACTTCTCTTGTTTCACTATTGTGACTTATATGCAATTCTCTTGTTTCATAATTATTATTATTCTTCGATCCCTAATCCAACTTATATTTCTAAGTTTTTCTACGTAATGTTTTATTCACAAAACCATTATGGTGCATAAGCATTAGCTACTTGTTCAAATATTTCATCTTAAGTCTACAGCATTCTTGTTTAAATTTTTTGCTGACAATTCTCGTCTGGAACCTGCAGATGATGCAAGTATATATACAAAAATCTTATTCAACATCAATTGTGCTTGTGTGTGCGTGCGTGCGTGCGTGCGTGCGTGCGTGCGTGCGTGCGTGCGTGCGTGCGTGCGTGCGTGCGTGCGTGCGTGCGTGCGTGTGTGCAGATATGTTTTGATTTTGGAGGAACTTCCAATGCACAAAATACTGTGTATTATGAATTCCATAGGAATTTTTCTGAATCCTACCAACCTTTAGGATTATTTCTGTGTAACACAGCTGTATGGTTTGAACATTTGCTTATGTATAATTCTGTGAATGTTACATTGCAGTAGTTAAACATTTTACTGTTTATGTGCTTGGAAAATGGTAGTATATTTTTGTAATTGCAAATGATCTACAATATATTCATTATGAATAATTTTCAATCTAGTTCTCAGACCTAACATCACTGATATCACCTTCACTCCACCACCAACCAGTACTTCATTGTTACTCAACTTTACTAACAGTCAGTTAATGACTTGCAGTGCTAATGGTGGTCCTCGGATCATGACCATGTGGCTGTTTGATGATGGTTCATCATTGTCAACAGTGGTCAGTGGTAATGACAGTGTAACTCATAACATCTCATCCTCATCAACCAGTGATACTGGTACTTATTACTGTATAGCCACTATTGATGGAATGAATGACACTTCAGATGTGTACACTCTGTTTGGTGAGTCATGCACTTCAGTTTATGATAGTACATTTACAGACAGGAATGTACAAATGTACAATTCCAATTATGCTACATAGAGCCAGAGCTCATGATCCAGTTGTTCCGGCATTGGCCGGACACCAGTTGAATTTGCAAAAAGATTGAGATACCCTAATAAAGCAATCATTACCATATACTCTAATAGACCAATTATCTCTATACTCTAATAGATCATTCAGTATAAAATATAACCATTGTTCTAATTAAACTACTTGGCCTAAGCCATTACACCTTTGTTTTAATTACCTTCAGTTTACATTTCAAAAGTTCAAGTGAGTCATCTTCATGGTATTGCGTTTGGCTAACTGATCATGAATATCTTGCATTAACAATTACAATCAAAATTGCTTCTGTATCTCAAAGAACTAAACTCACTTTCAGAATATTTTTTTGTATTATAAAAGTATAAATAGCTACTAGCTAGATATGAAATTGAATCAATTGGTACTGTAGCACAAAATTACCAGGATATATCCTTGAAATTAAAAATTAGAAAGAGGCTTAGTATGTAAAATATCCTCTAGATGCCATTCAGAGCATCGATATTCAAAGTTTCCCACATCCCTAGCTTAGCATGCTGACACATGCTGCATGTGCTTATCACATGTAGTTGAGTATCACATGAACAATAAAGAGTAGTATGCACAAACTATAACCTCCATTGCAATCCATGGATGGTGTGACCACTCAAAATCTCTGAACTCTGTCCCTTACACTACAGTACTTAGTTCTTGTAGTTCTTATACACTGTAAGTTCTAATTATGCATTGTCATAGTTGACATTTACAGTAAGACTTTCTTATCAATCATTCATATGGTCTCATTATTATCTACACAGTTGCTCCATATGGTGTAAACATCACTGGTAACAACATATACCCTCATGGGAGTCAGTTACAATTACATTGTTCATCAGAGGGTGGACCACAATTAGAATACAGTTGGAGCAGGACTAACACATTGTCAAATGACACAACTACTAACACCAACAACCTTACTATTAGTAATGTAACTACACTTGATGGAGGAAATTACACTTGTACTGTGACTAATGATGCTGGATCTAGTAGTAATACTGTCACTGTCTATGGTGAGTTAGTTCATATCACATATTTCTATGTTTCTATCTTACTTTGTGTATGTGTCAAACTTGGAGTGATTGAATGAATTAAAATCTAATTCAATGTTGTTAACAGTTGGACCAGTGTTCACTACTCATCCAATGAATCAGGAGGAGGTTATTAATAACAGTTTCACACTACAGTGTACAGCAGAAGGATTCCCTACACCATCTATACAATGGTACCTCAACAATACCATGATCACTAATACTAGTAATAGATATATTGTTGAGACTACATCAATGAACAGTATTACTAGTATATTGAGAGTTATAATGGCTAACTTTACTGATACTGGCCTGTACCACTGTGAAGCTAATAGTAGTGTGTTTGTTGATAATGTGAAGAGTGACATGATGAATATCAGTGTAGTAGGTGAGTGTGGATTGATAGAGCAAACAACTAATATAATAGTACAGTACATGCTACTGTATGTACAACATATTGTATATGTGAAGATCGCACCAAAATTATACGGTTTGCGCCAGTAATTTACTTGCTGAAACTCTACAAGTTGTTTGCTACACTTATGCACTATTCATAGTTTACTATAATGTAGTCTACTTGTGATTTATTCAACTTTTTTGTGTAAGGCTGTATAAATATATGGGAGTTCTCTATGACACTGAAACCATCCTGGAATAGCCCAGTGATGTAGGGATAGCCAAAATGTCTCTGTATGTAGTAAAGAAGTGAACTTCCATGTACTGTGTGGTATCTGGATAATTCGTGCATGGTCCTGTGTCTTTCACTGTCTTGTCAGGGGCAGATTCAGGGGTTATTTGGGGTCTCAAGACACCCTCCTCAGGTTGAACCTCAAACAGGAAATGCGGGAGGGATACTACAAGGAGAAAAGTATTAGAATGTGAAAGATCAATAGACTCTAATAGAGCAGTGACAAACTATCATACAGTACGATAGTAACTGTATAGTAGGGACCACAAAACAGTAGGTGTGGCCCACGAAATAAAATCACCCAAAAACCAGCCTCAATTTTCCCTGACGATGATGAGGCAGTATTGGTGAGGTAAAACTAAGCCCAAATAAGCTTTCAGATCGCCTGAAACGCATTTAACAAGTTGCTATGGAATTTAAAAAAAATTTTATTCGACATAATTTTCTACTGACTGAGTAAGTAAGTAACTGACTGATTCCTTCAGACAAGCGTAACTCAATAACAGCTAACGCTACGGGCTTGATTTTTTCACTGTTCGACGTCGCTTCGGCCCGACAGGTGCCTTTTGGCATACAGCAGTACGTACAATGCATTCTTCATGGACTTACCAGTGTACTCCTTTGTGTCCCATTAATCTTTGCTGACAGGGAAAGGTGTCGATTTGGAGCAAGCACGTGATGACTTTCCTTCGAAACGGAAATCGTCCGTATTTTTCATTGTGGCTATTTTGATTGCAAAGGCACTTTTCAAACAATTCTTGATTCGTATTGCTGTGTAATGGTTTGAACATAGCTGGCAGCGAAGCGTAATGGATACTTCACTTTTCAGATGATAATTAATAAAATTGGGGTGCGACACCATTTCTTTTGGTATGCGTAGATTGTAGAGGTTCTTCCGGAAAAGTTCTTGATTCGTATTGCTGTGTAACAAGTTGAACATAGCTGACAACGAAGCGTAATGGATACTTCACTTTTCAGACGATTATTGATATAGCTGGGGCACACGGCACCATTTCAGATGCGGTATGCATGGGTTCACCAGTCATAATAAAATTATTTACAAAAGAAGTTAACAAACAAGTACACGAAAAAATTTGGAATTTTCAACTAGAGTAGGGACCATAGCTCTTCAATAAAAAGTACTGAAACAAGTTTGAGTAGTCCATGATCACAGTAAAACAATAAGAAGTGTTATATCCCTGCTGTGCATTTCCGTTATGGTATCTTGACCACAGTAGGGATATAACACTTCTTAAATCCCAGTGCGTGGGAGTATCAAAGTGCCGCGCTGGGTTATAACTACCATACAGCTAGACAGAGCGGTGCTGCTTCTGTGCGATATATTAGTTATCACCCAGTGATAACTAACTTATCACCAGAGTTGGGGTAGTTACTTCAGAAAAGTAACTAGTTACTAGTTACACATTACTTTTATCTTATGTAACTTAGTTACAGTTACAGTTACTTTTCAAAAGGTAACTAAGTACTCTAGTTACTAGTTACTTTCGTAGTATAAATTATGACTTGTTTTTAGCTTTTGTAACATGCATTTTGCTCAGAAATGTATCATTAAGGGATGCAATACATATGTGCACTTAAAATAACAATTCTGTTGCTCTTTCAGGTCAGTTTTAATTAATGTTACGTCTGTTACTCAAGCTGAATCATAGAGAACAGTACACAGAATCTGTCTACTTAATGTGGCTGTAGCATATATGGCACAAAAATTGAAGTGCTCTTGCTTTTAAAGCATAATTATTCATAGTTACAATGTAACTACTGTAATTAGTTACTATTGTAACTTAGTTACTTTTCAGACAATTACTCCTAGTTACAAGTTACTAGTTACAAAGCAAGTAACTAGTTATATTACTAGTTACTTTTAAAGTAATCCGTTACGTAACTTAGTTACAAAAGTAACTAGTTACCCCAACTCTGCTTATCACCCTGTTGCGGAGCCACTCAGTCTCGTTCGTGACATCATAATAACCGCGAATGGCATTGTTTACCAATGGAACAAAGAGCCAAATAAGGAAATATTGATACAAAACACACTAATACAGCACTTAAACTAGCTAAATCTTACAAGAAAACTGTTAATCCTTTACACAATAACACTACAAGTTACCAATACGATAGTTTAACAAATGTCAAGAATAGTCTGTGATGATTTTCGCTCCAGCAATCACTCCCAACGGTCACTATGGTGAAGAACTAACTTCCTCTAGCTTCATCGTTATATCTCGGACTACGGTAGCCACTTGTTGGTCTTTATTTTTCTCTTGCACACCACGCGACACCACCATACCAACTTCTGACAAAGGAGAATTGTACCTGGAACCGCTGCTTCATAATGCCACCCTTCGCTACAGTTTGTAGGCAGTATGTAAGGTCTATCTTGTAGCTACGGAGTAGAATCTCCACACAATTCGAATGAAATCTTGAGCACAGTGACAGGAACTCAAACCGGAACTTAATTTACTATCCGTAAACTTCTGCGCACTCCCGCACACTGGGATATAAAATAGTTATATCCCGTATACTCAGATGATATCATTGTTATTACACTCGTCCTCGGCTCTGCCTCGGACTCGTGTAATAACAATGATATCACCCTCGTAACAAGATATAACTATAACTTATTGTTGTACTGTGATTTAATATCATGGACTACTCAAACTTGTTTCAGTACTTTTTATCGAAGTGCTATGGTCCCTGCTCTAGTTGAAAATTTTTTCGTGTACTTGTTCTATTAAAGCAATCAATCTATTATTGTAGCATCACACTATCATAGCACATTAGATATAAATTGTTTTAAAAGTGGAAGACATGTGCTTATCGTGAGTGGAGGAGATGGCAATTATAAGAGCTTTCAGTACAATGTGGAATGTTTCCTATACTGTAGGTTGCCACAAATAATTATTCAGTGGTATTTTCTATTGACTGACTGACCGAATATCTGAGACCAACTGACCAATGGATGGATGGACCGAATGAAGGACTGACCGACCAACACACAGACCGACCGACCGATCAACCGACCAGCTGAACCGACTGGCTGACTAATGTCCTCAGATAAATGTAACTTGATAACAGCGAAGGCTACAAGCTTAATGTTTTTACTATTCAATGCCACTTCAGCCCAACAAGTGCCTTTGGAAATACTGCAGTATGTAAAATGCTTACTTCATGGACTTACCTGTGTCCTTCTTTGTGCCTCATTCATAGTGCAAAGTGTTGATTCACCGCTGTGCCATGCGATGGCTTACCTTCAGTATTGTCTGAGTTTTCTGTTGTGACTGGACTGATTGCAAACGTCTTTCTCATAGTGTTGTTTGGTGGTAATATTGTGTTACAGGCTGAACATAGCTGAAAACGAAGTGTAATGACCATTCCAATGAAAACAATAAGCCTGATGCCATGCTTTCTTCTATTGCATTATGTGTGGGTTTATCAGTAGTGATAATAATGTTGCAAAAAGTAAACAAACAAGTACAAGATATGTTGAGTTCAACTACAGAACAAAGAGATATGAAGTAGTGAGTCAAGGGAGGTCATCTACACCTGAAGATATACTAGTAGACGTTATATCCCTATTTCAGTCATGACTATAGACTGAGTGGATTAAATGCCTGCTTGATTATATTCAAGTGTTTGCAACCACCCCTTGTTTCACTGGTTGCTTCTTTAATCCCTACTAGTGAAAATTTTGGAATTTGTTAAAGAATTGTGAGGAAAATAAGCATATTTGATGCAAGCCTAATTGTGATTTAATGTCAGCTTTCACTGTACAGTATTTGTTGCTAAATATTCTTTATTATTCTTGTGTAGAGAGACCAGTGGTAACCCCACCCACTCACAATGTCAGTTTGAACACTAACATAACATTTGAATGTACAGAGTTTGGTTCTCCACCATTTACCTACCAATGGTTCATGAGAAATACATCAATGGAAGGAAGTGATAAGTTATTAGTCGGAGAGGATAAAAACACTTACAACATATCATCAGTATTGTACAATCACACTGGACTATATTTCTGTGAAGCTAGTAATATGTTAGGAATTCTTTCTAATTCAACTCCTGCTAGACTAATAGGTGAGCATGGTTTGATTGTCCACTAGGTCATTTCTGCATGATGTCGTTAAGTACAGTACAGTAGGTTGCTTTTGCTAGAGCATGACTGAGATGCTAGCTAGTATTAGACTGCCAGTTTGTTATTCAGAGAAAGTTTCCTTTTGTTTCAAATAATTACTGTCATTCATCCAACATGATACTTATGCCTGTATATACCTTGTAGCAAGAATAGATACAATTCCTGATATTGAATGTATAATATTATATACGTGTTTACTTATCTCACACAGTTCGTCCAAGTGTAGTTGAACATCCAGTCACAATACAGTCAGTCTACCCAGGAGAGATGGTAAACTTCAGTTGTAGAGCTGAAGGTTTCTCTACACTTAGTTATAGCTGGTTCATGGTGGAGTCTGGTTCTGATAGTGGAGTGGAGATTGGGAATACAAGTAATCCAACATACACTATTTCTAATCCCATTTATAACCAAAACAATACTGATTACTATTGTGTTGCTACTAACAATGAGGGAATTGCTGTATCCAACACTTCTACTCTGACAGGTAATTGTTATTTGTGTACATGATTTTTCAAGTGTGGCTGCATTGTAAGATGATAGACCATTTAAAGCATAGTATCCTAGCACAATGGTAGTATAACTGTACTTTAGTGAACATTAGTGACTGGTAACCTTAGTAACTGGTAACCTTAGTGACTGGTAACCTTGTTGTCATGTACTAGTGTATACCAGAAAAGTGTTTGATGTTACACATTGTTGTGATCACTTTATTATTTTTATTTTGTAGTTTGAACATTTAGCTTGTTTCAATATAATTGTTGTCATAAGATTTGATGTCGTGATTGTCATAGTGTACAATGTATTGTAGCATTTATGTTACTGCAAAGCATTGAGTGGTCGGATCAACAATAATCAATAATCCTTAGTGAACCTTAGTGACTGTTCTATTAGAGTACACTATCAGTTCTTTATTACCATTGTTAATTATTATGTCTCAAATAATTGTAAAAATCACAGGCCAAACTTGGCAATGACTAAAGTTGTAGCCACCAAATTTTCATCACGAGTGGAGCTATCCATAGTCATCTATTGAATTGTTGATGTTTTCGCTGTTCAACGTCACTTCAGCCTGACATGTGCCTTTTCGCATACTGCAGTACGTATAATACAATCTTTATGGACTTACCAGTGTCACTTACCAGTGTCCTCCTTTGTGTTCCATTCATCTTTGATGACAGTGAAAGGTGTTGATTAGGCTGTAGCACATGATGGCTTCCTTTGTAATGGAAATCATATGCATTTTATTTTATAACGGCTGATTGGATTGCAGAGGTGCTTTTCAAACAGTTCTTGGTATCTTGAGCACAGTAGGGATATAACACTTCTTATTGGTTTACAGTGATTTAATATTGTGCACTACTCCAGCTTGTTTCAGTACTTTTTATCGATGTGCTATGGTCCCTACTCTAGTTGAAAATTCCAATTTTTTAATATACTTGTTGGTTGAGCTAGTACAAAAATGCCACCTAAAATTTGGGCACTTTTGAAGAGTTATATCTACGTATCCAGTATTAATACTACAGGTGATAGTGATAGGGGGTAGTGTGTGGCAAGTTAAGGATCAGGAAGTTTAGAGAATAGACAAGTGAAGTTTCCAAGTCTATTTTGAGGTCATAGGAGGCTGTATATCTACTGAGAGCAGTTGTTGCAATCCCAAAAAGCATCCAGCCAGCTTAAACTATCTGACGAATTCCACAAGAACTGTTTCACCAAAACCAGAAAAGTGTCAGGGTGTCAGATTACTTACCATAATTTTGCAGAGTTCCAGAGATATAGACACAGAAAGCTGAACAAATGCAGCGGCAGGAGTATAGCAATGGAAATCATTAATGTAGTAACTAGTTTAGTTGTTTGATTTTTGTTGCATATTAATTATGACTTATTTCCAATCTAGTTCTCAGACCTAACATCACTGATATCACTTTCACTCCACAACCAACCAATACTTCATTGTTACTCAACTTTACTAACAGTCAGTTAATGACTTGTAATGCTAGTGGTGGTCCTCGGATCATGACCATGTGGCTGTTTGATGATGGTTCATCATTGTCAACAGTGGCCAATGGTAATGACAGTGTAACTCATAACATCTCATCCTCATCAAACAGTGATACTGGTACTTATTACTGTATAGCCACTATTGATGGAATGAATGACACTTCAGATGTGTACACTCTGTTTGGTGAGTTATACACTTCAGTTTATGGTAGTACATAGAGAATGCAGAAGTGCAAATCAAATTTGTGCCTTACCTATTGTTCTTTTTATTAAATTCTAATGTTGCAAATGCCTTATACATTAACTGTAACAGTGGAACTTCCTTACTAACCATGTAAATGCTCTCCTTTGTTTATCTACACAGTTGCTCCATATGATGTAAACATCACTGGTAACAACACATACCCTCATGGGAGTCAGTTACAATTACATTGTTCATCAGAGGGTGGACCACAATTAGAATACATTTGGAGCAGGACTAACACATTGTCAAATGACACAACTACTAACACCAACAACCTTACTATTAGTAATGTAACTACACATGATGGAGGAAATTACACTTGTACTGTGACTAATGATGCTGGATCTAGTAGTAATACTGTCACTGTCTATGGTGAGTTTGTTCATATCAAATATTTCTATGTTTCTATCTTACTTTGTGTATGTGTAAAACTTTGAGTGAGTGAATGAGTTAAAATCATTGAATGTTGTTAACAGTTGGACCAGTGTTCACTACTCATCCAATGAATCAGGAGGAGGTTATTAATAACAGTTTTACACTACAGTGTACAGCAGAAGGATTCCCTACACCATCTATACAATGGTACCTCAACAATACCATGATCACTAATACTAGTAATAGATATATTGTTGACACTACATCAGTGAACAGTATTACTAGTATACTGAGAGTTATAATGGCTGAGTTTACTGATACTGGCCTGTACCACTGTGAAGCTAATAGTAGTGTGTTTGTTGATAATGTGAAAAGTGACATGATGAATATCAGTGTAGTAGGTAAGTATGGTTGGTAGCACATAATAATTATCATGTGTACAATATACACTGTGTATAAGAATGCACTACTGTGTAATTTACTTCATTAATTAAGAAAATAACGTAGATTTTGATTTGTAATAGATGTACAGTATGTATGCCTGTGCCACGTATATTAACTTAATAAAGGAATCACTATCAACTGGTGTGATATGCCATCATAATAGTAAGTGAACACCAAATAAGGTGCAATTTACTCCCTTGATAATAGATCAATACTCATTTAATAGCCATGATAGTACAGTACATTACACACTAGATTGATACTCTCTAATAGAACAGTCAATGTGTAGTGAAATACTCTAATAGAGCAGTCATAAACTAATATTTTCTATTCTATGAAATGTTGTGAACATGGGAGCATAATACTAGGCAAGCATAAAAGGAATATTAAAAATTATTCACCTCTTGATTATATTTGAATTATTATTTAGCTTATTTGACACAAACTATAATCAGTCTCTACTGTATTAATTTATTTGTTAAATATTTCTTGTGTAGAGAGACCTGTGGTAACCCCATCCACTCACAATGTCAGTTTTGGCACTAACATAACATTTGAGTGTACAGAGTTTGGTTCTCCACCATTTACCTACCAATGGTTCATGAGAAATACATCAATGGAAGGAAGTGATAAGTTATTAGTTGGAGAGGATAAGAACACTTACAACATATCATCAGTATTGTACAATCACACTGGACTATATTTCTGTGAAGCTAGTAATATGTTAGGAATTCTTTCTAATTCAACTCCTGCTAGTCTAATAGGTAAGATGGCTCTGGATTTATAACTTATACTTACTGTACATATTGTATGTCATTGCTACATATGGTACATGATGTCAATAATAGCTTCTCTTGCTAGTG
Source organism: Dysidea avara (assembly GCF_963678975.1). Classification (NCBI taxonomy): domain Eukaryota; kingdom Metazoa; phylum Porifera; class Demospongiae; order Dictyoceratida; family Dysideidae; genus Dysidea; species Dysidea avara. Next base: position 35,034,297 of record NC_089272.1, read on the forward strand.
CGTTTTTAATTAATCACACTGCTAAGAAACTCATGGCACTAGCATTGAATGTTTTTTTGCAAAGTTTTGAATTAAATGATTAACCCAGAAAGTTTTTTTATCTTATCAATCAATTACTGCCATTCATGCTACATGTGTGACTACCTCCAGAAAACCGGTCTTATTGCCTATTTCAAGGTACCAAGAAATTCTGGTTTTAAGTATTCAGAAATGTTGTGGCTTATTAATGGTTAAACCTATGTGTACTAAATTTTTACGTGTTTCCTTACCTTTCAGAGCAGATGCAATTCTTAATCATAAGTATACTCAGAACTGATTTTGTACATATTTACTTCTGGCTGTATTTCACACAGTTCATCCAAACATTGTGGAACATCCAGTCACAACACAGTCAGTCTACCCAGGAGAGATGGTGAACTTTAGTTGTAGAGCTGAAGGTTTCTCTACACTTAGTTATAGCTGGTTCATGGTGGAGTCTGGTTCTGATATTGGAGTGGAGATTGGGAATACAACTAATTCAACATACACTATTTCTAATCCCATTTATAACCAAAACAATACTGGTTACTATTGTGTTGCTACTAACAATGAGGGAATTGCTGTATCCAACACTTCTACTCTGACAGGTAATTAAAGCATATTACAGTTGTTCAGAGTGTGAGCAGGAGTTTTGAAGTGTGGATGCATTAGATCATGAAAGACTCCTTGCAACTTAGTGACTGTTCTATTACAGTAGTACCACTAGACTGCTTTATTACAATAGTTTCATTTTTTGCCCCCACATCAAAACAAATGCTGTGAATACCATTGCTTAGCAAGAATGTAAAATGAAATAAATAGACATGGGTCCAAGAACATTAAACCTGCTTAAGTAAAATTCAAGTACTTTTGAGTTACAAGTGCCTGTACTCTAGTTGAAATCAGGGAATACTTTAGTAAAGTACAAGTATGTACATTTTGACGGTACTTAACTGTACCAAATGTTACTGTATAAGTAAAACGAAAAATTAGAAATTTAAGTTGGATTAGGGATCAAAATAAAAAAAGTAAAAAGTCACAGTAGTGAAGCAAGATAGGTTGCCTATATACCTGCAGATATACTCCATCACTCCAGCCATTGTACCACTTCACGTCATTTAGACAGGTGTAACTAAAGTGTCTGATATTCATTGCTAAGTGGTGCAGCACTATAATAGCCTTGGCTAGCTTAATTTATTGGCGAACAAGCACTTTGTATACAAATACCAACTCAGCCCAGCGGTTGTACTGCTTCCCATTCATTCAGATGAGTACAGTGTTGTGTATTCATCCGTTCCAGAGCAATTTATTTCCTTGTCGGTCCTGGCCATTATTAGCCTCGTATTGTGACTTCCTGTGTTGGTCTGGTGTTTGGTTTTGTTTGAAGTCTTTGAACTAATTAGTGGCCAGACTGTGTGGCCAAAAGGAGGTACTTAGCCATGTTACAATTATTTGTAAACTGGTTTACAACTGATTTGTAACACTGGCGGTAGCTTTTGATCTGCCTACGCACCATACTACAATGAACTGATATCATATACACAGCTGATACTTCAAATCCGAACCAATCTGCATTACAGCCTAACAGAGTATGTAGCATGATCACTATGGCTGTGTTAAATTACTACAATTATTATGCTTTTTCAACAATCTAATCCTTTTATTCATTGGTACTTATGGCCATTCACAAAAGGTTTTATCCAAACTTGTCTGTTTTTGTCAGTGCTATTAAAGAATCAACCACTAAAAAAGCAAAACAAAAAAAAGTAGTCCGTCCAATATCCCTCAGAAAACAAAAAAAAATCTTGGCTAACCTGGGATTTAACCAGGCCAACTCTTGCTAGGTAAGAGTAGAACTTCAGAGTTTTACCATTTGACAACTAGGTCACTTTAGCCAATAAGGCACTTTTATGGTACTTATACTACTTTTGAAAGTGCATATAATTCAAGTGAAATATCTGTATTGTAGGCTTGAAATTGACCAATACTGAAACTCGTAATATCGGTATCAGTATAGCCCTAGAAAATTCAGTTTAATGTAAAATTTGGAAAATTTCATTGAAACTTATTTTAAAGGTCCACTGAAATGGTAAAATACAATTTGGCTATTATCAATCCTTGCTACTAGTGGGATAGGTTGGTACATGTGATTTAGTTAGATTTAGTTTTGTTTAGCAGATATAACACATTTTAGTGTATTGTGGTTTGTCAATACGTCATAATGCATCAGACAAAGAAACTTTAGTACGCATAAGGTGCCATTGCAGCGAAAGAAACGTACATGTACAGCTAGATTCGATTTAGTTTCATGTCATATCTACCATATCAACTTAAAACATGGTAAGAACTTGTACTGCAACCAGTTACAAGCCAGTAAGTGAATTTACACTGGTCTTGTGGTGAAGAATGCTCGAGGACACCTGTTAAAGGGACTGTAAATCAATAGTACAGTGGTCGAAACACGTTTAAGTTTATTTCTCAAGATGTTTTGAATACACTAAAGCAGATGTAGGTAGAGAAACGCGAGAAAAAAACAATTGCAATAGCACTACTGGCAAGACATTACCTCTAACAGGCGGAGAAGCGACTCAGGAAAGTGTAATATAGATACCATTGTTTGTTTCATGGTACTGCTAACCCAGCTTTGTAAACAAATCGAACAAATCTTACTTTGGTGAAGCATAATGAAGCGTGAGCTTCAATAGTGTGAAGCACACAGGTCGAGCTGCTACAGGCAACTACAGAACAACTCCGCTATTGTTTTCCAGCAGAATGTTCAAGTAATCTTGCAACACTATGAAGCTGAAAAGGAGAGCTTGGGAATTGCCATCTGCACGTTAGACTTTCACTGTTTATCTCCCTTTCCCATTGCAAAGTATGTAATAACAGTACTTCTGGTTCTTTGTCTTGCGTCACAGCGTGACGTAACTAGACTTTGTGGCTTAATATCTCTCTACAACAACATAATTGAATTATTAAGAAGGTGTTTTTGTGCATTGCATGATGCAAACAACCTACTAATGCAATAAAATGGCAAGTAAATTTTTCATTTCATTGGTCAACCTGAAGGTATTTTTGGGCTTGGTTTTGCTTGACCAATATTGTAAACCTGTTTTGAAGGAAAACCGAGGCTGTTTCTTGGGTGATGTTGAAAGGAAAGAAAGCTTAAAGCACCATGATCCCTAATATAAAAGTACTACCATACTACATGATATTAATGTTATAGTAATGTTTCACAAAATCATTATAGTGCATAAGCATTAGCTACTTATTCAAATATTTTCATCTAAGGTCTACAGCATTCTCTTTTCTGACAATGCTCATCTGGAACCTGCAGATGATGCAGGTATATATACAAAAATCTTATTCGACATCCAATATTAAAAAAATCATGTTGTCAATTTTATTTTCTTAAGCAAACACTCTGGATAGTGCATGACATCATTAATTATTCTAGCTACATTACAGTGACTACAGTGTGGGAAAACTATTGCAGGTGTATAGAATTTTCCAACCTAATGCATGATGGTATATGTATGTATGTATGTATGTATGTATGTATGTATGTATGTATGTATGTATGTATGTATGTATGTATGTATGTATGTATGTATGTATGTATGTATGTATGTATGTATGTATGTATGTATGTATGTATGTATGTATGTATGTATGTATGCATGTATGTATGTACGTGTATGTATGTATCCAGATATGTTTTGATTTGGGAAACAATTTTCAGTACACCAAATACTGTGTATTATAAATTCCTTCAGAATTTTCCTGAACCCTACCAACTTTTAGGATCATTTCTGTGTAACACAGCTATATGTGCTTGGTTTCAACATCTGTGTATGTGCTATTCTGTAAATGTTACTTTGCAGTAGTTAAATATGTGACTGTTTATGTGCTTGGAAATGGTAGTATATTTTTGTAATTGCGTATGATCTACAATATATTCATTATGACTTAATTTCCATTCTAGTTCTCACAGCTAACATCACTGTTATCACCTTCACTCCACGGCCAACCAATACTTCATTGTTACTCAACTTTACTAACAGTCAGTTAATGACTTGTAGTGCTAGTGGTGGTCCTCGGATCATGACCATGTGGCTGTTTGATAATGGTTCATCATTGTCAACAGTGGCCAATGGTAATGACAGTGTAACTCATAACATCTCATCCTCATCAACCAGTGATACTGGTACGTATTACTGTATAGCCACTATTGATGGAATGAATGAAACTTCAGATGTGTACACTCTGTTTGGTGAGTCATACGTTTCAGTTTATGGTAGTACATTTACAGAAGAAATATTACAAATGTACAATTCCAATTTACCACACAGAGCTGGATCCAGCCATTCCAGCATTGGCCAGACCAGTTGAATTTGCAGAAAGATTGAAATACTCTAATAGAGCAGCCATCACAATATACTCTAATAGAACTAATATACTCTAATAGAACAGTCATTTCAATACTCTAATATATAAAATATAGCCACTGTTCTAATTAAACTGCTAGGTCTAAGCAATTACATCTGTGTTTAATTGCCTTCAGAATACATTTCAAAAGTTCCAGTGAGTCATCTTCATGGCATTGCATTTGGCTAATTCATCATAAATGTCTTGCAAATTGCTTCTGTATCTCAAAGAACTAAACTCACTTTCAGAATATTTTTTGCATCAGGTATAAAATTGAATTAATTGGTACTGTAGCACAAAATTACCAGGATATATCCGTGATGTTGTCAATAAGTAGAAAGAGACTTTGTATGTAAAATATCCTCTAGATGCCATTCAGAGCATCTATTTTCAAAATTTCCCGCATCCCCAGATCTCCCTAGCTTGGAATGCTGACACATGCTGCATGTGCTTATCACATGTAGTTGAGTGTCCGGTCCTTATACTACAGTACTTAGTTCTTGTAGTTCTTATGTGGGGGATCAAGTCACTACTGGGTCTGGGATTTTTTTCTGCATTCTTCAACATTTCAGTTACACATTTCTGACTCCCTGTATTGACAGACTTTAGCCTTCTCACAGGTCCCTAGTGGGATAGTGGGATACACTCTAAATTATGCATTGTCATAGTTGACATTTACAGTAAGACTATCTTATTAATCATTCAAATGGTCTTATTATCTTACGCCTTTACAAGGCCTTCTGGTATACAGGCTCTGCCTTTACCAGGTACTTTTTATTAATGCTTTTTTATTAATGCTTTAGGTCTGTAGGACCAGGACACCTGGTCCTACAGCCTGCTCAAAGACTTTAGCTACTTAGACTTTAACTACTTAAGGTGTGTTTGAAAAGTTGGAGAAAGGAGAAAAAATCCATGACTGGACCTAGGTAGCCTCGAACCTGCAGCCATCCGATTTACACTCGAACGCTTACAGGAGTCTACCAGGTGGTCAGGATGTTTTCTCCTTGTTATTTTCATGTAATTATATCCATAGGAATTCTAGAGAGTAACTCATTATCTCTAAGTACCCCAAGTAGAACCAAATGGACACTAGTTTGTTTGTACTTTAATCGTTACATATTATCTACACAGTTGCTCCATATGGCGTAAACATCACTGGTAACAACACATACCCTCATGGGAGTCAGTTACAGTTACATTGTTCATCGGAGGGTGGACCACAATTAGAATACAGTTGGAGCAGGACTAACACATTGTCAAATGACACAACTACTAACACCAACAACCTTACTATTAGTAATGTAACTACACTTGATGGAGGAAATTACACTTGTACTGTGACTAATGATGCTGGATCTAGTAGTAATACTGTCACTGTCTATGGTGAGTTAGTTCATATCACATATTTCTATGTTTCTATCTTACTTTGTGTATGTGTGAAAATGAGTGAGTGAACGAGTTAATATCATTTAATGTTGTTAACAGTTGGACCAGTGTTCACTACTCATCCAATGAATCAGGAGGAGGTTATTAATAACAGTTTTACACTACAGTGTACAGCAGAAGGATTCCCTACACCATCTATACAATGGTACCTCAACAATACCATGATCACTAATACTAGTAATAGATATATTGTTGACACTACATCAATGAACAGTATTACTAGTATACTGAGAGTTATAATGGCTGACTTTACTGATACTGGCCTGTACCACTGTGAAGCTAATAGTAGTGTGTTTGTTGATAATGTGAAGAGTGACATGATGAATATCAGTGTAGTAGGTAAGTATGGATTGGTAATACAAACACATATAATAGTACAGTATACGCTACTGTATGTATAACTTATTGTATATGTGAAGATCGCACCAAAACCATACAGTTTGCACTAGTAATGAACTTGCTGAAACTCTACAAGTTGTTTGCTACACTTATGCACTATTCATAGTTTGCTATAAATAAAGTTTAAGTTATTAAACACAGTTAATGTTGTGAAGCGTAGGCCATGCAAGTATCCAAAATAATTAGCATGCAACAGTGGGCTCTAATAAGAGTAATGCATGCACAGCATCGTGAGCAGAACACGTTGGCAGTAATTCATACCTGTTGCAAGAAATCTCGCCAGTTGCAGTGGCTTTGAGTCTTCAAGATGGGTACTCGTTGTGCTCGCCTGCTGAGGAAGGAGAGGGCTGTTGTCCTTGGGAAGTTCGACTGCTGGATTGAGCAGGCGAGGAGCTTTGTCACGCCGGGGGAAGGGCCACCTCAAGGAACGGGTGTTCCGAGCAAGACGGCAACGTGACAGGATGTGACATTACAATACTAGTGGCTACCGTCAGGGTCGTCTCTAGAACTGGGTCGCTTGCCTCGGCCCACGCACGGTATCACTGTTACCTGGGACAGCTCCATCGCCTGACTACAGCTCCACCTCATGCCATAGCCAGTTCATCCGATGCCACCTAATCCACACAAAATGCAGGGAGATCAAGTGGTGGGCATCAATCAGAATCTTCAGGAGGGAACTTGAATGCCCCGACTATCGCGAAATGGCCTCAGACGAGATGCTGCATCGGGTAAGCAACAGTATAACACCAATTGGTGTACTAGTATAAGCTTACACACTGTTCCCACACACCCTGTATATATATATATATATATATGCATGTATTGAGCAGGGATGTACCGATACATATCGTATCAGTGGCCAATATGGAGATTTCTGCCAATATCGGTTGGTCTCAATATAACCACCAAAACCGATATGATATATCGAAATAGTCTTTGCCATGTTAAAGCCACATTTTACGCTATGTTATACAGCAAACAAGGCTGAGGAAATAGTAGTTTTCTATATTCTTGAAATGAAGCGCATATACTATGAGAAGCCATAGACATACACGCTTAACAAACACTCATTGTTACAATACTTACCAACCATACAACAAATGATCATAGTGGAGAAAATAAATAAATAAAATATAAAAAAAGCCACCATGGGATGAATAAACTAGAAACACAGCTTGAAACAACCAGCCATCATTACAAGCCATTAAAAATACGGAGTAATGTGGACTCATCTTGGTGGGAACATGCATTAAAAATATTTTGTGGGTGCCTCACTGTCTGGGCTCTTAATTGAGGCCACACCACCACAAGAAATCAAGCATTGTCAGTGATTGTTAGCACTTGGAACTGCTTATTAAGTGTATCTTATGCAAGTTAAAGTTCCCCAGTTTCTTCTAATCTAAATGTATAGCTACACTTTATTACATTGTGTCGGTGTCGGTGTTCTGACTCAGTATATCACTTTATATTGGATCAGTTCAGAAATTACTCTATCGGTACACCTCTAGTAATGTGTGAAATAAAAAGAGTTGCTTTGTACTGGTGAGCTTAGTAGTGAGCTCATACATAGATACAGTGTAGCCACCAATCACTGATGCTACGTTCAAAACAAAAGAAAGAAAGAAACGACTAAGTACCTGAATTCAGTGACATTAATTGTGCTTTTGAAGTCAAAAAATTCTATTGTGTGCAATTAAATTTAAAATAAATAGAATAAATAATGCAACCACAGGTATGTATTAAATGCATTAATAGACTTCTGTATTCTACAGCATACTATATTGGTTTCTTCATTGCTGCTTATTGGCTTGTAGTCAGCATCAGCAGGGCTCGGATAGTCAACTAGAGAATGCAGAATACAATGAAGTGTCAGCAAACTAGCTACATACATGTATATATAGCTAGTAACCAGCCTTAGAAGGTGACTGCATTAATGGTGGTATGAAGGTAACTTGGTACCAAAAAATATATATTAATTAAAAAATAATAATAATTTTTTTAAATTAAAAAAAATTTAAAACAAAAAAAAAAACATGATAATCATAAACTGTAAGCAGAAAAGCAGCCAGGTGCATGTTAGAACTTTGCATAGCAGTCTCACGGTGTTGTGTCAGCTTCTTGCACACCATACCCTTGAGTCTTATAATAGTCACAAAGAAAAGTCCATTTTATTGTCATTAAAGGAAACTTCAACTTATACAACTGCAATAGGAATCATTTCAAAACACGGTGATTGCTCTAATGTGTACATGATACAGTGTCTTTGTTATATATCTGTAGTTCTATGGTTAGGATGTGCTCCACAATTTTGCTAGGCAATTGGCATGGGACATACCATTGTGCTGTTAGTTGCATGTTAGTTTGCTTGTGTGTTATGTCTTCCTAATATTTATATTGTCACATTTGCTTGATATGTATGTCATCACCATTGCTTGTTTGTATACCAACGTATGTCGCTTCCACTGCTTGTTTCGTATGTTACCATGGCTCGGTTTGTACATCATCTTCTGTATGTTGCAAGCATAGCTTATCGTGCATATTACTAGATGTTGTCACCATCACATTTCTACACATTGCATGGTCTAAATTAAATAAATAACCTTGATGCTTGGGGGGGTAGATCACAATATATTATATATAATATATTGTGACCTACCTATGGCCTCTATTGTAAAGAGTTTAGGACAGAAACGCTTCTCTGCTCTAAACTCTTTCATTACCCAAGCATCAATAAACCAAAAGTACTTTCTACTTTGGCCCCGCTGGAATTACATAACCTTGCCTAGGCCATATACCATGGCAGATGAGGCCCCTAGCACTTACCAAACCCCTCCTCAATCAATGGATTGCTGGAGGTGAAGAATGAAGATCCGAGGAACAGACCACATAAGTAGGTGAGTGGTAGCGTAACTAAACATTAATGTACGTTGTCCGATTGTTGCTTTTGGTGATTTATTCAACTTGATTTGTGCAAGGTTGTATAAAATGTGGGAGTATTCTATGATACTGAAACCATCCTGGATTAGCCCAGTGATGTAGGGTTAGTCAAAATGTCTCTGAATGTAGTAAAGAAGTGAACTGCCACGGGCTGTATGGCAATTGGATAGTTTGTGTGTGGTCCTGTGTCTTTCATTATTTTGTCAGGGGCAGATTCAGGGGGTATTTAGAATCTTATGACACCCTCCTCAACTCAAACAGGAATTTGTAGGAAGGACACTGCAAGGAGAAAAGTAATAGAACATGAAAGCTCGATATACTCTAATAGAACAGTCATGAATTATTCTATTAAAACAATCAAGCTATTATTATAGCAGTAGTCCTTCAACCCAGCCAGGAAAGAGTGTGGTGAATGATAACCCATAGTTTGTAATAGTGTGTACAGAAAGATGTGTGTGTAGTAAGCTAGACCTATAATAGCATGGTGTGGTAATAAGCTGTACAAACGGCAGTGCAGGTTTCCAGCTAATTACTGCACACGTCTGTCACATCATGCTCAATAAAGTTAGCCTAAGGGTATATAATTTTATTTATGATTGCTACAGCAGTCGTAAATGCTGATTTACATATGTAAACTTTAGGGAGATTACTCTTCACCCACAGCAGAGGGATCTGCTTCTGCTTTTTCTAACACCACCATCCACTCCCAAGTGTGAACTCTTGATATAGCAATGCCATTACACAAAAGTCTTAAATAGTGAGAAAAGATGAATGAGGATTTGTCAACACTTTATTATTTTATAGATAAAATATAGTGTTGAAAAATTGTTAGCTATAATATATTTATGACTGCTTAGCGAGTTCCATATACTTTTATGTCATGATTAACAACTATCCCAAGTGCAATCAGTATCATACAGTGTGGTAGTACTGTACATATGTGACCAGATTTTACAAACCGATCCAAATCGCACATCAGGCAAAATCAAACTAACACCTCCAGTGGATAGCTACACTATCATACTACTACATAGTATTTATCCTTAGTACTACTCAAACTACTCAAGGATGATGTAAACAGACATCTTTTCTGGATGGTGTGGAGAGCTCAAATGGTGGTTTCTGGCCTTGTGAAGAGCCTGGCTTCACAAGAAATACTTTTACTTGTAGATGGCCTGATAATGTTGGCCAGGTGTTTTTCTGTTGAATCAGATTTTGCTGTGTATCAGCCACTAAGAAGCCTGCACAGCCCTGTAATCTCGTGTCTGGACTCCAATCGTGGTCTGCCTCCATTCTGAAGTCTATCTCTTGCCCACCCTACCACCCCAACTGCCCAGGTTTACTAGCTTATTTGGCTCATCCAACTGCCCAGGTTTACTAGCTTATTTGGCAGGAAACTCTAAAAGCAGCTACAAGTACTGGAGGAGGTCTGAAAGGTAATAGACTACATCTTTTGTGTAAATTTCGTATGCGTGCTTGCTATCGTTGAGAAGTTGTTCTGACTTGAATTCTTTAAAACTGTTCATTTTGAAACTTCTAATGTGCAATTTGAATTGTTTTTCCAAAATTCAGTCACATATATTAGCAATCATTAAGGTTTACACCTTCTCAAAAAATATGATTGGCCAGAAACCAGCCTTACAATATCTTCATGGTGCCTTGTCAGTATTGGTTAGATATAGCCAAGCTCAAAAAATGCCTTCAGTATGATGTGAAATGTTTCCTATAGTATAGGTTGCTGCCACAAACAATTATTCAGTGGAAATTTTATGGATTGACTGCCTGAGACCAAATGACTGACCGGCAAACTGGCTAATGGACAGACAGACAGACAGACCGAATGACCAACAGACTGACCAACCAAACCAACTGGCTATTTGATGCTATCAGACAAACATAGCTTGATAACGGCAAAGGCTACAAGCTTGATTTTGATGTCACTTCAGCCCGACAGGCACCTTTGGGCATACTTCAGTATGTAAAATGTTTGCTTCATGGACTTACCCGTATCCTCATTTGTGTCTCATTTATAGTGCAAAGTGATGATTCGCGGTAGTGCCATGCGATCACTTACCTACAGTATTGTCTGAGTTTTCCATTGTGACTGGACTGATTGCAAATGTCTTTCTCGTAGTGTTGTTTGTTTTAATGCTGTTACAGGCTGAACATAGCTGAAAATAAAGAGTAATGGCCACTTTCAGTAATTAATAGTTGGGATGCATGTTGAGATGAAACAATAAGCCTGGTTTTCTTCTAATGCAGTATGTGCGGGTTTACCGGCAATAATTATGTTGCAAGAAGTAAAGAAACAACCGAAACAAATATTAAGTTCAACTAGAGAACAAAGAAGAAGAAAAAGTAGTGAATCGAGAGAGGTCATCTACACCTGAAGATACACTGGTGGACATTAAATCCCTACTTCAGTCATAGCTATACACAGAATTTAAGGATTAAATGTCCAGTAGTTTATCTTCAGGTGTAGGAAACCTCCCCTTGTTTCACTACTTATTTCTTTGATCCCTACTCGAACTTAAAATTTCTAATATTTCTTTGTACTTGCAATACTAATACATAGCAACATGGCTTTTACTGTGAAGCTTATATGGATACACTATTGTATACTTTGATTTATCAGAGACCAAAATACACACAACAGTAAATAAGCCTAATAAAATACATATACTATAGTGCTATTTCACCATATTACTATCATAGATGAATATAAGTATAATAACATGGAAAAAATACCACCAGGTTTGGATATTTGGCAGAAATACTAAGTTCCCTTATTTCGATAGAAATTTTTGGGATTTGTTAAAGCGTTTTGAGAAAAATAAACATATTTGATGCAAGCCTACTGTAACTATGATTTAATGTCAGCTTTCACTGTACAGTATTTGTTGCTAAATATTCTTTATTATTCTTGTGTAGAGAGACCTGTGGTAACCCCACCCACTCACAATGTCAGTTTGGGCACTAACATAACATTTGAATGTACAGAGTTTGGTTCTCCACCATTTACCTACCAATGGTTCATGAGAAATACATCAATGGAAGGAAGTGATAAGTTATTAGTTGGAGAGGATAAGAACACTTACAACATATCATCAGTATTGTACAATCACACTGGACTATATTTCTGTGAAGCTAGTAATATGTTAGGAATTCTTTCTAATTCAACTCCTGCTAGACTAATAGGTGAGCATGGTTTGATTGTCCACTAGGTCATTTCTGCATGATGTTGTGAAGTACAGTACAGTAGGTTGCTTTTGCTAGAGCAGGACTGAGATGCTAGCTAGTATTAGACTGCCAGTTTCTTACTCAGAGAAAGTTTCCTTTTGTCTCAAATAATTACTGTCATTCATTCAACTTAAAACTTATGCCTGTATATACCTTTTAGCAAGAATAGATACAACTCCTGATATTGAATGTATATATATATATATATATACATGTTTACTTATCTCACACAGTTCATCCAAGTATAGTTGAGCATCCATTCACAATACAGTCAGTCTACCCAGGAGAGGTGGTAAACCTCAGTTGTAGAGCTGAAGGTTTCTCTACACTTAGTTATAGCTGGTTCATGGTGGAGTCTGGTTCTAATATTGGAGTGGAGATTGTGAATACAACTAATCCAACATACATTATTTCTAATCCCATTTATAACCAAAACAATACTGGTTACTATTGTGTTGCTACTAACAATGAGGGAATTGCTGTATCCAACACTGCTACCCTCACAGGTAATTAGTTAAGCTTTATTTGTATGCATGAATTTTCAAGTGTTACTGCACTGGAAGATGATAGACCTGTTGAACCTTAGTGACTGTCCTATCAGAGCATACTATCAGTCCTTCGTTAATTATTATGTTTCAAATAACTGCAAGGATCACAGGCCAAGCTTTCCAATGGCTAAAGTGGTAGCCATCAAAATTTTCATTATGAGTGGAGCTATCCGTAGGCATCTATTGTATTGTTGATTTTTCACTGTTCAACGTTGCTACAGCTGGACACATGCTTTTTGGCATACCACATACATATAATACACTCTTCATGGACTTGCGTACCAGTGTCTTCCTTTGTGTCCCATTCATCTTTGCTGACAGTGAAAGGTATTCATTAGGCTGTAGCACGTGATGGCTTCCTTTGTAATGGAAATAATCCACATTTTTTCATGGTGGCTACTAGGTGTTTTGTGACTCGTAATGCTGTGCAATGGGTTGAATATAACTGACAACAATGTGTAATGAATACTTCATTATTATACAATAATTGATAGCTGGGGTGTGTGGCGCCATTTCTTTCTTTTGATACGGTATTCGTGGGTTTACCAGTCATAATAATTTACAAAGAAAATGGAATTTTCAACTAGAGTAGGGACCATAGCACATTAATATAAAGTACTGAAACAAGCTGGAATAGTACATGATATTAAATCACAGTAAAACAATAAGAAGTGTTATATCCCTACTGTGCATTTCCATTATGGTATCTTGAGCAAGTAGGGATATAAAACTTATTATTTTACAGTGATTTAATATCGCGTACTACTCCAGCTTGTTTCAGTACATTTTATTAATGTGCTATGGTCCCTACTCTAGTTGAAAATTACAATTTTTGTGTACTGGTTGGTTGAGTACAACAATACTACCTCAAATTTGGGCACTTTTGAAAAGTTTCATTGATCCAGTATTAATATTACAGGTGATAGTGAGAGGGGGTAGTGTGGTAGTCACTAATAGGATCAAGAAGTTTACAAGTGAGGTTGTCAAGTCTAATTTGAGGTCATAGGAGGATGTATATCTACTGAGAGCAATTGTTGCAATCCCAAAAAGCATCCAGTCAACTTTTACTGTCTGGCAAAGTCCACAAGAGCTGTTTCAGCAAAACCAGAAAGTGCCAGGGTGTCAGATTGCTTACCGTAATTTTGCAGAGTTCCAGAGATGCAGACACAGAAAGCTGAACAAGTGCAGTAGTAGGAGTATAGCAGTGGAAATCATTAATGTCATAGCTAGGCTTAGCTGTTTGTTACATAAAATACATTTTGAATTTTGTGTGAAAATAGTACCTTTTGTTGCATATTAATTACAACATATTTTAATCTAGTTCTCAGACCTAACATCACTGATATCACCTTCACTCCTCAACCAACCAATACTTCATTGTTACTCAACTTTACTAACAGTCAGTTAATGACTTGTAGTGCTAGTGGTGGTCCTCGGATCATGACCGTGTGGCTGTTTAATGATGGTTCATCATTGTCACTAGTGGCCAATGGTAATAACAGTGTAACTCATAACATCTCATCCTCATCAACCAGTGATACTGGTACTTATTACTGTATAGCCACTATTGATGAAATGAATGACAATTCAGATGTGTACACTCTGTTTGGTGAGTTGTTTATAGTAATACACACATTTAGGAGAATGCAGATGTGCAATTTCCATCTTCTACTAGCTTTTGTTAACTCAAAATTTTAATGTTATGAAACAGTGTTTTAATAGACTTGTACAATAATAATTTTTGTACTGACCTTCAAAATATTCTCTTTGTTTATCTACACAGTTGCTCCATATGATGTAAACATCACTGGTAACAACACATACCCTCATGGGAGTCAGTTACAATTACATTGTTCATCAGAGGGTGGGCCACAATTAGAATACAGTTGGAGCAGGACTAACACATTGTCGAATGACACAACTACTAACACCAACAACCTTACTGTTAGTAATGTAACTACACTTGATGGAGGAAATTACACTTGTATTGTGACTAATGATGCTGGATCTAGTAGTAATACTGTCACTGTCTATGGTGAGTTAGTTCATATCACATATTTCTATGTTTCTATCTTACTTTGTGTATGTGTGAAACTTTGAGTGAGTGAATGAGTTAAAAATATCATTGAATGTTGTTAACAGTTGGACCAGTGTTCACTACTCATCCAATGAATCAGGAGGAGGTTATTAATAACAGTTTTACACTACAGTGTACAGCAGAAGGATTCCCTAGACCATCTGTACAATGGTACCTCAACAATACCATGATCACTAATACTAGTAATAGATATATTGTTGACACTACATCAATGAACAGTATTACTAGTACACTGAGAGTTATAATGGCTAACTTTACTGATACTGGCCTGTACCACTGTGAAGCTAATAGTAGTGTGTTTGTTGATAATGTGAAGAGTGACATGATGAATATCAGTGTAGTAGGTGAGTGTGGATTGGTAGTATAATACTTTATGTATACATGTATAGACAGGGACAAGTAAAATTAGGAATTTTAACATTAAGTAGGAAACAAAGAAATAGAGTGCAATAAAACAAGAGAGCTTGTGTATGCCATAAGTTTTAGTGGACATTTACATGTAATTCCAACTTTAGTTGTGCAGCTTGGTTATAGTACAACCTAGTCTGGCGCTGCCGACCCTGTTTAGGTGCATATACAAGTGCCCCACAAATAGGGTCTAATGTGTAATTACACTGCGGCTCGCATTAACAAACATATCGAACAGCGAAAAATTCAATCATAACAGTGATGTTTTAAGGGTTTCAATCAGTTAATTTCTATGGGCGGTTGATGTTTAGGCTGTGGAGACGATATTTCTACTTTATGAGGGAAGGTGTCTATTACACACAAATGGTAAATGGAAAATCATCCCTTGGTTTATTCGCCCTGACACAAAAAGAACTCACGCAACTTTCATTTCGTGATTTTTGCCCCAGTATTTACTCACGTCGTGCGGCCAAAATGCATTTAATTGACAATACTGCGATTTGATTGACAATACTGCGATTTGATTGACAATACTGCGATTTGATTGGATGAACCAGTTTTCAGTAACGGTGGCACAAGTCCTTGATTCTAGACAGACCAGACCCTATTTTCAAGGCGCTTGTATAAGCGCCTAAATAGGGTCAGTGGTGCCAGACTAAGTACAACCCCATGGCTGAAGTAGGGATTAAATGTCCACTAGTAATTGAGCTTTCTTATTTCATCATGTTTCGTTTTATGGCACCTGTGTACTTAATGTTTATATGTGACTGGGGTTTGGAAAAACAATTCAAATCTCACATTAGAATTTTTGAAATAAATGGTTTTAAAGATTCAAGTCAGCATAACTTTCCAAGGATAGTAAGCATGTTTATGAAATTTGCACATTAGATGCATCAATCTATTACCTTTCAGACCACTTCCAGTACTTGTAGCTGCTAGAAGAGTTTCCAGCCAAATAGGACAGGAAATCTGAGTATTTGGGCTAGCAAAACAGTATCACTAGTTCTCATAAAGGGGAAGGGGTGGTGGAGTAGGCAAGAGATCAACTACAAAATGGAAGCAAACCACTATTGAAATGTAGGCACAAGATACCAGGGCAAAACATTTGGCCAACTATATCAGGAAATCAATCAGTGTACCACTGATTCATGTCTAGCCAGGCCTTCACAAGATCAGAAATTACCATTCAAGCTTGCCACACCACCCAGGAATGATATCTCTCAAAACTAGCCTTGAGTACTTTGGGTAATGCCGAGGGTCAAAACCAACTGTATAGTGATATTGTAGCTATCCACTGGTGGTGTTAGTTTGATTTTACCTTATGTGCAATTTGGATCAGTTTTGTAAAATCTGGTAGTAAAGTTCTCTTGTTTGTTTACTTCTTTGTAACATAGTTATGATTGATGCATCTGCGTATGCTGCATCAAATAAAAAAATGGCACCACACATATCATAAACAAATATCAATAATTACTATTATATAATTATTATTCAGTAGCTATTCAGCTTCCACCAACATTGCAAATGAAACATTGCATGAGAAGCTCCTATGCAAGCAACCACAAGTTACAGACATCCCCAGTACATATAAACGTGAAAGTAATAGTACGTAATGCATGACATGCTACCCACCATTCAACACATATAATAATGGTAGTGATGAAAGAAATGTGAGGACAAAAGTAAAAGTCAATAATATATGCATTGTGGCAGCTGTGGTGGGTAGAAAGGCACATGTAAAGCCAAAACAACATTGAATAGTGAAGAAGTCAACCCTGTAGCTTTATTCATAGTTGAGTTTGTGTTTGACATTTAGTTCAGCTAACAGAAAATTCAATTTAAAATCTGTTTATAGAAAAGTTGTTGAAAGCATTTCAGGTCACTCTGAAATTAAGTTTCGGTTTGACTATACCACAGGGGTTATCCAGGGTTGGGGGGTGCAGTCTAGGAGTGTAGCCCCCATCCCTTACCTTCCCCCAAAAGCTAAAGCTATTTCATATATTTCAGGACTGAAATGTTTGATGTAGAGTAGTTTTATACTGCTTTATATAAGTGGACTGCTTGGTAAGGTGACAATCATGAATATAGTTCAGTTAGCTATATGTGAGCTTAAAGAATAGCATACAAAAGACAAAGTGATTTCATTTACAAAATATTCTTAGCAGTCTATGTGTGCCCATGCATGGGATATTGCTACAGATGCTAGTTTTCATACTCATTAACTGTGGAGGATTCTCAATAGTCATGATGTGTAGTGACTGTTCTATTAGAGTAATTGACTGACTGCTCTATTAGAGTAACTTGATCTTGTGCCCCTCTAGGATCCGCCACGCCATTCATTCATAACCACTTCTGCCAAGCTGTTATAAAGGAAACTGGTTTTTGGGTAATCTTTAATAACGAAGTAGTCTGTAGAGAATACAAAACCATAGACCTACAATGCATTGCACACTACATAAATTCTCTAATAGTCAAAATCTTTGAATATTATGATAGCTGTAACTCATTGTCAATTTACAGTGTTTGCTGTTAAATTGCCTTTTTGTTTCTTGTGTAGAGAGACCTGTGGTAACCCCACCCACTAACAATGTCAGTTTGGGCAATAGCATAACATTTGAATGTACAGAGTTTGGTTCTCCACCATTTACCTACCAATGGTTCATGAGAAATACATCAATGGAAGGAAGTGATAAGTTATTAGTTGGAGAGGATAAGAACACTTACAACATATCATCAGTATTGTACAATCACACTGGACTATATTTCTGTGAAGCTAGTAATATGTTAGGAATTCTTTCTAATTCAACTCCTGCTAGACTAATAGGTGAGAAAAGGACTACAACACATGCATACATATATACATTGTATGTTGCTACAAACTGCCACATTAAAAAGTTGATTTGCTTTTGCAAACAGCAGTTTATGGCTCATGATACTGTTTGTAATATTACTTATTTTACTTTTAATGATCAATGATTTTTGAATAACTCATAGATCTCAATTATTCACTACCATGTATGCCTACAAATATTTATAGTAAGAATATTTTATTATGTACTCCTCTAATATAAAATGTTATACATGAATAATATATCTCACACAGTTCATCCAAGCATAGTTGAACATCCAGTCACAATGCAGTCAGTCTACCCAGGAGAGATGGTGAACTTCAGTTGTAGAGCTGAAGGTTTCTCTACACTTAGCTATAGCTGGTTCATAGTGGACTCTGTTTCTGATATTGGAATGGAGATTGGGAACACAACTAATCCAACATACACTATTTTTAATCCCAATTATGACCAAAACAATACTGGTTACTATTGTGTTGCTACTAACAATGAGGGAATTGCTGTATCCAACACTTCTACTCTGACAGGTACTGTAATTATAGTATGTTGTTTTTAGTTGTGCAGGAATGTGTAGAGGATTTTTGAAGTGACTGCATTAGTTAGCAAAACACTCTTAGCAACTTAGTGACTATTCTATTAGAATCATACTAGCAGACTGTTTTATAACTGTAGTTTTAGTGTTTTGTCACTCATTATTGTTAATATGTAATCTGATGTTACATTATATAGTTATACAACGGGCACGAGTGCTCTGCCTGATATAAACGCACGAGCCTGAGGGCTGTCAGGCCCGAAGGCAAGTGCGTTTATACTGGCAGAGCACGAGTGCACGTTGTATAACTGTTATGTACCACTCACCTAATAGGTGGGAAGAGTCTCACAAGTCAGCTGTAACACTTATAAAGGCCAGGTTTCTAACATCGATTGTGGGTAATCAAGCCGAACGTTCTGATGACGTTC
This sequence comes from Dysidea avara, assembly GCF_963678975.1. Lineage (NCBI taxonomy): Eukaryota > Metazoa > Porifera > Demospongiae > Dictyoceratida > Dysideidae > Dysidea > Dysidea avara. The sequence continues at coordinate 35,053,628 of NC_089272.1, forward strand.
CCTCTACAATACTGCAGCCACCTGAGATATTGAAAGCTAGTACGCTATGGGTTATATCACTAACCTGCATTTGCTGTTCAACTCTCATCATTTTATGCTCAGCATGCCAGCATGATCACTCAGTTGCCATATAGAATATGCGCCAGACTAATCACCATAGTGATTTTCTCGAGCGAAAAGAAGCAGCTAATAGACGATTTAAGTAAACAAAACCAAACTACAAAACGATACTAGTCTAATTCTTACTATTTACACTGGCTAAACTCGAATCTTGTGGCATGACAAAAACTAGTCACCACAATCGAATGTAAAGGTAAGTATTATCTAATCCAAAACAGCCAAGCTGTAAAAAAAGAGTGCGGCCCTGAGAAAGGCTATGGTGAAAAAAGATGTGAAATCCAAGGTGGCGGCCAAGAAATGGCTGTGATGGTAGGTTAATGGTAAAAATTTTAATAACAACAATTCAGGTGAATTTGGTGCCGCTTGGTATTGGCACAAAATTCACTTGAATTGTCGTTATTAAAATTTTTACCATTAACCTACCATCACAGCCATTTCTTGGCCGCCACCTTGGATTTCACATCTTTTTTCACCATAGCCTTTCTCAGGGCCGCACTCTTTTTTTACAGCTTGGCTGTTTTGGATTAGATTTCACTTCTTTTTGTATTTGTATACCCCAAAGCCGGCCTATGGCCGGCTTTAGGGCTTTTTAACCTGTCATTTTTTCTTTACTACAGGAAGAAGAAAAGATGAAGCAGGGTGATTTCTTTGTAGCTGACCTCTCTGCTAGGTGATCCTTCTAGCTGATCTCTCTACCAGATGACTTGTTTGTAGCTGAACTCTCTACAGGGTGATTTGTTTGTAGCCGAACTCTCTACAACGTAACTTCTTCTAGCTGATCTTTCTACAGGGTGATTTGTTTGTAGCTGAATTCTCTACAGGGCAATTTGTTTGCAGCTACACTGCTGAACTCTCTACAATGTAACTTCTTCTAGCTGAACTCTCTACGGGTGGCTTGTTTCTAGCTGAACTCTCTACAGGGTGATTTGTTTCTAGCTGAACTCTCTACAAGGTAACTTCTTCTAGCTGATCTTTCTACAGGGTGATTTGTTTGTAGCTGAATTCTCTACAGGGCAATTTGTTTGCAGCTGAACTCTCTACATGGTAGTGTCTTTGTAGCTGAACTCTCTACAATGTGACTTCTTCTAGCTGAACTCGCTACAGGGTGACTTGTTTCTAGCTGATCTCTCTACAGTGTAACTTGTTTCTAGCTGAACTCTCTACAGGGTGATTTATTTATAACTGAATTCTCTACAAGGTAACGTCTTCTAGCTGATTTTTCTACAGGGTGATTTGTTTGTCTCTACAGGGCAATTTGTTTGCAGCTGAACTCTCTACATAGTAGTTTCTAGTAGCTGAACTCTCTACAATGTAACTTCTTCTAGCTGAACTCTCTACAGGGTGACTTGTTTCTAGCTGAACTCTCTACAGGGTGATTTGTTTGTAGCTGAACTCTCTACAAGGTAACTTCTTCTAGCAGATCTTTCTACAGGGTGATTTGTTTGTAGCCGAATTCTCTACAGAGCGATTTGTTTACTGCTGAACTCTCTACATTGTAGTTTCTTTGTAGCTGAACTCTCTACAATGTAACTTCTTCTAGCTGAACTCTCTACGGGTGACTTGTTTCTAGCTGATCTCTCTACAGGGTGACTTGTTTCTAGCTGAACTCTCTACAGGATGATTTGTTTGTAGCTGAACTCTCTACATGGTAGTTTCTTTGTAGCTGAATTCTCTACAATGTAACTTCTTCTAGCTGAACTCTCTCCAGGGTGACTTGTTTCTAGCTGAACTCTCTACAGGGTGATTTGTTTGTAGCTGAACTCTCTACAAGGTAACTTTTTCTAGCTGATCTTTCTACAAGGTGATTGGTCTGTAGCTGAATTCTCTACAGGGCAATTTGTTTGCTGCTGAACTCTCTACATGGTAGTTTCTTTGAAGCTGAACTCTCTACAATGTAACTTCTTCTAGCTGAACTCTCTACAGGGTGACTTGTTTGTAGCTGAACTCTCTACAAGGTAACTTCTTCTAGCTGATCTTTCTACAGGGTGATTTGTTTATAGCTGAACTCTCTACAGGATGATTTGTTTGTAGCTGAACTCTCTACATGGTAGTTTCTTTGTAGCTGAATTCTCTACAATGTAACTTCTTCTAGCTGAACTCTCTCCAGGGTGACTTGTTTCTAGCTGATCTCTCTACAGGGTGACTTGTTTCTAGCTGAACTCTCTACAGGATGATTTGTTTGTAGCTGAACTCTCTACATGGTAGTTTCTTTGTAGCTGAATTCTCTACAATGTAACTTCTTCTAGCTGAACTCTCTACAGGGTGACTTGTTTGTAGCTGAACTCTCTACAAGGTAACTTCTTCTAGCTGATCTTTCTACAGGGTGATTTGTTTATAGCTGAACTCTGTACAACGTAACTTCTTCTAGCTGGACTCTCTACAGGATGACTTGTTACTAGCTGATCTCTCTACAGGATGACTTGTTTGTAACTGAACTTTCTACAGGGTGATTTGTTTGTAGCTGAACTCTCTACAAGGTAACTTCTTCTAGCTGATCTTTCTACAGGGTGATTTGTTTGTAGCTGAATTCTCTACAGGTGATTTGTTTGCAGCTGAACTCTTTTAAATGATGGTTTCTTTGTAGCTGAACTCTCTACAAAGTGACTTATTCTAGCTGATCTATCTACAGGATGACTTGTTTCTAACTGAACTCTCTACAGTGTGATCTGTTAATAGCGGAACTTTCTACTGGGTGATTTGTTTGCAGCTAAACTCTTTACATGATTGTTTCTTTGTAACTGAACTCTCTACAAGGTGACTTCTTCTAGCTGATCTCTCTACAGGATGACTTGTTTCTAACTGAACTCTCTACAGTGTGATCTGTTCATAGCAGAACTTTTTACTAGGTGATTTGTTTGTAGCTAAACTCTTTGCATGATTGTTTCTTTGTAACTGAACTCTCTACAAGGTAACTTCTTCTAGCTGATCTCTCTACAGGGCAATTTGTTTGTAGCTGAATTCTCTACAGGGTGATTTATTTGAGCTGAACTCTCTACATGATGGCTTATTTGTAGCTGAACTCTCTATTAGGTACCTTCTTCTAGCTGATCTGACTACAGGGTGACTTGTTTGTAGCTGAATTCCCTACAGAATAACTTACAATGTAATATAACTGAGTAAATTATAAATGCAGCTGAATGCTTTATTAGGGTGACTGTTCTATTAGAGTATCTCGATCTCGCATTTGCTGCACCTAGTTGCCTTTCGAATCATAACTCAGTGATTTGTAATCCGATTCTTCTGTACTACTGCAAGGACTGTCTATGATGATTATTCCAGCTACATACTGATTTTCAGCTCGTTGCTCTGAGCAGTTTGCCTGGTAGATACGAAAACTAATAGTTTTTTATTCATAAAAATCGATCGCGTAATTTTGACACAGGTTGGGTTTCGTGTCATATCTCCATGGTCTTTATCCCGATTCCTTTCAAACCACAAAAAGGCACTCCTACGATGGTTGCTCCATCTACATATCAATTTTCAACTGATTCCTCCAAGGCGTTTACCCTGTAGGCGTGACAGACCTTCGACCTTATTTTACACAAATAATCGGTCATAACTCCGTGAATGTTCATCGGATTCCTACCAAAGTTGGTACGGAGATCCGCCTTAATGAGCCCTTTAAGTGTGCCAAATTTCAGCCAAATTCGAGCACGCATTCGTGTTTTATGGCGAATTTTGCGAAGTGTGCGAAATGAAGATGAAGAAGAAAAAAACGAAGAAATTAAAACGAAATTTTGTTCGCTCGTATCTCGGAAATGGCTGGAGCGATTTTCTTCAAATTTGGTATGTAGACTACCCTAACTGGGCGGCACGTCTCCAGCAAATTTGGTTCCAATCGGATAAGGGATCACAGAGCTGCATAGGTGTGAAAATTGCGTTTTCTTTCTTCCTGTTAATATACTCACGGTGTGGCGCGCCGGCTTCTTGGGCCGCACGACACACTATCGTGTGTCTTGATTTAGAATATAATAGTTTTAATGAGTCATTGTCGAAGTGGACTACAGTTAACTTGGATTCAGATGGGGCACCAAACTAGTAAGGTGTATAAGTACATTTATATACATGTATACTAGAGTTGTAGCCACAGTGTTGGCTTTTTCGATCATTATTGACTGCTTGGTAAACATTATACGTATTGGTGACGTTATGGCCCACAATCGACCTTTACATGTCAGGCTATTAAAGAATCCGAGTGATCTGTGAGATGTCTTTCCACCTATTAGGTGAGGTGTTGTAGTGGTCTCGGCTGCCGGCGCCACTGCACAAAACCGCAGCCAGTGCAATATCTGTATATTGCACTGTGGTCAGTGCATTATAACGTATAATGCACTCGTTGTGGTCTACAAAACCACAACCAATGCGTTATAAGTTATAATGCACTTGCTGCGGTCTGCAGCAATGCAATATACAAATTATGGCACTAGCGATGCCTTTGAACTGCCCACACAGTGTGGTACATATGCAGATACGTGACCGGATGTGCGATAAGGGTCTTCCACACATATCCAATTCTAGGAACATGGAAGACCATAACTTAGTGTTACCATAACTTAGTGTTCAAGAAAGATACAAATCCCAACCATTAACCTATGTTGGTACTCACCACTTACCAAATTTCAAGGTAATAACTTTTCCCAATCTGATGTTATGAATTGTCAAAATTGGTTGCATGTGGAAGACCCCTTTTTGCAAATCCAGTCACATACATACCACTTGGGGCTGCTCACGTAATAGGTGAAGTAAAACAAACCTGCATTCATCACATCACTTTTATACAGCGGTTTGTAAACATTGATTGTGGATTTTAAATTTTGGGCAAAAAAAAAAAAAGAAATAATTGTGGGTTTCACTGGTTGTAGTGCTACTGTTTCTAACCAAATACCCTCTGTGGATGCCTAAAGTAACCTAAGATGCTAAAATGGTACTGCTACATGTAAATAACTTACAATGATAGTGTGTACTATTTATTTGAGGCATGTGCGTTCCATTTTCTTGATTGCACATCAGTCGTGGTCATATCTGCAAGAATTCCACATCAAAATGGAATGTTTTATAGTGTCAAAACCTGCAGGGGCAGATCCAGGGGGCTTTGGGGGCTGAAGCCCCCCCCTCCCCCCCCCCGTCACTTTTAGGCTTTACTTGATCAATATACTGAGTGTTATAATGAAATTTGGTCTTAGCATAATTATATGATCACTAATAATACAAATACTCATAAAATCACCTTATAAACATCTTTCCAAAGTATGATCAGTGGATCTATGCTAAAGTTTATGCAACAAGGACCCGGATCAGCATTGGAGGTGTACAAGATCGAGATACTCTAATAGAGCAGTCAGCTAACTACTCTAACAGAACATTCACTGGAAGCATGTAGTTGGTCCTGTTATGGAATTTTTCCAAATCCGCCTGCACCTATACATACAATGAAGTGCATTGGTCTATTTAAAGGGCTTCATTCATCTACTTGTGTAGTTAATATGTATGGCAATACTTAATTCAGGTACACAATTTCCATTGAAAATGCTCTCAGATTCAATCTTGTATTGTTCAAATTTCAAAATTTTCCACTTTCAACATTATTGTTCTAACATGCACCTATTCAGTGTTGTGCAATTGTGAGAGAGTGCATCATGTACTTGGTTGCCTGTACCTACCCAAACTTTTCCATTAACAAAATGCTTCAGAGAGCCATAACTATAATCTAAAGGCAGTATATAAAATATCTAATGGCAGAAAATATTATGTGGAAATGTCTCCAAATTGCAGTATTTTAGAATTTATTTTTCAAAAATTTCCTGGGGGGGGCATGCCCCCAGACCCCCCTAGTCAAAGCACACCTCTACTCAAGAGATCAGTACCTTGAGTTAGCCTCCCCCCCCCCCCCTTTTATAAATCCTAGATCCGCCCCTGACCTGATATCACTTTACTAACACAACAAACTGTATATTTCTAAATCAATATTTGTTAGTGTACATTGTTTGTGTATTAATCTGTGAATGCTTCCTTCCAGCATTACAATTTTGACTGTTAAACACAAAAGCGTGTACTTGGAAAATGATAGTGTATTTGTGTAATTGCTTGTGCTCTAAAATTGTATTAATTACAACATATTTCCAATCTAGTTCTTAGACCTAACATCACTGATATCACCTTCACTCCACAACCAACCAATACTTCATTGTTACTCAACTTTACTAACAGTCAGTTAATGACTTGTAGTGCTAGTGGTGGTCCTCGGATCGTGACCATGTGGCTGTTTGATGATAGTTCATCATTATCAACAGTGGTCAATGGTAATAACAGTGTAACTCATAACATCTCATCCTCATCAACCAGTGATACTGGTACTTATTACTGTATAGCCACTATTGATGGAATAAATGACACTTTAGATGTGTACACTCTGTTTGGTGAGTGATTCAGCTTGTAGAAGTACAGTACAATGAAAATATAAATGTACAATTCCAATGAATCTCTTTAAATTCTTATAACATAGATAAGATAGAGTACTATCTACAGTGTGTGATAATGTTGTATAGTAGGTATGATCTTTCTAGCCAAAAATATATCATCCTTACTTCCCGTTTTCCTTCAAGATGACTTGACCATATTGGTCAATCCGAAAAGCACATTCAGAATTACCCGTAGTACTTTCAGCAAGTTTCTATATAATAGTTAGACATCAAAACACAGGGTTCTATGGAATTTAGTAACCCAAAAAGCCCTGTGTTGTGGCACACAAGTGAAGCGAGGTTGCTACTACAGGGCCTTAGCGTTACTAAATTCCATGGAACCCTGTGTTTCGATGTCTAACTAATTTAGGCCACAGCTCGTTGTTATACCTTCACTGCTGCTTGTTGTACATTCACAGCTGCATGTTACATGAGAAATGTAGTATTTATTATAGAAACAAGCCCAACACACCTCCCTATAACTTGTAACAGAACTTGCTATTCAGTTAAACGCCCCTGCGTTGCCAATGTTACAGACGCAGACTTGCCATGTTTTGTATTGCCCCAGAGACATGGATCTATTGAGATGTAAACAAGGGATCTACAGGATTTAGATACTCAAGTATTTCAGCTTGCTGTAATGTAAAGAATTTTAGAAATATTGTATGTAACTTAATTTGTTCTGACAAGCACACTAACTGATGGATTTTAGCACAACTTGATTATAGTTAACATTACTGTAACAGGATTTACTGTTTTATGTCCCTTAGGAGTGAGATGTGTCTTTTTGTGTACTGCAGTAGCTGCAATGCATGCATAATGGACTTAACTTACACAACTACACGAAAAAAATTGGAATTTTCAACTAGAGTAGGGACCATAGCACATCGATAAAAAGTACTGAAACAAGTTGGAGTAGTCCATGATATTAAATCACCGTAAAACAATAAGAAGTGTTATATCCCTACTGTGCTCAATATACCGTAATGGAAATGCACAGTAGGGATATAACACTTCTTACTGTTTTAAGGCGATTTGATATCACGGACTACTCCAACTTGTTTCAATACTTTTTATCGATGTGCTATGGTCCCTACTCTAGTTGAAAATTCCAAATTTTTTTGTGTGCTTGTTTGTTAATTTTTTTTGTAAATAATTTTATTATGACTAGTACCGCATCTGAAATGGCACAGCTATATGAATTATCGTCTGAAAAGTGAGGTTCCATTATGCTTCGTTGTCAGCTATGTTCAACTCGTTACACAGCATTTCGAATCAAGAACTGTTTGAAAAGAAACTCTACAATCCACGCATACCAAAAGAAAGAAATAGTGCCGCGTGCCTCAATTATATTAATGATTGTCTGAAAAGTGAAGTATCCATTACGCTTCACTGTCGGCTATGTTCAACCCGTTACACAGCAGTACGAACCAAGAAAAGCACCTCTGCAATCAAATAGCCACTATGAAAAATATGGATGATTTCCGTTACGAAGGGAAGCCATCATGTGCTACCGCCAAATTGACACTTTTCGCTGTCAGCAAAGATGAATGGGGCACAAAGGAGGACACTGGCAAGTCCATGAAGATTGCATTGTACATACTGCGGTATGCCAAAAGGCACCTGTCGGGCCGAAGCAACGTCGAACAGTGAAAAAATCAAGCCCGTAGCCTTAGCCGTTATCGAGTTACGTTTGTCTGAAGGCATCAGTCAGTCAGTCAGTAGAAAATTATGTCGAATACTTTTTTTTTTAAATTCCGTAACAACTTGTTGAAAATGTTTCTGGTCGATCTGAAAGCTTGTTTGGGCTTAGTTTTACCTAACCAATACTGCCTCATCATCGTCAGGGAAAATTGAGGCTGGTTTTTGGGTGATATTATTTTGTGGGCCACGCCTACTCCTTTGTGGTCCCTACTATACAGTTACTATCGTATTGTATGATACTATTGTCCTCCTATGTGTTCCATTCCTTTATCCAGTACAATACCACATACGTATATAGGTGGTGATTGGCTGTAGTACATCTATCATTTCTTTTGCTTACTATCACATTTACAACAGGAGTCATCCATGATTTCTGTAGTAACATTGTAAAGGCACTACTCGTATACGTAGTTCTACATTTGTAACATTTTGTAATGGGTATATTATAACATGGCTTAAAATGAAGGGAAATACCTTTTAGTAATTGACAGTTGGGCTGCACTTTTGAATAGCAAATTATTATGCATGTCTGTACTACTCTTTCCTTTGATGTTTATAGATTATATTGTAAAAAGGCCAACAAGTATGTAGAATAAAAGGTTAGGAATTTAAGTATGGCCCTTAGAAGTAAAAGTACTGAAACAAGGACAGCCACCTAAATACATGCAGCTATTCCAATAGACATTTAATCCCTTGATAAGCTATGTATATGGGTTAATAAATATGCACTGCACATTTAGGTGACTTCCCTCATTTCACTACTTTTTATTTCTACTGTATGGTCCCTAAGACTTCTCCTCTCATTGTGATGGTATTATATTCTAAAGTGCAGTACTATAAATTTTACTGTAAAGTCTTTCTACTTATCATGAAAATGGTCTCATTATTCTCTACCCAGTTGCTCCATATGATATAAACATCACTGGTAACAACACATACCCTCATGGGAGTCAGTTACAATTACATTGTTCATCAGAGGGTGGACCACAATTAGAATACAGTTGGAGCAGGACTAACACATTGTCAAATGACACAACTACTAACACCAACAACCTTACTATTACTAATGTAACTACACTTGATGGAGGAAATTACACTTGTACTGTGACTAATGATGCTGGATCTAGTAGTAATACTGTCACTGTCTATGGTGAGTTAGTTCATATCACATATTTCTATGTTTCTATCTTACTTTGTGTATGTGTGAAAATGAGTGAGTAAACGAGTTAATATCATTGAATGTTGTTAACAGTTGGACCAGTGTTCACTACTCATCCAATGAATCAGGAGGAGGTTATTAATAACAGTTTTACACTACAGTGTACAGCAGAAGGATTCCCTACACCATCTATACAATGGTACCTCAACAATACCATGATCACTAATACTAGTAATAGATATATTGTTGACACTACATCAGTGAACAGTATTACTAGTATACTAAGAGTTATAATGGCCAACTTTACTGATACTGGCCTGTACCACTGTGAAGCTAATAGTAGTGTGTTTGTTGATAATGTGAAGAGTGACATGATGAATATCAGTGTAGTAGGTGAGTGTGGATTAGTAGTATACAAACACATAATACTGTGTGCATATATATTGTGTATGAAGATATACTGCTGTAAAATGTACCAAGAAAATGTATAGATTTTGGCTGTGAATACATGTACAGTACATAGGTCTGTGCCAAACAAGCCAGCTTATTAACAAGACTGGTGTGCTATGCCAACATCATACTAGTGTATTAAATGAATATCTGATAATGTGGAGTTTAATCCCTAGATAATACATAATAATATTATAATAGAACAGTCACTGCGTAGTGCAATGCTCCAACAGAGCATTTATAAACTGAAATTTCAGTGTTGCAGTAAGATGTGTTGTGAATGTTTGAGTATAATACTAGCATAAAGGGAAGAATGAAAAGCACTTCTGTCAAATAATATTTTTAATTGATGGTTTCTTATGCTGTAAATCAGTTTCGATTTTCTGTATTTGTTGTTGAATATTCCTTTTTTTATGTAGCGAGACCAGTGGTAACCCCACCCACTAACAATGTCAGTTTGGGCAATAACATAACATTTGAATGTACAGAGTTTGGTTCTCCACCATTTACCTACCAATGGTTCATGAGAAATACATCAATGGAAGGAAGTGATAAGTTATTAGTTGGAGAGGATAAGAACACTTACAACATATCATCAGTATTGTACAATCACACTGGACTATATTTCTGTGAAGCTAGTAATATGTTAGGAATTCTTTCTAATTCAACTCCTGCTAGACTAATAGGTGAGGTATGCTGATTAATTCATGCTGCTTGCAAACTACCATGTAGTGGGATCTGTTCACTAGTGTATGTTAATTACAGTATGTTTTTGTGAGGCAGCATAGTCAGGTGGGTAGATCATTGGTCTGGTAAACAGGTTCAATGCCCGGTTATGTCAATTTGGTGTTGTGTCCTTGAGCAAGAAACTTTACTCACATTGCTCCAGTTTTCCCATATATTGGGAACCTTGTGGTCTGTTGTCAACTGGGGAAGCAGCCCACCCGGCTGTAACATCAAAGGATATCTGGTGTCAACTGCATGGGATGCAAATTCCCAACCTTTCTTGTCTCATTTAGCAGTGTTGGGGTTGTTGTGGAACTTTTATGTTTTAAGACCTCTCTCCGTGAGACCTGGACAGTTTACCAGTGGGTTACTAGCCCTGCCTCAGGAGGATTTGCTGGTACTAGCCCTGCCCAGGAGAATTTGCCTGCACAAGGCTCAAGTATCTCAGTGGTGCACAGGCATCCCAGTGTTGGTTCAATGGGCGGTAATAGCCGCGTTAGCACGGCTGTCACAGGCTTTGCATTTTGTTTTACAGTGCATTTTACAAACCTGGGGCTTAAGCATTACAATAAATATGGAGTACTACATGCACTTTGATATCATATAATGCTATTATATTAACCTAAGATGAAATGGAACAAACTTGTGTGCTTTGCTGTTAGGTTCTAAGTTATCAGCTACAATCAGTATTGAACTCTTACATGTACTGTAATGTAGCTACAGTACACTAACCAAAATTCTGTAGTACTGTTACATATGCTGTAATTTTTTTACACACACAGTTCGTCCAAGCATAGTTGAACATCCAGTCACAATACAGTCAGTCTACCCAGGAGAGCTGGTGAACTTTAGTTGTAGAGCTGAAGGTTTCTCTACACTTAGTTATATCTGGTTCATGGTAGAGTCCGGTGCTGATATTGGAATGGAGATTTGGAATATAACTACTCCAACATACACTATTTCTAATCCCATTTATAACCAAAACAATACTGGTTACTATTGTATTGCTACTAACAATGAGGGAATTGCTATATCCAACACTTCTACTCTGACAGGTACTTATGTTGTATTTCATTTCTACTTGATAATTTTCTGTTGTATGCACTTTCACTGTAACATTAGTAACCTCTTCTGATGTAACAGTACTACTTTGTCCATACGATACTGTTAACGTTGGCTTTTCACATCGAAAGTATAACATGATACTTGAATAATGTTTCCATTGATTTTCTCATCATTCACTATGATTTGTTTTCCAATCTAGTTCTCAGACCTAACATCACTGATATCACCTTCACTCCACAACCAACCAATACTTCATTGTTACTCAACTTTACTAACAGTCAGTTAATGACTTGTAGTGCTAGTGGTGGTCCTCGGATCATGACCATGTGGATGTTTGATGATGGTTCATCATTGTCAACAGTGGCCAATGTTAATAACAGTGTAACTCATAACATCTCATCCTCATCAACCAGTGATACTGGTACTTATTACTGTATAGCCACTATTGATGGAATGAATGACACTTCAGATATGTACACTCTGTTTGGTGAGTAAATAATGAATGTACTGCAATATATGGTAGTACATTTAAGAGAATACAGATTTATAATCCCAGCCTTATTTACATACTTGTAAACCATATAAACTTCTATGCTGAACGTTTTACGAAGCAAAATACATTGCTATTATAGAACATTTGCAATAGTTATGTTTATGTGACTCGTTGTATTTTTGTAAAGTACAGTAGAGGCTAGGCTGACACTATGATACTTTTAAACAGTACTCAAAAATTCACCTACATATTGTGGTTTTCAGAAATGCCTATCATTCACAATCTTATGTCAGCATTTTAGTAGTTTATTGCTGTATCAGATCATTAATTTTAAATTTATGCTTCAGATTTCTCTTTAGCTAGTTTAGAGCATTTCATTTCATGTTTGTGAGTTGCCGCTGCTTTATTAGAGTATCTCAATCTTTTATTAGTGGAGTTGTACAAATTGCAGATTTCATTACTGTTAAAGCTTTATAATTGCTTCATAATACCAGTATAATGCCTGATTCCTACACAAACTTATTACTCCCAAAGTTATGCTAGCATAATCGCTGCATTCCTATTAAAAGTTGAGACATGAAGTGTACTTTATAGTCCACCAACTGCACTTGATAACAGACCAATTGTACTTTATGAAACTCCAAACCTTAGGTAATGGCAGTGATTAAAATGTACAGCATCAGCACATCAACTACCCTTAGGACAGCTACGTACATAGCACCAACATACATTACATCCTGTATCTAAAAGACACTACCTGACACTTACATATATACAGAGCACTGCATTTGTTGTACAGCATACTAACATTTTTTTGACAAACACAGTCTGCTAATGCCTTGCATTTTAATCACTGTCATTACTATACATACTTACTATTTACGGAACTTCACTAGTGTGGATTACAGTACATGCAAAATAGTAATCATAAACATCCATGTTATCCTGTTTTACATCCAGTACACAAAACATGATAACATGGCTCGTACTTTCTAGGGTGCATTGGTTGTTCACATCTAACAGGTAAAAGTTACTGTTAATGGCAGTTTTCTTGATTGTACATGTATTAAGCTTCAGTAGACTTTGCTGCTGACTACTGAGTTCCTGTTTTACAGTGGTTGCTAACATGTGTGTTTACAATTACTGTTTTGTATGTAACCCTCTGCCATATATATTTAAACCATTGCATGCTTAATGAAAAATAGTGCACTCAATGCTTAGCCTTAATGCTAATAAAGCACTCAGCAGTTTGATAGCACACCATGTGCTCTATTTTCCATAATGCACTCATGGCAATGCTTTAATGTATGTAAACTTGTAGAACTTTGCATGGACAACAATAAACAAACAAATATACTATATTTTCCATATTGAAAGTGTTGTTAGCACATTTTGTGCAATGAGATTTAGTTTTGCTTCTCTACACAGTTGCTCCATATGATGTAACCATCACTGGTAACAACACGTACCCTCATGGGAGTCAGTTACAATTACATTGTTCATCAGAGGGTGGACCACAATTAGAATACAGTTGGAGCAGGACTAACACATTGTCAAATGACACAACTACTAACACCAACAACCTTACTATTAGTAATGTAACTACACTTGATGGAGGAAATTACACTTGTACTGTGACTAATGATGCTGGATCTAGTAGTAATACTGTCACTGTCTATGGTGAGTTGAACGGAGAATTCATGATGGTGAACAACCTACACCTTGGAGAATCATGCATTTCTTTTTATTATTAATTGGCTTCAAGTTATTTTGATAATATTTATTGTACACCAAATAACTACTCTTAATATAGTAGGTAGTAGGGGCTATGGTGAGTAGTGCCTCTTCACCCTTCAAATATAAGATAGACAGTATTCTAATACAGCAGTCAGTTACTGTAATAGAATAGTCAAGTATTCTAATAGAGCAATCATGTACTCAAACAATACAGTTAGATGAATTGTCAATAAATTTCATTAGCAAATTTAATGACAGAAGGTTAAATTTTCAACAACAAAAAAACTCACCCGAATCTCTCCGCATAGTGTTTACTTTGCATGTTAAGTACAGTGTACACTGTATACTTCATACATACACTGTATCAACCAGTTATGATCGTGTTTCTTTACCTCCCATTTAAACTCTTTATCACAATATTTTATTGAATTTTTAGTACTTTGATGGTAAGTACATATACTCTCCAAAGTTAGTGAAATTTATTCTTTATTTGCTAATACAGCATACTGGATGTCATTTTACATGCTTCATTGTTTTTCTCAATGGAATACAGTTCTGATATACACTTTTTATCTGCATCTAAAGTAGATACATATGTACCTACAGTGTATGATACGTACCACTCAAATGCAACGTCATCTCGCACAAGTGTGAGTGATTAAGAAACTTGATAGTTAAAGGGTGTGACGCCCTTTTCGCTCGCAAGTATTCATTCATAACATTTTGTTTGAGTTGAATACTCATAAGCAAAACAGGTGTGATGCCCTTCATTTAGCAAGTTTCTTAATTACTCGCAGCCGCAACCAATCAAGGACAATGTTGCATTTGAGTAGTACTATACCATGTCCACTTGTTGTCTCTCCTCCACAGTTGGAGTTATAATCACTGAACATCCGGTAGACAAATTTACTAATGTCAGTGGTAATGTGACCTTCACCTGTAAAGCCTCAGGATCCTCCCCAATCACCTACCAATGGTTGTACAATGGTATTGAACTACTGGATCAACCTCAGTATATATCTGGTACTAACACCTCGACTATAATGATATCTAATATCAACATCACTCAGTGGGGTAAATACAGTTGTGTAGCTTCAAACATTGTCAACAATGCTACCTCAGATGAAGCAACCTTATATGGTAAGTATTAGTAACACACATGCATATATGTGTACTTAACATGCAGTCTGGTTCTTATTTTCCACCCGCCTCAGGGGAATGCATATGTGGCGCTGCCTGCAAGCCTCCCAACCACCCCCGAGCATACACCTACATACCGGCCAGCCCCACCACACACCCCTAGGTGGTTAGATAACACCGAGTCCTGTCACCCCTGAACTTACAGTATTTTACATACAAATATTTGCTTAGACACCACAACATACAGGTAATAATGCTTACCTTGCCTTACAGTGTCGTAATCCTATGCTGCTCTATTAACCCAAAGGAGGGACCCCAGGTGATGACCTGCACCTTACCACCCTACTGGCAGGTCAGCATCTGGTCCCCCCTTTAGGTTTGTACCTGTAACATTAAGACACATACCATATCTTCAAGCCATACACGATCATCAAGCCACCTAAGGTATGCTTAAGCAGTTAATTTGGACGGAATTGGGTAACTGAAGGATCACTGGATGCTGTAGTAGCTATACTTAGGCAGTGTTACACACTAGACAATAACGGTTAAGATACTTATTGACGGAAGCAGTAATAACGATGGCAGCAGCGGTAACCGACATGCAGTAGACGTAATCTTCATGCAGCGTTGCCCTTAGAATGATAGTAGTGGCAACAATAGCATTTATGCAGTAGCTATAACAGTCATGCAGCAGCAATATTCATGCAGCAGTACCCTCAGTGCAATAGCAGCAGCAATAATTTTCATACAGCAGCGCTCTCAGTGTATCATGCGGTAACACTCTTAGTACAATAGCAGCACTAGCATTCATGTAGCATGCAGATATACACAGAACATGATACCGGGGAAAGCTTGTCCAGTAAAGCAAACTTGCCCAAATTTTTAGCCCAAATTACTCCGATTAATATTATTATTATTATTTGATATTCTTCCCTCAGTTGCCCCAGTATCTACCTTGCACATTAGTAAATACCGTAGTTGCTTTAGTGTTTATCTGACTCTACCATTATCCATAAACGACTACCACAGCTGCTTTGATCCACGCCATACATATTAGCCAGTGCAAAAATTACTGATCAGTTGTGCACAATTATGGTAAACAAATAAAGAGGTACATTGCAACAAGCAGCAAATTACATAAGGTACAAGTACTGAGCATGTCATGTCGGTTCTGATAACTCTAGTTCTAGTTAGATAAATTTTCAGTTAGAAGTGTCTGGATCCCATGGTAGTTGGTTGGATGCATCTGTACAAGACAGTAGTTGGTGGATAGCTGGAGTTAAATGTGGTTGGCGATGAATATATGAAATGTAAACATTGCTTGACCAACAACCGAGGCTTTTAATTATCCATGCTGGAAGGCCAGCCGCAGCTGCTGTGGTGGCGGCACCTATTCGGAAGCTGTGAGAAGCATATGCCATGTGATCAAAACCGACTTGTGAGAGAAGTTGGAGGATTGTTCTGGTGATTATTGCATGGGATAGGGGGTTAAACCTGCCAGCTTGGTATACAGGAGCATCAAGTGGTGTGTTTGTACTACTGACATAGTTTCCATAGCGGTTGAATTCACTGTGCAGATAGGTGGATGAGTTGGTTTTAAAAATATGAATGGTGTGGCCATGTCTGAACGGGTCAGTCTTTGATTGGTGAAAAAATATTGATATGCAGTCCTCAGAGCAGCTTACATCACACCAGCAAAGGTTAACATATTCACTCACCCACATGAAGCCATAGAACGCCATAGTAAATGCTGCCCATAGCATGAGTTTTTCTGTGAAGGTATATGTAGACTGGCAGAGTTTCTCTCTTTCAGGGTGCGAAGGTGATGGGTTGTTGTGTATATTGGTTATCGCCCTGCCGACAGCGAATGCCTCTGCACACCAACTGGAGAAGATTATCAGTGGTGGGGTCGTGAAAGCCGTGCTCAATGTGACTTAGGCGGATGGCTGCCAGGTACACTTTTATAGTCTTGTAGGCGATGTGTTGAGCCTCATGTACACAGAAGTATTGCAGAGTTAGACAGGACGTTGGCAGTGCGGTTAGGTTGTACTTGTGACAGAATGATTGGAACTTGGTGAGGCCTGAGTGGTAGGTACACCTTGTGGAGTGGGCAATTCCATAATACCGGCACTGCAGGAGGCTTGCATGAAGGTTTGCATAAGCCATGCAGGGATGTTGTCCGGTGATGGATTGGCAGTGGGGGCTAGATTCTGGAACCTGTCCATCTGAAAACGGGAAAGAGCATCAGCAATGTCGTTACATACATCTGGCACATGGATTACACATACATTAAGGTTATGGTGTATGGCACAGAAATGCAGTAGCCGTACTAAAGCCATAGTGTGTGTGGCACGAGTTGACCTCTTGTCCCAGATGTCCACCACTGACCGGTTGTCACAGTGGAATAGGATTTTTTGACAGGACCAGTATGCCCCCCAGCCATGCAATCCTGATGCATCTGTATAAAGGTGTAATGTTGGTGACGGTGTCCATTTATTACTCAAGATGAAGCTTTTGCCTGACCATCTAGGTAGGAAGTTGATCCACCACTGGATATCTAGTTTTGCCTCAGTGGTTAATGGAATGTCATGATTTAACTCTGTTACTGATGTAGATAAGTCAATCATTCTACAGAGAAAAATTCTACCAGCAGGTAGTACTTTGCAACAAAAGGATAACTTCTCAATTAACGAGAGTGGTTCCTTCTTTGTGCAACTATCCTTGTGTGTCATCCAGTGAAGCTCATGAACTTCAGACAAGATACTGGCCTCCATAGTGATTGTATTCAGTTGAATTCCCAGGAAAGTTAGTGAAGTGGTAGGGCCTTCGACTGTAGACATCTTAATTGAGGCATTGATCTTGTCACATAATGTTAACATGGCTGTTATGGTACGCTCACACACTGGTGAATCAGCAGGACCGGCAGTGAAGAAGTCATCCAAGTAGTGGAGTAGATGTTGTACACCGTAGGAGTGCTGCAAAATCCAGTGAATAGCGGTTGATAATTCATTGAAGATGTGGGGGGCTGACCTGAGGCCGAAAGGCAGACATGTGTCTATATAGAATTGACCACACCAGCACACCTCGAGAAGGTTCCAATCCTTTGGTCTAACTGGGATAAGACAAAATGCATTTTTAGATCAATTTTGCTCATAAGTGCACCAGGGCCTAGTGTGTTAATTATTTTATATGCATCATCTATTGTGCAATAAGATAGAGAATATTCTTGTTGGGTCGATGTATTCATTAATGCTACGTTCATGAGGTGCTGAGAGGTGATAAATGATTTGCCATCCTCCGTCGTGCTTTTGAACAAGGCCTAAACCAGAAGTACAAAAGTTCAGGAGGGGTGGGTGGCGAAAGGGTCCAAGAATACATCCAGTTCTGCACTCATCTATCAGGGTGGCATCAATTATTTCTGGCTGCTGAGATGCAAAGTGTAGATTATTAGCAAAGTTACCAAAGTATGTAAACTGAGGTCCTACATAGATAGCCAATTGCACAGCCCTGCCATAAGTTATTAATGAGCCACCTAACAAAGGCTTTGTTGAGATAATTACTTAGCTCACGTTCAAGAATGAACGGTCGTATTGGGATCCATGGTAAGGGTTTATGAAGGTCTGGGCTGCCAAAGAATTGGGCAGCTCCTGGCCGGGTGGTCACCTCCACAGCAGTCACATCTATGGGTATAGTTGCAGAGTGTGTGGTAGCAGTCTGCCTGGTTGTAATCTTGGCAGATGGGTGAGCATTTTTGAGGTACATCTGAGCGAGATGGCTGTCCAGGTGGTGGTCTGTTCCTGCTCGAGTGCTTGAAGGTAAGAGACGAAAAGGACCTCTGTCAGGGAAATGTTTTATGGATCCACAATGAGGGAACGGCCAGTGCAGTGGTTGCATAGCATTTATGATAAAGCATTCAAGCCATAAGTCAGGGTCACGAGTATCCCATCGCAGAGATGAGTCTCTTGCCACTTTTCTGCAAAATTTTTGGTCATATTTAAGCCATGCTGTCAAGGGATTGTTGGAGTTAGCTGAGGTTATAATGCATTAATTCTAGTGCACAAGAGGGGTTAAGGGATGTGCGAACGGATAAGTATATGTTCCAGGCCTCCATCCAAGTAGCGAAGGAGGGTATTTTAGCAAAGGAATTGCTGGCAATAGGCACTGGTTGAATGGCAAACGAGTCACCATCAGGATTAAGTTGAATTGTTACTGACTGCTGGGACAAGGGATTGTTTTGAGCCAAACATGGCTTTAGGTAACAAGGTTGCAAAATCAATGTACTCACCTCTTGCTATCTTATCTCTGATCCTAGTGGGGATAACAGGTAGTGGAGACCTTGATAGGTTAGCCGGAGGTGGCAGGATGGTAACAGCAGGTATTGTTGCAGGTAGCAGGGTCCTAGCAACTGCAGGTAACATGGCGTCAGACAAGGTGCAGGTAACATGGCATCAGACAAGGTGGTGGTAATTGATGTTACAACAGTAATGAAGTTACCACTTGAACTGGAACCGAGACAGCAGTATAAGTTGCCCTGATGCAACAGACAGGTTATCATCATCTGTAATATTGCCGCTGTTACTGACCTGGATTCCTACTGGTGGGGTTCGATACTGTTGGAGGTAAGCAGTCAGCTGGTCTACAAGTTGTTGTGGCAGAGGTAGAGTGCTGGGATTTGCTGACTGTGTTGTGGAATGTGTTGATTGGGCACTGGAAGTTGTTGATTGTGTAGTAGAATTTCCTGCTTGAGAGCCATGAGTACTAGCAGTAGGGTTACTTCCAGCAGCTCCTTCAGAAAGTGAACGTATGTGGTTGTAGAGACGGTTTACTAATACAACCTTTTTTCCTGTTGTGGGCAAGCGGTAATGCTGAAGATGGATTTCAATGCCGTCACTGTTAAAGCCGCTAGTTGAGATTTGGGCGCACCTACGAGGCTGTAACGTTTGGTTGCTGGACTTTCAGATGTATGACAAGTGGCTGGCATTACAATAATTACTGCGGGTGTGAACAACATACATTTGAAACAACAAAATGTACATAAAATAACTCACGCATGTCAGAATGATAGCAGTGTATCAGCACAATGGCAGTATCACGCATGTCAAGCAGGAAATTGACATGCGTGATACTGTCATCATTCTCACGCATGTCAGAATGATGACAGTAGTATCAGCACAATGGCAGTATCAAATCCAACTTGGGCGTGGCAGTGCTATTGAGTGGTTCACAATCACATTTGACGAGTCAGCAGTAGTACACTTGTTCACGGTAGCAACGATGACAGGTCACCTCTTCAGTTTAGATAGAGCATTTAGTATCGGGATCTGGTCCTTTGTACAGCTGGAGATAATATCACACTTTGAATGGCGTGTTGACTCACAAGACACAGTATGGCACGTGAGCTTCAAGAACTTGCTTAACAGGTATTATTGCCTCAATATTTTATTATTGAATCTTCGCCGCTCGTTATGAATACCAAGCACGTTAACTTCAATTTATTAGCAAGCAATAAATTACATTGTGTCTGTACATATGTGGTTGTATAACTTTGCAAATGTACATTTTTATTGTGTGTTCATTAATACCATTTCCTAAAAATATTATATTGTAGACATGTATGTAAAAACATAGAAAGATTGTTGTATTTGAAATAATCTGGCGATGTAATGATATTTCCACAGTATCACCATTTGGTGTTGTTGATGTCAGTCCAGAACATCATCAAGTGTCACACATGACCAGTAGTGTCACATTTACATGTCAGTCTGGGGCTGGTCCCAACCTCACCTACAACTGGTTGATCAATGGTGATGTGATCACAAGTGATAATATAGAGATCAATGGTAGTCAGTTGATAGTCAGTAATGTAACTCATCTCCTTGGGGGAACTTATATATGTGTTGTAACCAACCAGGCTGGAGTGGGAATGAGCAGTGGTGACTTGTTTGGTAAGTTAATGTTATATGTATGGATAAGTACTGTACATATAAATATTAACATATATCAATGTAATTTTCTTTTATAGTTGATCCATTCATCATAACACATCTGATGTCACAACTATCAAACTTTGGAGATGTTGTTAATTTCACCTGTACTGCAATATCTTTCCCTCCTCCATCCTACAACTGGTCTACTCCAATTGTTAATGGATCATTCAACACTAGTACTATCAGTTTAAATGTAGAGTATAATTATTTTGGTAATTATACCTGTATAACCAGTTCTACTGGTCCTGATGCTATATCTGATACAGCTCTACTAACTGGTATGTACTGTATGTACCCTAATTTTAAAAAGCATTATCTGTAAAGTGTGACATAAGCTTCTTTGAGCATCAAGCTATATTATGCATCAACCATTTTAAATAGCATACAATAATTTATTGTTATATGCATGCGTTATTTTATTATGCAGTGTCACCTGAAGGTAGTGTTGAAATATCACCTGGGAATATCTCCACCACTTTCAACTCTTCGGTCAATTTGACTTGTTCAGCTCAAGGAGGTCCTGACAATATGTTTGAATGGAAGAAAGAGGAAGTTATTATCTCTAACAATCCTTTGTTACAGTTCCCAATGGTAACTAGTACAGATGGTTCAGTGTACCGGTGTACAGTGAGTAATGTTGCTGGAAATGATACCACTACTGTTACAATTACTGGTACGTGAATGTTTTGTGTTTCCACTGTTATACTTCTTTCTTCAGTTGCTCCATATAATGTAAACATCACTGGTAACAACACATACCCTCATGGGAGTCAGTTACAATTACATTGTTCATCAGAGGGTGGACCACAATTAGAATACAGTTGGAGCAGGACTAACACATTGTCAAATGACACAACTACTAATACCAACAACCTTACTATTAGTAATGTAACTACACTTGATGGAGGAAATTACACTTGTACTGTGACTAATGATGCTGGATCTAGTAGTAATACTGTCACTGTCTATGGTGAGTTAGTTCATATCACATATTTCTATGTTTCTATCTTACTTGTGTATGTGTGAAACTTTGAGTGAGTGAATGAGTTAAAATATCATTCAATGTTGTTAACAGTTGGACCAGTGTTCACTACTCATCCAATGAATCAGGAGGAGGTTATTAATAACAGTTTTACACTACAGTGTACAGCAGAAGGATTCCCTACACCATCTATACAATGGTACCTCAACAATACCATGATCACTAATACTAGTAATAGATATATTGTTGACACTACATCAATGAACAGTATCACTGGTATACTGAGAGTTATAATGGCTGACTTTACTGATACTGGCCTGTACCACTGTGAAGCTAATAGTAGTGTGTTTGTTGATAATGTGAAGAGTGACATGATGAATATCAGTATAGTAGGTGAGTATATAAGCACACATGCATTTATAGTACAGAGGTGAATCTGGGTCACTGCTAAATGTATGTGTTTGGGTTGTGAATAGTTCTACATCAATCATGTCAGTATAAAAGCTATTAACCACCAAAGAGTGCTATGCCAGCACAATACTAGCATACTAAGTGAGTGGTTAATTCCCTTGATAATAGATCAATACTCACTTAATAGACCATTCAGTGGAGAATACAAAACCATAATAATACAGTACATTACACACTAGATTGATACTCTTTAATAGAACAGTCAGTGTGTAGTGAAATACTCTAATAGAGCAGCCATAATATATCTTTAGTGCTATAGTAGCTGTGAATAGGTATCACTGTATTGAATCTGTTGTTCGTTATCATCTTACTTTGTAGAGAGACCAGTGGTAACCCCAGCCACTCACAATGTCAATTTGGGCAATGACATAACATTTGAATGTACAGAGTTTGGTTCTCCACCATTTACCTACCAATGGTTCATGAGAAATACATCAATGGAAGGAAGTGATAAGTTATTAGTTGGAGAGGATAAGAACACTTACAACATATCATCAGTATTGTACAATGACACTGGACTATATTTCTGTGAAGCTAGTAATATGTTAGGGATTCTTTCTAATTCAACTCCTGCTGGTCTAATAGGTGAGTAATTCATGCTCCTTTCAAACTACCATGTAATGGGATCAGTTCACTACTGTATGTTGTACATTTCACGAACATGGGACTTAAGCATTACAATAAATTTGAACCACTACATAAACTTTTGATATCGTGCACTGTGGTACTAACCAAAGATAAAACTCTATTTAGGCTGTTTTAGATGGGTAATAAATCTCATATACTCCACCTTGTTTTCTAATATACTCCATGCCTTCAGGCACGATATAGCATATGCTCAAAATCTAGGTTTATCCAATCGCTATGCATTGTTCACGTGCAGTGATTTAATGAGCGCTATTATTTTGTCACGTGAGGACGCATAGTTGCCATGACGCTAGTATTATCTCAAAAAAACCAGCCGCTTTTGCCAAGCCTACAGCAGAAACAGCCATGGATGAGGTAAGTAATCTGAGTGTAATGTGAAATAGAGTCTAAAGCAGTTATACGGGCACAATGTGGAGTCTATGAAATTTATAACCCTCAATCCCTTAGTAGCGCCCTCGCTTTGCTCGTGCACTACAGCCCGGGCCTTCGGGTTTATAAATTTCATATAGACTCCACATTGTGCCCGTATAACTATTATTTAAACAAGGCATAAAAATAGGTTTTTGTGCTCTGCTCTTTGGCTCTAGATTATCTACAATATTGATGTATACCTTGTAGGAAGAAACTTGTTTATTCATAACTTTTGTATGTAGCTATACTAACCAAAATTTATTTTTACTGTTGCATTTTTTTTTAACACACAGTTCATCCAAGCATTGTGGGACATCCAGTGACAATGCAGTCAGTCTACCCAGGAGAGATGGTGAACTTCAGTTGTAGAGCTGAAGGTTTCTCTACACTTAGTTATAGCTGGTTCAAGGTGGAGTCTGGTTCTGATAGTGGAGTGGAGATTGGGAATACAACTAATCCAACATACACTATTTCTAATCCCATTTATAACCAAAACAATACTGGTTACTATTGTGTTGCTACTAACAATGAAGGAATTGCTGTATCCAACACTTCTACTCTGATAGGTAATTACTGTTTGTATTTCATTTCCACTTGATAATTTTCTGTTAAGGTAAGTGTAGGTAATTCCGGACAGCGGCTAATTCCAGACACTTATATCATTCTCAACAATGATAGAATCCCTGGGCCTATAATTTGGTATGCTAATGCAGTGTCCTATAGCCTATCTACAAACCAAAATTGAAGCGAATTTGTCAGTCCATTGCAAAGTTTGACACGAATTTGTAATGTATTCACAGGTATTTTTGTTCAAAAACTTTGAAAATGTTAATCTAACCAGGCAGCCGAAGCTCATATTTTAAATTTTCAAACATTTATAAGAAGATCATACCCTCGGATAATTGTATAGCAAAGATCATAAGAATCCATGCAGCACAGGCTGAGTGGCAGTTGATTTTTCAGCAGCTGTTCTACTGAATTACAAAAATATTTGCAATTTACATAAACTTTTTATGTGGCAGGACCTCATTGTGGCTGTTGCTACCCATTTAAATGCCCATGTGTTGCCAATGTTACAGGCGCATGCTATATGTTTCAAAGTACTCCACTACAACTCATTGTTGCTGTTGTTGTGCCTTGACAGCTGCTTGTAAACAAGAAATGTAGTGTTGATTAGTACAAACAAGCCCATTACTCCTCCCTCTAATTCAGTACAGCTGTTACTAGCCATTTAAAGGCTGTGCATTGCCAATGTTACAGCCACATCATTATACTGTTTGTTTCGTATCGCCTCAGAGGGTGGTCTCTATTGGACATGGGCGTGACACTATGGGATTTAGAGACCACATTTTCAACCAATCAAATTTCAGTATCAAACTTATTGTAGTCTAATTACTGTTAATGTTGGCTTTTGACATCAAAAGCATAATTATCAGGCTTGAATTGAAAAAAAGAAAAGAATTATTAAATGCTTCCTTTGATTTCTGCATTATTTACTATAATTTATTCTCTATCTGCTGTAGTTCTTAGACCTAACATCACTGATATCACCTTCACTCCACAACCAACCAACACTTCATTGTTACTCAACTTTACTAACAATCAGTTAATGACTTGTAGTGCTAGTGGTGGTCCTCGGATCATGACCATGTGGCTGTTTAATGATGGTTCATCATTGTCAACAGTGGCCAATGCTAATAACAGTGTAACTCATAACATCTCATCCTCATCAACCAGTGATACTGGTACTTATTACTGTATAGCCACTATTGATGGAATGAATGACACTTCAGATGTGTACACTCTGTTTGGTGAGTCATACACAACTGGTTATGGTAGTGAATTTAAGGGAATGCAAAAGTGCAATTCCAGTTTGATTTTGAGCCAGTATGCCATATTATGTTTTATGCAGCAAAATACAAGTATGTTTGCCATGATAGAACATGAAATATGCTGGCATAGTTCCCTAGTTGAGGCATGAACTGTACACCAACTGCACTTGATAACAGACCAATTATACTTAATGAAACTCCAAATCTCTTAGGGTAATGGCAGTAGTTAAAATGTACAGCATCAACAGTTTGTTGTCATCTGTCCTTAGCACAGCTGCATGGCACCAACATGCACTGTTGTACTCAGTAATCAACAGCTACGTTACATCAACTGATATTACATTAGTTTGTAGTACATGTATGCTACTTAGAAAGCTGCTACATTAGCGATAACTTCCTTCTCGAAATCTCAACTAGTACTGTTAGCATTTAAAAATGTACAACCACTGCGCTCTATAAGTAAGTGCCATGTTAGCATGTTTTGCATACTGGATATAAACAGGTTAACATACAAGTTTTCCATAACTTTTTTTTCAACTATTGTTTCCCTAGTGAAGTCCCATCAATATTTTATTGCGTTGTGTAATGGGCTGGGGTGCCCCTGTTACGGGACAAGGACTGGAACACGTGGTTCTTCACTATATTCTTATTAACGCATACTACTCAACCCTACGCATGCGTATACACATACACACTAATGTACAGTATCCAGTCCACTACTCTGTTACACTTACTTGTGCTATAGCACTCAATACTTAGCCTCAAAGCACTCAGCTATGCCCATAACATTTCAATTGCACACCATGTTCTTTATTTTTTGTAACACACACATGGCAATGCTTTAATGTATGTAAATTTGTAGAACTTTATATGGCTCATTAAATGAAAAACTATACTTTATTTACCATAAAGTGCAGATGGTATGTATTTTACTAAAAGTGTCATGTAAGCACATTTAGTGTACTGGACCACAATCAGGTAAAATGTCCCATAAAAATAGTTTAAAGCATCATTTGTGACCGGAGCTGCAAAAATGGGTTTATAGTCTTTTCAAATTTCCAAATTTGACAAGGAATAACTCATCATGTGTTTAACCCATTGTCTTACAATTGCATCCAGAACTAGTGCTATGTTAGAAGTGTAAGTTGACCAAAGTTCAGGCTGGTACCATACTCACAAGTCAAGTTATGGATTGCCAAGTACATGCAATTGGAAAGGTTATAAGACCCCTTTTGCAGATCTAGTCACAATTAGCTCATGCTATATGAATAATAAAGTACTTGGCATTTGCCGTTGATGCTAATAAAGCACTTAGCTTTGCATCGTGCTTTATTAACACCACAATTGTGTGACTTGTACTTTGTTGTCTGTATATCATCCATAACATTGCATTAACATATACAAGCAGTGTGTTTTGCTCTCTCTACACAGTTGCTCCATATGATGTAAACATCACTGGTAACAACACATACCCTCATGGGAGTCAGTTACAATTACATTGTTCATCAGAGGGTGGACCAAGATTAGAATACAGCTGGAGCAGGGCTAACACATTGTCAAATGACACAACTACTAACACCAACAACCTTACTATTAGTAATGTAACTACACTTGATGGAGGAAATTACACTTGTACTGTGACTAATGATGCTGGATCTAGTAGTAATACTGTCACTGTCTATGGTGAGTTAAAAGGAGAATTTATGATGGCAAACAACCTATACCTTGCTGTATTGAAGTTTTTTTTATTTTAAATTTAAGAATCTGCTGGACAGACACTATAGTAATATAATGTATGATTTTTAATGAGTATAGCTACTTTATTGTGTGTATGATTTGGATGTACAGGTTATGCCTTTATCCAAATTTACAATAACTTATAATTGGCTTCCAGTTGTTTTGATAATATTAATTGTGCACCAAAATAACTACTCTTAATATAAAAGATTGTTGGGGCTATGGTGGGTAGTACCTCTCCACTCATCAAGGTTATGATAGACAGTGTTCTAATACAGCAGTCAGTTATTCTAATAGAGCAATCACGTACTGAAGCAAAACAGTCAGATTAATTTTCAATAAATTTCATTTCAATTTTTTAGTAATACCTAATTTAATGACAGAATGTTAATTTTTCATAAAATAAAGTAGATACATGCGTACCATGTAAACTTGTTATCTCTCTTCTACAGTTGGAGTTATAATCACTAAACATCCGGTGGATCGATTTATCAATGTCAGTGGTAATGTGACCTTTACCTGTGAAGCCTCAGGATCCTCCCCAATCACCTACCAATGGTTGTACAATGGTATTGAACTACTGGATCAACCTCAGTATATATCTGGTACTAACACCTCCACTATAATGATATCTAATATCAACATCACTCAGTGGGGTAAATACAGTTGTGTAGCTTCAAACATTGTCAACAATGCTACCTCAGATGAAGCAACCTTATATGGTAAGTATTAGTAATATACGTACTTGCATAATGTGCGTACTGAAACTGTACATATTGTGCATAATGCATTATAAAAATTTCCCTAGAAACATTGTAATTTGTGACTGGATTTTGGAAAACAATCCAAATCTCACATTAGAAGTTTCAAGATAGATGGTTTTATAGAGTTCAAGTCAACATAACTCGCCAAGAATAGCAAGCACAAATATGAAATTTACACTAAAGATGCATTAATCTGTTACCTTTCAGACCACTTTCAGTACTTGTAGCTGCTTGTAGAGTTACCCACCAAATAATGTATAAAATCTGAGCATTCGGACCAGTGAAGTAGTATCACAAGTGTTCACAAAGGTGAGGAGGGTGGGGGTGGCAGGGTGGGCAAGAGATAGACTTCAAAATGGAGGCAGACCACAATTGGAGTCCAGACACAAGATTACAGGGGTGTGCTGGCTTCTTAGTGGCGGATATGTAGCAAAACCAACAGAAAAAAAAGTCTGGCCAACATGTTCAGGTTATCCACCAGTAAACCACTTATTCTAGCCAAGCCAGGCCCTTCATAAGGCCAGAAACTGCCATTCAAGCTCTCCACACCGCCTAGAAAAGACGACTGTTAAACTAGCCTCGAGTAATTTGAGTATTGCTGAGGGTCGAAACTAGTACTACAATAGTGTAGCTAGGTAGACTGTTGGTTTGAGTTTGCCTGATGTGTGATTCAGATCGGTTGTGTAAAATCTGGTCACATATGCAAACATGGAAAATTTGTTGTACTTGGAATAATCTGGTTTTGTATTGATATTTCCACAGTATCACCATTTGGTGTTGTTGATGTCAGTCCAGAACATCAACAAGTGTCACACATGACCAGTAGTGTCACATTTACATGTCAGTCAGGGGCTGGTCCCAACCTCACCTACAACTGGTTGATCAGTGGTGATGTGATCACAAGTGATAATATAGAGATCAATGGTAGTCAATTGATAGTTAATAATGTAACTCATCTCCTTGGGGGAATTTATATATGTGTTGTAACCAACCAGGCTGGAGTGGGAATGAGTAGTGGTGATTTGTTTGGTGAGTTAATACTAGATACATGGATAAATAATAGTTATACCATGGCCATGAGGGATTTACTATGTATATTCCCAAGCCTGAGGGCCGTAATATACCATTTATACCTGCTTACCTAATAGGTGAAGGAATACGAACCTGTATTTACCACACTACTTTTATACGGAGGTTTGTAATCATTGACTGTGGGTTAAAGTGTGGGCACAAAAAAGAATGATTATGGGTTTTGCTGGTTGTAATGATACCACTTCTAACTAAATAACCACTTTTCGGAAGCCTAAAGTAACCTAAGGTGCTAAAATAAGTACTAAGGAGTGTAAGCTGAGAATGTCTGAGACATCTTTCCATATAGTTGAAATGTGCTGTGTAGAAAAACAATCACCACATAGTAAAAATGGTTATTAAGTGGTGCCTAGTGACTGGACAGACTCACTCGATTATTTTTCCTTCAAGAGAATACTTAGCCTTACATGCTAAACTCAAACTCACAATGCAAAACTTTTAGCAGCTTTATTATAAAGAACTGATGCTTTGTAACTGCCTCAGTATCAAAGGACGTTGTGGTCAGGGCAATACATGAAATATAGCGTTGCGGTTTCCTTTGATCTGAGGTGTTAAAGTGGTAGAATTATGTACATATGTAATGTAGTTTTATATTTTTTTATAGTTGATCCATACATCATAACACATCCGATGTCACAATTATCAAGCTTTGGAGATGTTGTTAATTTCACCTGTACTGCAATATCTTTCCCTCCTCCATCCTACAACTGGTCTACTCCAATTGTTAATGGATCATTCAATACTAGTACTATCAGTTTAAATGTAGAGTATAATTATTTTGGTAACTATACCTGTATAACCAGCTCTACTGGTTCTGATGCGATATCTGATCCAGCTCTGCTAACTGGTATGTACTGAACATACCCCAAATTACCTGTACAGTGTAGGGTTGGGCGATATTGAATTTGTGACATACAATTATTGAATGAGTCATTTAATGCAATTATTGCAATATTGCATGTGAAAATTGAAACACAACCTAATAGTTTGAAAAGTCAATATGACTGCTTGTTTTCACTGAGAATTAGTTTACAGACATAACTTCTTTGTTAACAATTTAACCAATTGACATAGTTAGCAATAATATGCACGAACTGTATCAAATATGAGACCTACAGTAGAAGAGACACAAAGTAGATGATGAATGCGATAATTATTGCAAAATGCAATAAATACTGCCTATGTGATATAATATAGCGAAGGCACAATACATGCGATAATGGTATTGCGAGCACTTGCTTAGGCGATATTGGCGATTTATTGAAATATTGCCCAACCCTGTGGCTTACAGCATCTTTGAGCATCAAGCTAACGTATTATAAGCACGTATTATTTTATTATGTAGTGTCACCTGAAGGTAGTGTTGAAATATCACCTGGGAATATCTCCACCACTTTCAACTCTTCAGTCAATTTGACATGTTTAGCTCAGGGAGGTCCTGAAAATATGTTTGAATGGAAGAAAGAAGAAGTTGTCATCTCTAACAATCCTGTGTTACAGTTCCCAATGGTAACTAGTACAGATGGTTCAGTGTACCGGTGTACAGTGAGTAATGTTGCTGGAAATGATACCACTACTGCTACAATTACTGGTAAGTGAATGTTATGTGTTTCTACCATTACACTTCTTCTTCAGTTGCTCCATATGATGTAAACATCACTGGTAACAACACATACCCTCATGGGAGTCAGTTACAATTACATTGTTCATCAGAGGGTGGACCACAATTAGAATACAGTTGGAACAGGACCAACACATTGTCAAATGACACAACTACTAACACCAACAACCTTACTATTAGTAATGTAGCTACACTTGATGGAGGAAATTACACTTGTACTGTGACTAATGATGCTGGATCTAGTAGTATTACTGTCACTGTCTATGGTGAGTTAGTTCATATAACACAAGTACACAGAAAAATTTGGAATTTTCCACTAGAGTAGGGACCGTTTACTGTGATCTAATATCATGCACTACTCCAGCTAATTTCAATACTTTTTACAGATGTGCTATGATCCCTACTCTAGTTGAAAATTCCACATTTTTCTGTGTACTTGTTTGTTAACTTTTTTGTAAATAATTATTGTGACTGGTGAACCCACACATACCGCAACTGAAATGGCTACATGTATATCAATTATCGTCTGAAAAGTGAAGTGTCTATTACGTATGCTTCGTTGTCAGCTATGTTCAACCCATTACACAGCAGTACGAATCAAGAACTGTTCGAAAAGCACCTCTGAAATCAAAGTAACCACTATGAAAAATACGGGCGATTTCCATTACTTTGAAGGGAAATCATCACATGCTACCGCCAAATCAACACTTTTCACTGTCAACAAAGATGAATGGGACACAAAGGAGGACACTGGTAAGTCCATGAAGACTGCATTGTGCATAATGTGGTATGCCACAAGGTCAGCCAGGAAGACAGTCAGTCAGTCAGTCAGTCAGTCAGTCAGTCAGTCAGTCAGTCAGTCAGTCAGTCAGTCAGTCACTAGAAAATTCCGTTAAGTGAATATTTTTAAATTAATTTCCATAACAACTTGTTGAAAGCATTGCAGGTCAATCTGAAAGCTTGTTTGATCTTAGTTTTACCTAACCAATATTGCCTCATTGTCTTCAGGAAAAATTGAGGCTGGTTTCTGGGTGATGTTATTTTGTGGGCCATGCCTACCCATTTGTGCTTCCTATACAGTACTATCGTACTGTATGATATTTCTATGTTTCTATCTTACTTTGTGTATGTGTGAAATTTAAAGTGAATGAATGAATTAAAATATCATTCAATGTTGTTAACAGTTGGACCAGTGTTCACTACTCATCCAATGAACCAGGAGGAGGTTATTAATAACAGTTTTACACTACAGTGTACAGCAGAAGGATTCCCTACACCATCTATACAATGGTACCTCAACAATACCATGATCACTAATACTAGTAATAGATATATTGTTGACACTACATCAATGAACAGTATTACTAGTATACTGAGAGTTATAATGGCTGACTTTAATGATACTGGCCTGTACCACTGTGAAGCTAATAGTAGTGTGTTTGTTGATAATGTGAAGAGTGACATGATGAATATCAGTGTAGTAGGTGAGTATACAAGCACACATGCATTTATAATACAGAATTGAATCTGGGTCACTGCTTTGTTTGGGTCATCCAGGTCTGACTCACTTTAGTAGATAGGATCGTGTGTGAAATCATTTAATTTGTTGGATGATGTGGTAGTGTTACAATATATAGTCTTGGTCTGATCCAGATTGTTATTTGGGTTAGAAGGTCAACAGCAAGATAACCCAGGTGATCTGACTTGGTTTCTACGCTGGTATGGTTTACAATACATTATGCACAAAACACACTACTGTATATATTACATGTGTAACAAAAATGTATGTGTTTCAGCTGTAGATAGACATGCCAGTATAAAAGCCATTGATTATAAAACAAGTATAAGAAAAATTTGGAATTATAAATTAGATTGGGGACAGTGTATGATGCTGCAATAAAAAGTACTGAAACAAGCTGGATCGGAGTAGTACGTAATGTCCAAATACTGTAAAATAATAGAAGTGAGTATCCCTACTGTGCTACATCAATGCACAGTAGGGATGTTCACTTCTTATTGTTTTACATTATTTGGACATTACGTACTACTCCGATCCAGATTGTTTCAGTACTTTTTATTGCAGCATTATACACTGTCCCTACTCTAATTTAAAATTCCTTATACTTGTTTGTGAAGTTTCTTTGCAAGCTCATGACCACTAAATATCTGCTGAGTTACTCACAGCACTATTATACTAGATTATGACTCATGCAATAACAACTGATCAGTGGGCGTGGCTCTACATAAGCTTGCAAACAATAATGGATGTGGATTCGTGTATGCTACAGACAGTAATTTACGTAAGTGGGCGTGGATTCGTGCATACCTACACACTGATGAATGGACGTGGCTACCATATGTCTACAGACTGTGATTTACGTAAGTGGGCGTGGCTCACGAAAGAAGCAGAGCTACGCTATGACGTGCAGTAACACGTCCACATTTAATTTAGCACGTGGGGTCAGACCCGAATAATCTGTAAAGCAGGACTTGAATGACCCGACTCGGTTTAACATTGTTACTAAATAAACTATATTATTGACTTACACATTGCTATATGTAGTTCGCCGTGAGTTGCTTTCTCTGATCGATATCAACAGCGAGTCACGTGCGCGTGTGTTTTTGGTGCAACTGGCGACCATGTGTATTCGAGTAGTTTGATGCAATATACACTGGTATGGAAGCCATACTGTAGTCTATTAACACTCAGTGGTAGAACCTTGACTGATGGCCATGATAAAGAAGGATAAAAGGTAAGAAAATAATGCAAGCATTGTATGCTTATCAATATACCAAAGGTTTTTTCTTATGCGAACTAGAAACGTTTCTGCAAAAAAAATTAGGGCTGTATCTGTAGCCACTTTTCCACTACGAAGGCGTCAGGCAGGCAGTAGAAAATTCTGTTGAATAATTTTATTTTAAATTCTGTAGCAACTTGACGCAAACGTTTCGGGTCGATCTGAAGACACTTTTGGGCTTGGTTTTACCCAACCAATACTGTCATGTCATTGTGACGAAAAATCGAGGCAGGTTTTTGGGTTATATTATATCACGGATTGCCCCCACACCATTGATGTCCCTAATATACAGTACTATTGTACTGTATGATAGAGTGCTATGCCAACATAATACTAGCATATTAAGTGAGTGGTTTACTCCCTTGTTAATAGATCAATACTCACTTAATAGACCAGTCAGTGGAGAATACAAAGCCATAATAATACAGTACAAAACACACTAGATTGATACTCTCTAATAGAACAGTCAGTGTGTAGTGAAATACTCTAATAGAGCAGTCATAAACTGAAACTTCAGTGCTATAGTAGCTGTGAACAGGTATCAGTGTACTAAATCTTTTGTTGATGATTATCTTTATTTTTTTAGAGAGACCTGTCGTAACCCCACCCACTCACAATGTCAGTTTGGGAACTAACATAACATTTCAATGTACAGAGTTTGGTTCTCCACCATTTACCTACCAATGGTTCATGAGAAATACATCAATGGAAGGAAGTGATAAGTTATTAGTTGAAGAGGATAAGAACACTTACAACATATCATCAGTATTGTACAATCACACTGGACTATATTTCTGTGAAGCTAGTAATATGTTAGGAATTCTTTCTAATTCAACTCCTGCTAGTCTAATAGGTGAAAATGGTTTAGTTGTACAACACATACAGTACCTACACAGGTCATTATGTCATAAAATAGGTTACTTTTGATAGCACACATTTCATAAATTACAGTTTATAGTCTACAAAGAAACTCATGGTACTAGTATTGTATAATTATTTTGATGTTAATTAGTGTGAATGAGTCTTTTTTTTAAATTAATTACTTCCATTCATGCCACATGCAATAGACCCCAGTTATTAGGCACATGTGCTTATAAGTTTCAGAGAAATAGTTTTTGCAAAATATTTGCTATATTTAGTAAGCACATGAGCCTGTTATTGACCTCCAGGACCTAATGATAGGAGAGCGGTAAATTGTGCAAAGCACATTTTCCACAAGATTTGGGCACTACTCATCAGTGCATAGAATGCTTTATTTTAGCCACGGAAATGGCAATTATGAGGAATCACATGCTTCTTGTGGCGGTATAGTACTGGCTGAGGTTATAGCTCCTTTATGCTTGATAGACACACTCCTGGAAGTTCACTGGGACACTTCTGAATGTTCTGGTGTGCTTGCTTCCATCCTACATTACAACAGTGATTTCAACTACAGTATATGTGCTTAATAAACAGGCTTTTGTACACAAATTGTGTTTGGTTTGTGATGAAACATCAAATTTGCTGCCATGAACAACAACACCAAGTTTTCCAAAGCCCATCACATATAATACATGTATTTTTAGTAGACAATAATTTACTCTTTTTAATACTTAGGGTAATATATACATTCCTTTCTTACTTATGCATATATGTATCTTATGCAGTTCTTCCGAGCATAGTTAAACATCCAGTCACAATACAGTCAGTCTACCCAGGACAGATGGTGAACTTTAGTTGTAGAGCTGAAGGTTTCTCTACACTTAGTTATAGCTGGTTCAAGGTGGAGTCTGGTTCTAATATTGGAGTGGAGATTGGGAATACAACTAATCCAACATACACTATTTCTAATCCCATTTATAACCGAAACAGTACTAGTTACTATTGTGTTGCTACTAACAATGAGGGAATTGCTGTATCCAACACTTCTACTCTGACAGGTAATTATATTGTATTTTTAGTTTTGTTGAGGATTTTTGAAGTGTAGCTGGCAAAGCACCCCTAGGAACTTAGTGACTGTTCTATTGGAGCAATACTAGCAGACTGTTTTATTAATATGTATGCAGACATGATACCAATGGGTATCAGTTACATCTGGTTGAATTTTACACAGTATTTGGTATATTAGTAGGTCTCCTAAGCCCAAAATAGAATGGAATGCACTTTGTGGTAAACTTTATTTCATGTAATGCACTTGTTAGGCAATGTTATCTCATACTACAGTATCGTATTACTCATTGCAATAATGTGAAGAAACGTGAATCAATTGCTATTATATAGTGGCTCATACTTACAATATTTATTCTTTTCACTTTCTTGACTGCAGAACTCACTACCGTGAGCCGTGGTCATAACTGGTATCCCACATTAAGGGGAATACACAGTGTCGTAACCTTTATATCACTTTACAAACACAGCAGACTGTCTACTTCTAAATGAACATTAATTTTTGTTTGTGTTATGTGTGTTATTGCTTCCTTCAAACATTAAAATTTTGACTGTTTAACACAAAACCGTGTGCTGGGAAATGATAGTGTATTTGTGTAATTGCTTATGATCTACAAATATACTGATTATGACATATTTCCAAACTAGTTCTCAGACCTAACATCACTGATATCACCTTCACTCCACAACCAACCAATACTTCATTGTTACTCAACTTTACTAACAGTCAGTTAATGACTTGTAATGCTAGTGGTGGTCCTCGGATCATGACCATGTGGCTGTTTGATGATGGTTCATCATTGTCAAGAGTGGCCAGTGGTAGTGACAGTGTAACTCATAACATCTCATCCTCATCAACCAGTGATACTGGTACTTATTACTGTATAGCCACTATTGATGGAATGAATGACACTTCAGATGTGTACACTCTGTTTGGTGAGTCAGATACTTCAGTTTATGATAGTGCATTTAAGAAAGTACAAAAGTACAATTCCAATCTGATTTTAAGCTTGTAAGCCATATAACGTTTTTAGCAGCAAAATAATATTATGTTTCCATGATAGAACACGAAGTGGTTGAGGTACAAACTATACTTTATATTTATAGTCCACCAACTGCACTTGATAAAAAATCAATTGTGCTTGATGAAACTCCAAAGCTTAGGTAATGGCAGTGATTAAAATGTACAGCATCAGCAGTTTGTTTTCAACTACCCTTAGGACAGCTGTATGCACTGTTGTACTCAGTGATCGGCAGCTACATACATCAACTGATATTACATTACCTTGTAGTACATGTACACTACTTAGAAAGCTGCTACATTAACGATAACTTCCTCTCAACTAGTACTGATAGCATTTAAAAATATACAACAAGTGCGCCTTATAAGTAAGTGCCATGCTAGAGTGTTTTGCATATTGGGATTACTGTTTCCCTAGTGAAGTCACATAAATATTTAAAACATTGTTTTGCTCGTGCTGTATGAAAAACAGAACACTCAATGCTTGGCCTCAGTGCTAAAATGGCACTCAGCTGTGCCTTGCACTATAATGGCATTTCAATTGCACACCATGTTCTTTATTTTTTGTAACACATGCATGGCAATGTTTTAATGTATGTGAAGTTATAGAACTTTGTAATTGGTGACATTAAATGAAAAATTATATTTTCTTTATCATAAAGTGCAGATTGTACGTGCTTTGTTGAAAGTGCCATGTAAGCACATTTAGTGTACTGGACAGTAGGATGTTCCATAGATAATTTAAAGCATCATTTTGCTCATGCAATAGGCCTAGATGCTAATATAGCACCCAGCTTTGCCTCGTGCTTTATTGGCATCTTAATTGTGTGCCTTGTGCTTCATTATCTATTTAGCATCCGTGAGAATGCATTTACATAATACAAGCAGTATGTTTTACTTCTCTACACAGTTGCTCCATATGATGTAAATATCACTGGTAACAACACATACCCTCATGGGAGTCAGTTACAATTACATTGTTCATCAGAGGGTGGACCACAATTAGAATACAGTTGGAGCAGGACTAACACATTGTCAAATGACACAACTATTAACACCAACAACCTTACTATTAGTAATGTAACTACACTTGATGGAGGAAATTACACTTGTACTGTGACTAATGATGCTGGATATAGTAGTAATACTGTCACTGTCTATGGTGAGTTGAAAAGGGAATTCATGATAGCGAACAACCTACATCTTGCTGTAATGAGAATCATGCGAGTATTTTTTATTATTGATTGGCTTTCAGTTGTTTTGATAATATTTATTGTGCACCAAAATAACTACTCTTAATATAATAGGTAGTAGGGGCTATGGTGGGTAGTACCTCTTCACTCCTCAAGGCTAAGATAGACAGTATTCTAATACAGCAGTCAATTACTCTAATAGAATAGTCAAGTATTCTAATAGAGCAATCATGTACTCAAGCAAAATAGTCAGATGAATTTTCATTTCAATTTGTTCCCAAATTTAATGACAGAATGTTAATTTTTCAAAAAATAAAGTAGATACATGCCTACTATGTAAGCTTTTTATCTCTCTTCTATAGTTGGAGTTATAATCACTGAACATCCGGTGGACCGATTTATTAATGTCAGTGGTAATGTGACCTTTACCTGTGAAGCCTCAGGATCATCCCCAATCACCTACCAATGGTTGTACAATGGTATTGAACTACTGGATCGACCTCAGTATATATCTGGTACTAACACCTCCACTATAATGATATCTAATGTCAACATCACTCAGTGGGGTAAATACAGTTGTGTAGCGTCAAACATTGTAAACAATGCTACCTCAGATGAAGCAACCTTATATGGTAAGTATTAGTAACACACATGCATAATGTGTGTACTGTGTCTGTACATATTGTGTATAATGAGTTGTATAACTTTGCAAATGTACATTTTTATTGTGTGTTCATTAATACTATTTCCTAAAACTATTATATTGTAGATGTGTACGTACAAACATTAAAAAAATTGTCGTATTTGGAATAATCTGGCTATGTATTGATATTTCCACAGTATCACCATTTGGTGTTGTTGATGTCAGTCCAGAACATCATCAAGTGTCACACATGACCAGTAGTGTCACATTTACATGTCAGTCAGGGGCTGGTCCCAACCTCACCTACAACTGGTTGATCAGTGGTGATGTGATCACAAGTGATAATGTAGAGATCAATGGTAGTCAATTGATAGTTAATAATGTAACTCATCTCCTTGGGGGAACTTATATATGTGTTGTAACTAACCTGGCTGGAGTTGGAATGAGCAGTGGTGACTTGTATGGTGAGTTAATGTTATATACATGGAGAAAATCAATGCATACAAATACTCAATGTCTATATCAATGTAATTTTCTTTTATAGTTGACCCTTTCATCATAACACATCCGATGTCACAATTATCAAGTTTTGGAGATGTTGTTAATTTCACCTGTACTGCAATATCTTTCCCTCCTCCATCCTACAACTGGTCTACTCCAATTGTTAATGGATCATTCAACACTAGTACTATCAGTTTAAATGTGAAGTATAATTATTTTGGTAACTATACCTGTATAACCAGCTCCACTGGTCCTGTTGCTACATCCGATCCAGCTCTACTAACTGGTATGTACCGTACGTGCCCTAATTTTTAAAAGCATTATCAGTACAGTGTGGCTTACAGCATCTTTGAGCATCAAGCTAACATATTATAAGCATGTATTATTTTATTTTATTATACAGTGTCACCTGAAGGTAGTGTTGAAATATCACCTGGGAATATCTCCACCACTTTCAACTCTTCAGTCAATTTGACATGTTCAGCTCAAGGAGGTCCTGACAATATGTTTGAATGGAAGAAAGAAGAAGTTATTATCTCTAACAATCCTGTGTTACAGTTCCCAATGGTAACTAGTACAGATGGTTCAGTGTACCGGTGTACAGTGAGTAATGTTGCTGGAAATGATACCACTACTGTTACAATTACTGGTAAGTGAATGTTTTGTGTTTCCACTGTTATACTTCTTTCTTCAGTTGCTCCATATAATGTAAACATCACTGGTAACAACACATACCCTCATGGGAGTCAGTTACAATTATATTGTTCATCAGAGGGTGGACCACAATTAGAATACAGTTGGAGCAGAACTAACACATTGTCAAATGACACAACTACTAATACCAACAACCTTACTATTAGTAATGTAACTACACTTGATGGAGGAAATTACACTTGTACTGTGACTAATGATGCTGGATCTAGTAGTAATACTGTCACTGTCTATGGTGAGTTAGTTCATATCAAATATTTCTATGTTTCTATCTTACTTTGTGTATGTGTGAAACTTTGAGTGAATGAATGAGTTAAAATATCATTCAATGTTGTTAACAGTTGGACCAGTGTTCACTACTCATCCAATGAATCAGGAGGAGGTTATTAATAACAGTTTTACACTACAGTGTACAGCAGAAGGATTCCCTACACCATCTATACAATGGTACCTCAACAATACCATGATCACTAATACTAGTAATAGATATATTGTTGACACTACATCAATGAACAGTATTACTAGTATACTGAGAGTTATAATGGCTGACTTTACTGATACTGGTCTGTACCACTGTGAAGCTAATAGTAGTGTGTTTGTTGATAATGTGAAGAGTGACATGATGAATATCAGTGTAGTAGGTGAGTATGGCTTTGCACATAATTATACTGTATGCATGTGATACATCAGTCCACCATATACAATGGACATAATGCTTATAAGTGAACAAAATGTGGATAATAAGTCAGCATTAACTATGCCAACATAGTAAAAGTCATAACATGTAATATCTAATGATAGAGAGTTGATTTGTAGTTAATAGATGGATACTACTTGATATAAGAAATGCAAAGCACTCAACACATTACTCTCTAATAGAACAGTCAATGTATACTGTAAAATATCTTAATGGAGCACTGAGTGACTTTGAAAATTATGATGATTTTTTAGCATCATCAATAGAGACACTGAAGAGAAATATGAGTGAGAAGTTTGTTAAATTCTTGAATTACCCCTGTAGTTTAAAGAAATTTTCCAACCATAGTTGTGAATCAGTGTCGATTTACTGTATTTCTTGTTAATCTATATTGTTTATTAATTCCGTAGAGAGACCAGTGGTAACCCCATCCACTCACAATGTCAGTTTGGGCGCTAACATAACATTTGAATGTACAGAGTTTGGTTCTCCACCATTTACCTATCAATGGTTCATGAGAAATACATCAATGGAAGGAAGTGATAAGTTATTAGTTGGAGAGGATAAGAACACTTACAACATATCATCAGTATTGTACAATCACACTGGACTATATTTCTGTGAAGCCAGTAATATGTTAGGAATTCTTTCCAATTCAACTCCTGCTAGTCTAATAGGTGAGGTAGACATGGTCTAAGTAATTCTCCATCTATACTGCCTTGTATATAATAGAGTCTGATCACAAGTGTGTTAAACAGTGTTTCACAAAATAATGTGAGACTTATGTTTACAATAATTTTGGAACACTGCATGAATTTATGATAATGTGTAGTTAAATTTTAGATTGTAATTTGGTAACCCAAAGGCCTTGTGTCATGGTATGTACTGTACCTTCGCAACTACAGTGCCTGAGGGTCACTAAATTACATGAATCTAAAGTATAGCTTATTTAGACCTTGCGTAGTTGTTGTATCTTGATACTATTGATCGATGCTTGTAACAGAAAAATGTAGCATAAGTTAGTAGAAACAAGCCCACTGCTCCACCATAACAACAGTCACTGG
This sequence comes from Dysidea avara, assembly GCF_963678975.1. NCBI lineage: Eukaryota > Metazoa > Porifera > Demospongiae > Dictyoceratida > Dysideidae > Dysidea > Dysidea avara. Next base: position 35,094,776 of record NC_089272.1, read on the forward strand.
TTTAATATTCATTCTCAGGTGGTGATGCATTATCAGTGCTACCGGTGTTATAAACAATCAGTATGGTTGATGAGAGACTAACTAAACATGAAAAGGGTCTATTCGTACAAGTACTAAAGACACCTCCAAGATTCACCATCCAGCTGATGCTATTAATGTTAATGTTATTCCAAATGATGAAATTAAATACGTAATAAAATCGATTTTTGTGCTTTGCTCTTTAATTGTAGATTATTTGCTGCCATCAGTATACCTTGTAGGAATATTATTTTTGTATTATGAAATGTTGTACTGTATGTAACTATTGTAACCAAATCTCTGTATCACAGTTCATCCAAGCATAGTTGAACATCCAGTCACAATACAGTCAGTCTACCCAGGAGAGATAGTGAACTTCAGTTGTAGAGCTGAAGGTTTCTCTACACTTAGTTATAGCTGGTTCATGGTGGAGTCTGCTTCTGATATTGGAGTGGAGATTGGGAATACAACTAATCCAACATACACTATTTTTAATCCCAATTATGACCAAAACAATACTGGTTACTATTGTGTTGCTACTAACAATGAGGGAATTGCTGTGTCCAACACTTCTACTCTAATAGGTAATTATATCGTATTTCATTTCTACTTGATAGAAATAGAAATAAAATACGATAAAGAATATGCAAAGTGAAATACTACTTTTGCCTGCAAAAATAGAGAATGTAAGCACAAACTGCACCCCATCACATAACAGGTCATAGTAATGATGTATTCTGTAATATTATTAAATGTGTAATTAGGGTGCATTACCAAGGGATGGTGACAGAAATGAAGATTTCAAAAACAAGACAAATATTATCTGCCCACATGCTCTGTTATATGCAAATCTTCTCCACTTTTAATACAACAGTATGACTTTGTTCATATAATTCTGTTTATTAACTTAATGTAAATTATTCACTGTGGTTTATTTCCAAATCTAGTTCTCAGACCTAACATCACTAATATCACCTTCACTCCACAACCAACCAATACTTCATTGTTGCTCAACTTTAGTAACAGTCAGTTAATAACTTGTAGTGCTAGTGGTGGTCCTCGGATCATGACCATGTGGCTGTTTGATGATGGTTCATCATTGTCAACAGTGGCCAATGGTAGTGGCAGTGTAACTCATAACATCTCATCCTCATCAACCAGTGATACTGGTACTTATTACTGTATAGCCACTATTGATGGAATGAATGACACATCAGATGTGTACACTCTGTTTGGTGAGTCAGATCTTTCAGTTTATGGTAGTGCATATTAGAGAATGTAAAAGTGCAATTCCAATCAGATTTTAAGCTTTTTTATTTGCGAGCAGTAAATTTCAGTCTAACTTTTGTGTAGTAAAATAATGTTGGTGATGCAGAGTGGCTTCAGTGCAAGCTGGCTGTACATACACTGTAGCATGGGAACTTAGTAATCAGCAGCTAAGTCAACTGAAACTTACATATACTGTTCTCCATTAGCTTGTACATGTACACTACAAGAAAACAGCTACATTAGTAATTTAGTAATAATTTTCACCTGTCAACTTTCCTTAAAATACCCTAATATAGCAGTCAAGAATATTTTGTTAATAACTATCCTACCAGTTACCTGCATTGTAATTTTATTTACCGTAGATTCCCTAAAAGTTTGGCAGAAATAAATTAATTCTGTTCGTGTCTGGCCGAACAATTAGGAAAAAAATGTACCAACCCGGTGTTATTGTCAAATTTTTAGGGATCTATCCCTAATACAGTCTGCACGCTTCATGGCTATGTTATTTGCGCGATCTGTTTACTGCTTACTTTCTGGATTTCTTAATTTCTACAGGGACCAACAGGAATGCCTTGCGGCAGAACTGGCGATACTGGCCACAACACTCACTTGGCTGCAGCACTAACTTATATACCATGATTGCCTAAATTATCCAGGACAGATGATCAATGTCATTACTACATCGCTTTTGAATACAGTCACTCGACAACTAATAAAAATAGAAACCACAATCAATACTATTAATCTAGCTAGCTATCTCGTGATAATTAATTAAATCTCGCTAGCTCCCAGTTGCTGCATGAAGTGTTCCATGACTTAACAGAGCGTTATATCTGACAGTGTATCATGTTTGTGGGCTCCAGGAGAGATATTATTCTGTGAACAGCGAAACAAAGATCGTTTTGCGGTAGCCGTGATATCACACGATGGCACTTTCCCTGAACAATTTCACACTTGGTGCTTCATCCAGCATCGAGGTAGCATATTATGTGAGGTCACTGGGAATCCTCAGTACTAAAGAAACCTTCGTCAACTAGTACTCCAAGTGCCGAAAAATTATCACGCTTATAATAGAAACTTGCTTCCCGCTTGCCGAAGTTTAGAGCACATTGTGTTCAAAGCACAAGGAGTGCCGAATATTTAGAGATGCAGAAATTTTAGGGAATCTACGGTACTTTAGTTTACTAAGTAATGGTCAGAGATCAGACAATTAGTAACCAACTGCATTAGTTGTCAGCCTTAATTATTGAATTTATCTGAAAAAATGTTAACATGTGGAAGTGTACAACAAATGCAGTGCACTGTATGCAGTAATTGCTAGGTAGCATCTTTTGCATACTGAATGTAACGCATGTTAACATGCATGTGTGTGTGTGTTTACGATTACTGTTTTGCATGTGATCCCGTAGTGAAGTTCCAAAAATAATTTAAAACAATGCCTTGTTCTTGCTAAACTATGAAAAATTGATCACTCAATGCTTCTCCATAATTATAATACTCAACTGGTCCTTGTGCTATAATAGCATTTTGGTTGCACACCTCATGCTTTATATTTGTAATGCACTCACAGTAATGCTTTAGCATATACAAACAGTATGTTTTCCTTCTCTACACAGTTGCTCCATATGATGTAAACATCACTGGTGATAACACATACCCTCATGGGAGTCAGTTACAATTACATTGTTCATCAGAGGGTGGACCACAATTAGAATACAGTTGGAGCAGGACTAACACATTGTCAAATGACACAACTACTAACACCAACAACCTTACTATTAGTAATGTAACTACACTTGATGGAGGAAATTACACTTGTACTGTGACTAATGATGCTGGATCTAGTAGTAATACTGTCACTGTCTATGGTGAGTTAGTTCATATCACATATTTCTATGTTTCTATTTTACTTTGTGTATGTATGAAACTTTGAGTGAGTGAATGAGTTCAGTGTTGTTAACAGTTATACCAAAACATTTAATATTTATTACGCGCTAAAATACCTACCTTTGATATCACAAGCATAGTAGTAGTGGGGGCTAAGGTGAGTAGTGCCTCTGAATAAGATAGACAGTACTCTAATATAGCAGTTAGTTACTCTAATAGAATAGTCAAGTATTCTGAAACAGCAACCATATATATATATACTCAAACAGAACCGTCAGATGTGACATGTATTTTTAATCAAATATTTGTTGCCAAATTCAATGTGAGAGGTCTAATTATAAACATCTCGCTCAGATCATTTTTGTATTGCTTGCTACGCAAGCTCATACACTGATTCTATATTTCATATCCTCCCACTTAAAATGTTAACTACGCCCCTGCCTGTTATATAATTATCTAATGTTTAATAACTTTTTTAGTAGTTTGATGGTATTGTACATGTAGGTTCATGTATATTCTCTAAATTTATTCCACATAAATCAGCTATGCAGCAAATATTTACATAATGATTGTGCTTTCATGATATAATTGTACACACTCTATTGTTTTTCTGAACAGAATACACTTCTATTATACACAGTTTATCTGCATCTACCATTATTTATAATAATTCTGTACATGCCTACCTATGTTCGTAGTTGGAGCTATAATCACTAAACATCCGGTGGACCGATTTGTTAATGTCAGTGGTAATGTGACCTTTACCTGTGAAGCCTCAGGATCCTCCCCAATCACCTACCAATGGTTGTACAATGGTATTGAACTACTGGATCAACCTCAGTATATATCTGGTACTAACACCTCCACTATAATGATACCTAATGTCAATATCACTCAGTGGGGTAAATACAGTTGTGTAGCTTCAAACATTGTCAACAATGCTACCTCAGATGAAGCAACTTTATATGGTAAGTGTTCAGTACTGTGTGTAATCAGGGGCAGTAGAGAAGTGGGGTGGCTGTAGCCCCTGTCAAACTTAATATGGAAAGAATTCGATTAGACCCTTAAAAATACCTTTTACTGTCATTAAGTATTAACAATAGTTATGATTATTTTTATTATTATGTTCTACAACGTTTAATGGCAAACTATACAAATCCTTATCTACTTGTACAATCCTAGTGAATCAACTGGATGAACACATCTACCCTAATAGACCAGTCACCCTAACACAACAGTCAAGTGAGAAACTATTCTCTCAGATTTAGTTTCAGATGGTTTATTTTCCAAAGAGAGGGTATGTTTCCAAATTCCTATTTGTAAATGCTCCAAGTTTGAGCTACCCTAAAGAGCAATCATCCTAATACAATAGTCAAGCAATTTTAATTACTCAGATGAACTGCTTAAACTGCTCTCATCTTCGGAGTGTATAATTTTCAAAAAAAAAAAAAAGTCATAGAAGCATGTCTCCAGATACTCCAAGGTTGATATGCTGTACATGCAAGTGTGCTTTGTACACTCACATATATGCATGCACATACTCTAATGTAGTGTTATGTAGCTAGGCTCTGGCATCCCAAAAAGACGGGGCTACATCCCTGAATATGCAGCACCCTCCCTTAAAAGAAGTTTCCTCCTGTGTGCAATGTATGTACGTAAGTATATTTACAGTATCCTTAATAGACAGGTTTAACAAGAAAGCATGGCACTATATTACATCATTTTTTTTGTGTAACACAATCCAGATTTGTGTAGGGCAAAAAAGAATGTAGGGCAAACGTTTTTTTTAAGTGTTTTCTAAGCACTGTAATACTGCATCAAGTAATCACTACCCGAAATACAAACCTTGCAGTCATACTTTATCAATACTCAGGATTTGCTGAAATATGTACTAGTAATAGCATGGGTAGCAGTGAAATTTGGGATAAATACCATTGGAAATGGGGATAAATTTCCAATACAACAAAAGTGGTATTTATCCCAAATTTCACTGCTATACCCATGCTATTCCCAGTTAATACCATACTCGCTGCATATACGCATGCTGTGCATTAGCGTTGCTATGTACGCAATTTGTCACTATGTACTAAACACGCGTCAACACTAATTGGCGCTACATTGTTAACATAAATTCTAGCCAATGAAATTGCAATTACAACTTTTTCACTGCTACCAGTGAAATACGGGATAAATTTCACTGCTACTATTGAGACTTTTGTATGGGCAGTAAAACAGGTATGGTATTAATGTATAAATAGGGTGACTTTTTGTACAGGTGTGGTTTATAAACACGGAATTTAAATTACCTCCTAAATTTACTTTAGCACCAGAAAGGTACCATGCCTGAGTTAGTGCTGGGCGACATAGCCGACATACGACATATCCTGACATATATTTTTTATATCGTGATACGATAGCTGGAGATTGTATCGCGATATAGCGCACGTGATCCAAGCAGTACAACCTACGTGAGCTCATAAAATGGCATCTCCAGTTACGCCATTACTCCTGTTACACCCACGTCTCGCCCACGTCAATGGTGTGGCATACCGTTGGGTATTTTGAAGGCGCTATCTACTTAGATCTGTGTGCAGTGCTTGGGACATGTAGGAAGCAGTAGACCAGTGAGAAAAGCCACTGTGATTAACCAGCGCCAATTTTCAGCTTGGAATTTGTAAAAGATCGAAATACTCTAGTAGAGCAGTCAGAGCGATACTCTAATAAAATAGTCAGTAGAATATACTAATTGTAATACTTGCTCTAAGTTATCTTTATATTAAAAAAGAAATAGATTGAGTATGTAAAAAAGCCATTTCAAAAGGATCTGTACGCATGATGTTTTTTAAAATTCCCTGGGGGAGCATGCCCCTCCTAGTTAATCTCTAATTTAAATATCATAATAGATCAAGATGATGAAGGTATCGCAGATTAAGTTGTAGGTGAACCGGAAGACTAAGTGTTGTAACTTTCCAGTTTATATGCAAATCAACATTTCTTTTAATTATCATGTAACTAGCTGTATAAGTGCATATGATGTATTAGCTAATAAATGGTCTTATTCCTGTGTTTTGTGTACAGTGTAGTAGAAAATCATCTGAAAAAGAAAATAAGCATCAAGTTAAAATATTGGTATATATCGTGACATATATTCATATCATGAATAAATTTTTCCATGACATACGACATAAAAAATATCTATATCGCCCAGCACTAGCCTGAGTTTGTTAATGGTTATAGCTACCTGATTTTATTGTTGCTTGATTGATAATTTCCAGTTGCCATTACATTTTTTGCCGTACGAAAATGGCTGGTAATTTGTGCATGTGGTGCATTTTTGTGACCATGCCTCTTTGTTAATTAAACATGTCTATACTTTTGAGGAGTTGTTGTATTTTCAAACATCACATCTTTGATATTGATATTTCCACAGTATCACCATTTGGTGTTGTTGATGTCAGTCCAGAACATCATCAAGTGTCACACATGACCAGTAGTGTCACATTTACATGTCAGTCAGGGGCTGGTCCCAACCTCACCTACAACTGGTTGATCAATGGTTATGTGATCACAAGTGATAATGTAGAGATCAATGGTAGTCAATTGATAGTTAGTAATGTAACTCATCTCCTTGGGGGAACTTACATATGTGTTGTAACTAACCTGGCTGGAGTTGGAATGAGCAGTGGTGACTTGTTTGGTGAGTTAATGTTATATGCATGGATAAGTACTCTGCATATAAATATTAACATATATCAATATAATTTTCTTTTATAGTTGATCCATACATCATAACACATCCGATGTCACAATTATCAAACTTTGGAGATGTTGTTAATTTCACCTGTACTGCAATATCTTTCCCTCCTCCATCCTACAACTGGTCTACTCCAATTGTTAATGGATCATTCAATACTAGTACTATCAGTTTAAATGTAGAGTATAATTATTTTGGTAACTATACCTGTATTACCAGCTCCACTGGTCCTGATGCTACATCTGATCCAGCTTTGCTAACTGGTACGTACTTTACGTACCCCAATTTTTAAAAACGTTATCAATACAGTGAGGCTTACAGCATCTTACTTTGAGCATCAAGCTATATTATGCATCAACCATTTTATATACGTAGCATACAATAGTTTATTGTTATATGCATGCGTTATTTTATTATGCAGTGTCACCTGAAGGTAGTGTTGAAATATCACCTGGGAATATCTCCACCACTTTCAACTCTTCAGTCAGTTTGACATGTTCAGCTCAAGGAGGTCCTGACAATATGTTTGAATGGAAAAAAGAAGAAATTGTCATCTCTAACAACCCTGTGTTACAGTTCCCAATGGTAACTAGTACAGATGGTTCAGTGTACCGGTGTACAGTGAGTAATGTTGCTGGAAATGATACCACTACTGTTACAATTACTGGTAAGTGAATGTTATGTGTTTCTACCATTACACTTCTTCTTCAGTTGCTCCATATGATGTAAACATCACTGGTAACAACACATACCCTCATGGGAGTCAGTTACAATTACGTTGTTCATCAGAGGGTGGACCACAATTAGAATACAGTTGGAGCAGGACTAACACATTGTCAAATGACACAACTACTAACACCAACAACCTTACTATTAGTAATGTAACTACACTTGATGGAGGAAATTACACTTGTACTGTGACTAATGATGCTGGATCTAGTAGTAATACTGTCACTGTCTATGGTGAGTTAGAAATATGATTGTCAATAAACTTGCTTAGCTGAGTATTTGACATAATATGTGACCAGATTTTACAGAACCGATCCAAATCGCACATCAGGCAAAATCAAACTAACACCACCAGTGGATAGCTACACTATCATACTACAAGTTTTGACCCTCAGCACCACTTAAACTACACGAGGCTGGTTTTTACACACGTCTTTTCTGGGTGGTGTGGAGTGCTCAAATGGCGGTTTCAGGCCTTGTGAAGGACCTGGCTTGGCAAGAGTCAGTGGTTTACTGGTGGACAGCCTTATAATGTTGGCCAGACGTGTTCTCTGCTGATTTTGCTACATATCAGCCACTAAGGAGCCAGCACAGCCCTGTAATCTGGTGTCTGGACTCCAATCGTGGTCTGCCTCCATTTTGAGGTCTAACTTTTGCCCTCCCCGCCACCCCCCAGCCTCCACCCCTTTGTGAGCACTCGTGATACTACTTCGCTCGTCCAACTGCTCAGATTATCTATCTTATTTGGCGGGAAACTCTACAAGCAGCTACAAGTACTGGAAGTGGCTTGAAAGGTAACAGATTGATGCATCTTTAGTGTAAATTTCATACGCGTGCTTGCTATCCTTGGAGAGTTATGCTGGCTTCAATTCTTTAAAACCGTTTATCTCGGAACTTCTAATGTGCGATTTGGATCGTTTTTCCAAAATCCAGTCACATATATAGACAATTTATCAATTATATGTGCACATATATCTGTGCATTTATCTACTGATAAATTTATCCAACAGTTGGTGTGATAATTACTGCACATCCAATGGACCAGACCACCATTATTGGTAATGATGTGAACTTCACTTGTGAGGCTACAGGCTCCCCACCCATCAGTTACAAATGGTTGTACAATGATAATGAATTAGTGGATGATCCTGGACACATTATGGGTAGTAACACTTCAACTGTGATCATTGCTAATGTCAATGTGACTGACTGGGGTATATACAGTTGTGAGGCTGCTAACATTGTCAATAATGTCATATCAAATGAGTCCATGCTGTCTGGTGAGTACACTGTACATGTACGTATGCATTTGATGCTTGCATACTTTAATGTACATACCTCTTTACTTTGCATTATGTAAAAAATGTAGCAAAGTTTTATCTGGTTTTTTCTAACCCTATACACACTAGGTATGGGCAATTATTCAATTATCATGAAAATCATGATGATTATTTTATTGGCAATAATTGACATTGTGTACTTTTCATTGACTAGTGATAATCAAATCGGCAATAATTTATAAATTTTCAGTGTAATTTTACCATTTAATTGACAATGTGTTTAGTGTGTTTAGTGTTTTTTGTTACAAGAGTTGAGTGGACAAATGATAATCGTGGTATTTGTTCATAATAATGTTCATGACAATAATGGTATAGCCAGGGGCATACGGAGGGGGGTTTCCAGCGGTTTAAGGAAACCCCTTTTGATTTTACACAGTACTTGGAACATGGAGATAGTGCTACTTTAGGTTTCCAGAATCTGGAATCTATCATGGAACAGGACACATTTTAAACTTTTATAATAGTTTCTCACATGATAGCAACACTTATTATTTTCTGAGTTATGATTTTGGTGAAAAGATCAAGATACTCTAATATAGCAGTCAGGAAATATAAACTACTCTAATATAACAGTCACTTAGCTGTAATGTAAACCCCTTTTCAAAATTCCTGCGTATGCCCCTGATAGTAAATTATCAATATCGCCCATGACTACTACACAGTAGGGATACGGGAATTATACTCAAATAATTTCAGGAATAATGATAGGGTAAAAGAATTAAGCATCATTCCAGCATTTTGATGCATTTTAGAGCATAATTGGCATTAAAATAAATTAAGATCGAGGTACTCTAATAGAGCAGTCACTCACTCTAATAAAATGATCAATGCAGAATATTTTATTACTAATAACTAAGCATCTTTCTAGCAAAAATAGCTTTTCTGACAAATTGACACAGCTACATTTAGTACTATTTACTGTTTCAGAGTCTTGCTGTATAATTTAATTACTAAAGTGAAGAAAAGTTATATTTATATAAAATATAAATTAGGAATAATTTTGGGAATAATGAGTATAATTATTTTGGGAATATTGAGTATAATTATTTTGGGAATAATGAGTATAATATTTTGGGAATAATAAAAACATGAAAATTTTGAAGAAATACAGAATAGAATAATGATGAAAATTTTGAGCACAATTCCCACAAGCCTACTACACAGTCAAGTTCAGTACACTTGTATTATTCCTCTGTATATATTTCTTGTATGTGTTTAAACAAATAGCAGAATGCACATACTTGTTTGTGCCAACTGTAGAATTTTAAATAAAACAAATGACACTATGTATGTACCATAGGGCTGCTGTGGTAGGAGTAGCCACTCCACGAGACTCCACTATTGCAAGACACTCACACACTAAACATTCAATATGTCAACCAGCACACCATACAGTGTACACTATTCTAGCTACAACAACTACAACAACTACAACAAAGAAACACATATTTACCTATCTATTCTACACATCACAAGAGCTAATTCTAGTATACTTTATGTACCTATCCACACATACAATTAGTCTATATAGCTAATATGAATTGTATCATCAGTCGTATCTTCTTCCCCAGTGTCACCGTTTGGCAGTGTCATGGTCACTCCTAAAGATCCTATGGTGGATCCTATTACTAATACTATCACATTCACATGTCAGTCAGATGCAGGCCCCAGCCTCTTTTACAGCTGGTTGTTTAATGGTAGACAATTACCGGATAATGTCATGGTGAATGGTACCCAATTGATGATAAGAAATGTTACTTATCATTTGGGAGGAACTTATACATGTGTAGTGATGAATATTGCTGGAGAAGATAATGATAGTAGCACCTTGTTTGGTGAGTTATGTACCTATTGTAAATAAACCATGTATATGCACTATGTGAAAGAAATGGTTGACATATACACAACACTAAAACAAAATGTACAAAATCCTTACTAGCAACTTTCAATGTCTGATTCTAGTAAATGCGCATTGCTTGCTGCTAGAGTAGTTACTATACAGTATCTTTCAACAAGGAAAAATATGTGACCGCATTTGTGAAATGGGTCTTCCTAAAGTAAAATTGATGATTTTTAACTTCAGGCTGGAAAAGACTATTGACTTAAAATTTGTTCAATAGTGAGCACCAACATAGCTTATTATATGAAGAGTTTTCTGGGCTTATGCTTTTTGATCACAGAGTTATGGTCTTCCAAGTTCATAGAATTAGATGTGTGTGGCAGACCCCTTTTCGCAAAATCCAGTCACATAATATGTGGCTACTACAGAAGGTGACTACTAACTGAGGGCTGTTACTATGGGCTTGTGTAAACCTATGGAATTTACATGGATTTATGATTGACTAACTTCATTTAACCATCCTTCGATACAGTCATTCACTTGGATCCTCTCAAAAATGCTATTCTGTACTGTGTAGCGTGTTATACCAATAGCTATGAGCAAGTGATTTAAAACTAGTTAATTAGAGGACGTGGCACTCGTTTTGTTTGTGAGTTTTCATTCCTTGACTTGGGGGATGAAGACACCCGAAAACAAAATGGGTGCCACACACTTTAATTTATTGATTGCACTCACTCAGTGATGAAACGAGTGTCACACCCTTTAATTAACAAGTTTTAAATCAATCATTTGTAGCAACATTGCATTTGAGCTGGTACCATATGTCAGAAAGTAATATTACTATTACTTCATTACATAAGGCGTTAGATTAGTAACACGTTACTACTTCCTGTGAAGTAACGCAAGTTATATTACTGCTAATGCACATGTAATGCATTATATTACTGTGTTACTTAAAAAGTAATATTATTATGTAATGCATTACCTCGAACTCTGTCTGGGAACAGATATTGCACCAGTCGCAGGTTTATTAGTAAAATAATGTAAACATCATGATTAATACATTGATTGTTGTAGTACTTGTCATAGATGTGTAGTTCTAAGCATTGCTTTACTACATATACACAGATCAATAAAGTTTGCTCCTCTAGGTGTTCGGTAAACTCTGTAAATTATCATTTAACAATACAACTGCTAGAAAAAAACTTTTGTAAACCACTTAATTAAACTTTGCTTTGATATATCCCTAGGACTCCTCTATTCATATTAACAATGATAGCTACAATGTTACCTGCTACTGACCCATAAATATAGTGTTTAGGCATTATACATACTGTGAAATGAATCCAGTGGCTGCATTCATGCTGGTTTGAGCGAGTAAGTGCTCACAGATGCCTATTAGCCTGTAATAGGCATGGTGTACACATTCCCTTGTGATTTTCCTGATATGTACACCCTCTGGCCTGTGACCCATGAGCTTTGGTGGACTTATCAGGACTAATCACTCATGTCCTTGATGTAACTAATATTTATGCAATGTTCTTAAAATGATATCACTTTTCATCACAGGTACTCCAAACATAGCAGCATTCCCTGCATCACAAACAGTCGCTTTATATTCACAACTCACTCTGATATGTACTGCTACTGGCTTTCCCACACCAATGATAACATGGAGAAGAAATGGGACAAACTACACCAGTAGCAACTCTCAGAATATTTCTGTCATGCAGCCAACGGATGCGTTCATCATTAGCAAAATAGTGATTGATTCTGTAATGTGGAGAGATGCAGGATTTTATGAGTGTGTGGCTAATAATTCATTAGGAAGTGCTTTTAGAAATGCAACAGTAACTGTTGGAGGTATGTATGTCATCCACAGCCAGCTGTATTTATGAAATACATGTGCATTCAATGGTGTTTCTTTGCTATATAAAAGTTCTCCTGCATGCAACAATTATTTTGGGTTGTTAGAATTATCATACATATTTGTGTTATATCCAGCTAGATATTGATGTTTTTCTAGACTGAACATTCAATGAATAAAGTTTAATGACTTATGATGTACTGTAGTGTACACACATACAGTACAGTGCATACTGTATGTACGTATATTGAACGTACATACATGTATAATATTTCTATGCATTTATGGTTACAGGTATAAGGTGTAATGACTTCATACCGGCTGCATACATTGAAAGCATCGTTACATATGAATCAACTATAGAAGGCTCAGCTGCAGATGGTGTAGAAATAAGTAACTGCACATCTGGTATATCAGGAGTTGGCTATGAAGGAGACACATGTATTGTTATGTACGACAATGTAACTGAGTTGTGGGCTTGTCAAATCAACATGAACTGGACTAGAACATCTTGTAAGCTATAAATGCATTATATTGATAATACATAGTTTAATACACTGACAGGCATACTGATACAGGTTTATGCATTTCTGTCCTACACATTGTGTTCAGTTACATAGTTACCTACCATTTACATACTTGTTGGATTAACTCTGTTGTACATGTTCATTGTTCTCTCTCATCTTATCATATAGTTTTGGAATTACCGACAATTTTGTTAAATGATAAATTTATGAATGTTATGGAGTCACTTAATCTCACTTGTGAAGTTAGTGGAGCTCCCTCACTATCAGTTAGCTGGTCATATCCTATCAGCAATGACAGAGTGACTATTAGGACTGATAGAAATGGTGATCAAATTACCTCCATATTGACCATAGAATCAGTTGACTTTAGTGATAGTGGAGAATATTTGTGTACAGCTTCAACTCCAGAATTAACTGGTTGTGTGTTGTACAATCTAACTGCTGGTACGCACATACGTATGTATGATGTATGTATGTATGTATGTATGTATGTATGTATGCATGCATGCATGTATGTATGTACATACGTACGTACGTACGTATGTGTGTATGTATGTATGTAAGAATTTGTTGCATGTACATATTATTGATTAAAATCCACTGGACGTGCATGTCAGTACAACTGCTCTTTTAAAATATGTGTTATTCTCACAATTATTTTCAATTGCTAATTGTCAGTAACATGAGATTTCTGCACATTCTAGTTCCGTTACTACAAGGAAATGCTCAAAGTATTACAATACTGGAGGGACAATCTATCAACCTACAGTGTATACCAATACCTGGTCATCTGATGGTGCAGTGGAGTTTCAATGGAATGAGAGTACAAGAGTCTGAAGTATATACTCTTTCTCCACCAAACCTAAACCACACATTAACCATTACTGATGCTGAAGTTGAAGACGGTGGAGAATACACTTGTTATGTGATGAATTTTCAGATGCTTGTTAATACAATTATCACACTAAATGTGTTACCAAGTAATGAATCTATTATAAAGTTTATTGTGTGCACTGTACAGTACCTAATATGTGACAATGTATTCATCATCTTATAATTATTTTTATGTAGGTTGTCAGCCAAGTTATATTGATGGAATATTATGGAATAGACATTTAGTTGGTGGACAAGCTCGTGTTAGGTGCTCAAGACTTTACAGAAGTTTTCGTCCTGGAGTATACATTACTAGAATGTGTAATGATAACAAAGAATGGGGTGATGTGGACTATTCCAGTTGTACTATGAGACCAGGTGCTAATCCATTAATTATGTTTGAAATAATAGGAACAGTTGACATGTCTGCATCATCTGTAGTAAGTGAGGTATGTATATCTCGGTGAAATTTTATATCAAGTGTATGACATGTATGCTTGCATGTGCCATGTAAAGCTGACCATGATAGTATTTTGAATGCTATTGAAGGTTTTAAGACCTTAACGTCAAGAGTTCATAATATTATAGGGGGGAGAGTATCCTACTTCAGCATAGCCTGTATAAATGCCATACTGTGAAGTTATGATGCAAGACCTTGAAGAATTTCAGTAAAACACTGGTTTCTCTAGGATATCACTTTAACACTTTGAGTGTTGATAATACCTCCACTGGGTTGCTTATTGAAGCCACTGTGCTGCTACCTTTGTCACTATTTGCTGAGCAAAAGCCTGACCAACTAACACATTTGAAGGTGATTATAGTGTTGCATCATAACTTCACAGTACTCCTTTATACAGGCTATATTGAAGTAGGATACTCTCCCCCCATAATATTATGAACTCTTGTTAACGTGCATGGTATAAGCAGTATTACATATATTATGTGCATCTTTTGATTAGGTAATAGATACGGTGGAGAGCTTGGATTATGTGATACTAAGGACAAAAGATGAACTTTATGAAATGCCCAATGCTACAATGGTTGTAGTGTTTGTGGAAGTTGATCGTAATACTATTCCAGAGCGAATATCAACAATCATTACCAGCCTTCATACAGTAGAGGATGATGAAGAAATCTTTGTAACAGCATTCCAGCCATCGTGTATGTGAATTGTACATTTAAGTGATAATGTTTGTAATTATGGTCAAAAATTTGCAGTGAAAAGAGTATGTACATACTCACGCTGCACGCTCACTATAGCCAAAATGTTAATATTTTGGTATCACATTATTAAACACTTACACATGAAAACTTCTGGATATATAATATATAATTACCTAATGAACAGAGAATTAAAACAACCTATCTATGTACACCTGTATAACATGGACATATCAAGATAAATTTATTTAAACCTGTGAAGCAGTGTTGATTAAACACCTTTTTACTGAAGCAAAATGTGGCTTCAGTAACACTTTGTACATAACAATACATGACATGTGTTCTAATGATACATATCATCACTGGTCAAAACATGTGTGTTACTATTAATCAACTCTACAGATCAATGCTCTTGTAATGATACACTGACTAGAAACAGACTGAATTATGTATGCATTGGACCAAGTGTACCTCCTTGTGCATTATTAGCTAATGGAAAATATGAGGTGAGTATAGTAGTATGTTACAGCTGTATTATACAGCTGCATGTGTGTGTATGCATGCGTGCGTGCGTGCTTGCGTGTGTGTGTGTAGCTGTACATTCACATTTGTATACAATGTACTGCAGTAATACATACTGGTAACTATAAGTACAGCAGGTATGCAAGTACTGTAGCATGCAGGAACTATGAGAGTTGATTGCACCATTCTAATACCTCCATGGAGTTGTACACCAACTTCAAGCATTCAATAAGGAAAAATACATATAGAATAGCATGCTGCAATGCTGTAATAGACCCTAATAGAGTAGTCATGCCAATTTCTGTTTTATTTCACAAATCTAAACATCTAATACTTCACTCTATGCATATGCACTCTATAATGAAGGATTCTCGATAGAATATTGCAAAGAATCATAACTGCAGCCCTACCACAGATGTATGTTTGCTATATTGCTGATACCGTATAGTAAAAAACTTTGGCGAATTTGGCAAATAGCTTTCAAATCACCAAAGTTTTTTTTGCCAATTATTTTAGATGATCACACGAGCACATTGAGTGACTAGTTGAGTTGAGTTGAGATTGAACTTGACATGAAGGTCAGCTCATACCACCACACAATAAAGATCGAGCTGACTTTGGAGATCTTCCTAGGAATATGTCCCACAGTTGTAAGCACTCCTTCGGATAGCATTTCCAACTTCAAGTCCCGTTCACATGTCAGTTCATCGTCTCATGATGAATTGGCCAAATATACTTTGATATACATGATAAAACCTCTGCTATGGAGTTCACTGAAAAAGTAAATACGGTCACTCTCTGCATCGCAGGAGATAGCAAAGCCTTTGCTACCACGTTGTTAGATCTGTAGCTACAAAAGTACTGCTACAACAACAACGCTAGCTACCTATACACTTACTACACTACGTAACTGATGAGTTGACACCTTGTCAATATCCTTATGTACCGTACAGTAAAAACTTTGGCAGTAAAAACTTTGGCGAATATTATTTCAATCGCCAAAGTTTTTCTGCCAATTTTTTCAATAGAGGGGTTTCGTCACACTTTTTACCGCCAAAGTTTTTTACTATATGGTATGTTATCTAATAGTGTAATGAACCATCATATGCTGGCAATGGGACACTATGTGGACAGGACTCTGATGGTGATGGGTCTCCTGATGCTCAATTAGACTGTGAAGAAGATGGTTGTCAGAAGGTAAACTTGTGTATGTATGCTAACATATAAATTACAGATTCATACAATTAACAAGTATGTATTTGTTACAGTAAATCCTAGTGATTTAATTTTACCATAACTTCAGTGGCACTGTTATGATTACAGTAGTTCAATAGAATATCATATTTTAGTGTGTAATATGTATATTGCATCTGTTCATACCAGGATGAGTGTCCTAATATCCGTAATATCAGTCCACTTCCATGTCCAACACAACAAGGTACATGTCGGTATAACACTGTAACTGATTTGAAAACACAAATTTCTCTAACCAGTCATTGGGTGTCAACCGGAAAATGACACATGGGGAATACAATGGGACTTCACCAATCCTGGAAGTATAGCTATACAGAAATGCTCTGGGCTGGCTGAATCATCAGGTAAGCTACTATGTACAATAGTATTGTATGCATTGTGTTAAAATGTGTACATTATAGGGATAGCAATTAGAAGCTGCTCTGAAGATGGTGTTTGGGATGAGAATACAAATATTGATCAGTGTCAAAACATTGAGTTAATAGTTTTAGATGATGTTATTAGTGAAGAACTTGAAATTTTAGCTAATACTCTTGTGATGGACTTTAGTACTCCATTTGATATAATTGAAGTGCAGGAGGTCAGTGAAGAACTATCCTTACTCACTGCTACGTCTTTTGCAATTCTACCAAATGACCTAAGCACATCAAATGATATAGTCAAATCAATTACCAGGTCAGTTAAGTTACAGATGTTACCATGCTATTTTAAAAGCTTAGCAAAGTAGCAAGTTACTATAATTGCTTAAAAATTATGAATTCTTAAACTGTTATATTTAGATAATTTCATAGTTACATTAACATAGGTGCACTTTTGTGAGGATCATGTGTTTCATCATACACTATGATAGTAGTGTATAGTAGGGACCACAAAGGAGTGGGCGTGGCCCACAAAGTAAAATCACCCAAAAAACAACCTCAATTTTCCCTGACGACGATGAGGCAGTATTGGTTAGGTAAAACTAAGCCCAAACAAGCTTTCAGATCGACCTGAAACGCTTTCAACAAGTTGCTACGGAATTTTAAAAATAATTTATTTAACAGAATTTTCTACTGACAGACTGACTGAGTAACTGACTGACTGACTGATGCCTTCAGACAAGTGTAACTCGATAATGGCTAAGGCTACGGGCTTGATTTTTTCACTGTTCAACGTCGCTTTGGCCCGACAGGTGCCTTTTGGCATACTGTAGTTCATGCAATGTCTTCTTCATGGACTCACCAGTGTCCTCCTTTGTGTCCCATTCATCTTTGCTGACAGCAAAAAGTGTCGACATGGTGATAGCACATGATGGCTTCTCTTCGTAACGGAAATCATCTGTATTTGTCATAGTGGCTATTTTGATAGCAGAGGTACTTTTCAAACAGTTCTTGATTTGTACTGCTGCTGTATAATGGGTTGAACATAGCTGACAATGAAGCGTAAGGGATACTTCATATTTCAGAAGATAATTATTGATATAACCGGGCGCATGCGACACCCTTTCTTTCGATATGCGTGGATTGCAGAGGTGCTTTTCGAACAGTTCTTGATTTGAAATGCTGCATAACAGGTTGAACATAGCTGACAACGAAGCATAATGGATACTTCACTTTTCAGATGATAGTTGGGGCGCACGGCGTCATTTCAGATGCGGTATGCGTGGGTTTACCGGTCATAATAATTATTTACAATAAAGTTAACAAACAAGTGCACAGAAAAATTTGCACAGTAGGGATATAACACTTATTATTGTTTTACTGTGATTTAATATCATACACTACAGCTTGTTTCAGTACTTTTTATTGACGTGCTATGGTCCCTACTCTAGTTGAAAATTCCAAATTTTTCTGTGCACTTGTAGAGAATATTTTGCAGTAATAAAAGTTACTCCACTACTAAATGCTTGTTTATTATTCTATCCCTAATACAGCATTATCAGAAATGTTAGTGTGACTAGTGATGCTCCTGTGGCACCTCTGCAATTGACTGAAATACTGGAGGTACATGCAAGAAAACCAGAGACACTCCAATGAATTTAACCTGTGACATGTTATTTGTTGTAGGCCACATCTACTGCAATTGATAATCTACTTAATATTTCTAACAACGCATCATTTGAGATTTTAAAAGAAGTACGTATGTAATTTATAAATTTGACCAAATTTGCTAAAAGGTACTTTTCTTACACATTGTACAATATGGAGATGTAGTGGTTTGAAGTATTCAAGTGATCTTAACCAGCCAGAGCTCAGAGGCTAAAGTGTACTCCACATTTTTACTATGATTGGAGCTATCCATAAGCATCTATTGTAGTGGTAGAATTCCACCTGAAATTTGAGCAGTTTTTAAAGGGGTTTTCAATCTGATATTAATATTAAAGGTGGTAAAGTAAGTCTGGTGGTACTGTGGGTGGGGAACTTATAAATTATGAGCTAGAAATGTAAGGAAAAATTCCAGGCTATGCTGAGGCCAGTAGAGGCTCTCTGTCTACTAAGGGTAGTCCCAGAAAGCATCCAGGCAACTACTCCTGTCTGGTAAATGTCTTCCTTCAACACCAGAGTGGTACCAGAGCCTCATATTATAACTTGAAGTTTTACTGGGCTCCAGAAGCAGTCACAGAAGCATACCCAAGGTGACAGGAGGATAATAGTGGAAATCATTATATCGTGTAGTAGCCTAACTACTATGTAACTGTTTCTAACATTAATTTTTTGTATGTAAAGGTGCAGTACCTTTTTTTAAGTCAAGTCACATATGCTCTCTCTCTCACACACACACACACACACACACACACACACACACACACACACACACATACACACACACACACACACACACACACACACACACACACACATGCACTGTATGTAAGGCTATAACGAACACAATATGGCTGTATCAAATAATATTGGCATAGATTTAGGTACAAGTCAATTTTGCTATTTTTTCCACCTATTCTCTTTCCAAAAATTCTTTTATTTTCACATATTATGCTCCATATTTTGCTCAAGTATTATATATTTTGCTTAGCATTAATCTTTGTTAGATGACCATTTCCAAGTGCAAATTAAAAATTAAAGTGACTTTTCTATTAGAGTATCTCGATCTGCACTTGCTCTTACAATGTATAGCAAGAAGCTAGCTAATATTACTTAACATAAGTTACTGTTCTATTAGGGTATCTAGATCATCACTTGTTCTTCCTGTAACAATTAGTTATGTATTGTTGCTATTTTATCACGAATGACTGTTCTATTATAGTATCCCAATCTTTTGTGCAATTTTTATGTCCACTTCACAGAAATTGCACCTATTATGCCAGCATTTTCATTATTACTTTTACCCACCGTTTATGCCAATAATTTTACCAACAAATCGACACGTCCCTACATAGATTCATTCACTTCACCTTAAAATTTCAAAATAATTGCAGTACAAAATACCTTGTAGAATCTTAGTGAAAAATCTTAAATTGAGCATGCTCAATAAAATAATGTGTCTACAGATGCAGTTACCAGTAGCTGAAGATCTACTGAAGAATATTGAAGGCTTCACTCAAGCAATAGGTGATGTACTGATGGCTAATTCTACTGATACTACTGACAGTAACAGTGTTACCATTGAAAGAGATAATATAGGTAAAGTAGGAATTAGCATACTAAATAATGATGGTATATAGTCTACACAAAATGTGTGGAAATGTATTAGCACATACGAGCCCCCTAAATTGAATCATGATACTAAATATTGAGGTTTCCTTATTTCAGAGATCAATTTCATTTAAAAAAATCAAGATAATTCAATAGAGCAGTCATAAAATACTCAATTTTATGCGCATAAAATTAATATATGTTTCATGTACAAAAGGGATCATGAACAAGTGTCCTGGTGTCCACATTTCAGGGTGTCATTTTTAGGCATTCCACTGTATGTTCAATTAAGGATGTCATGATTTATAGTTTGTTTTCGTAGTTCTGAATGCACAGCTGGTACCTGCTGATCCTGAGTTGATATCTGACATCATATTTCCTGAAGTCTTTCATACTCAAATTACCATACCTGCTAATGCTATCATATTTCAGAGGAATATAGAACGTAAGCACCACATGCATACACTGTATATACATGTGTGCTCTCATCCATATGTCTCACCTGTAGGTGTTAGGGTACCGGTTGTAAACTTCCTTGCCAACAATCTGCAATCCTATCTGAACAACATATCTTTGAGGTATCGTGATTGTACAAGGCTAGCACATATGGTAGATGTGCAGTTATGCACCTGTACATCTTAGTAGTTTTATCAACAAACTACTGCACATCACTGGGATTTATTGAAACCAAATATAAGCTGAAATTCTGTATCCATATATAGCATGCATGTATGTAGCCTACTGTGTATGTACCTAGAATACACATGTTGCAGACATATACTTTTTTGTCTTGAGGAATTGTATAGGTATACTGAAGAAAGCAGTGTGCACTTTACATGTGTACCGTATGGACCAATTTAAAGCTAGTGTAATTGTAGCATCCTTGAAACAAATCAACAATTGTTGCAGCATTTCCCCTTTTGATAACTTTTCTTACACCCTGTTTTAACTGTATGTGCTACTGCTCTCACAATTATACTGATATGTAGATTATAGAGATACAGATGCACACATGTACCCAAACCGGTTTAGCTTATGAACCCATGGATACATGTATGATTTAAAACTCTCCTTGTTTATACAAGTGACTAACCTAGTGAACTTCTTTCATTTTACACTGAATGGCTGTAAAACCTCACATACAGTAACTGCACAGAATTTTATTCAACTAGTTGTTTTGTTTTACATCATTGTTCACAGTGCTCAACAAACAAGCATCAACAGATCAGGATTAATTGTTTCCAGTCAGATTTCACAAGAGTTCATCAAATTACCAGATAATGGAACTGCAAAACTAAATTTTAGTGTTGTAAGATCATTTTTGTGTATCATTGTACATGTATGAGTTAGTTTGTACGTATACTACAAATACTGATTGCTTTCCTAACATAACTGGGGTCCGGTATTCATACTGTACACACACAATGCAGGACTGTGTCTGTAAAAGTCCATCTTTCCAGTTCCATCAACTTCATACATAACTTGACCTCTACATACAATAATATTATTTAGAATTTAAGTTTTGGTGTCCTTATATCCATACATATGTATGGCTCAATGTAGATAGGTCAATTACACATGGTAATGATTGTACAAACTATAGGGACATTGAAAAGGTGCACAGTATAAGTCTGTTAAATTTGTGAAGTAAATGTTTGTATGTGCAGTGTAAGCTACATATCATCTTTTTGTTTCTTGCAGCCGACCAAAAGGAAATTTACTGCACAATGTCTGTACTGGGATTTTAATATGACAAATGAAAAGTAAGCTGTGGTACTCATGTACTATATATTGGATTGTTTTGGAACCATAACCATTGCTTTTGATAGTTAATTAAAACTTATCTGTAGTCTATTTTTGCATATCTTAATTCATAGGCAGCAGAAAGGGGAGGGCTTGGGGACTGAAGCCCCTCTCAGTCTGCTTAGGGGACTTAGCCCTCCTTCAGTATGATATCTCGCCGAAATTATCCTTCTTGGCGTGGGGCTGAAAAACATGAAAAGGATCAATATACTCTAATAGAACACTCAAGTATCCTCAAAGAGCAGTCAAAGCACTTCATAAAATGTGTTCCTAAAAGTAGTCTAAAACTTTTTTAAACATTGCCTACAGTGGGAATTGAAGTATGACGTCTTACTTGAGAGCTGGTGTATCTTACTACTGCACCGCCAAGTTTTCCAGGCACTGTATCTAAAGGCTGTTTTGTACTGCTTTAAATGCTGCATGTATGTTTGTAGTCAACAGCTAAAAACTTTGCCAAAGAGGTTTTATTGACTGCAAATAGCCTGTTTAAATGCTTCTGACTAATAAAGTTGGTATTTTAGTTGAAATGCTTCAAATTGTACTTATATTAATTCTGGTGAACTTTGAAGCATCATGAAAGCTAAAATGGCTACAGCTTCTGCATCCCCCAAACCCCCTGCTTTCAGAGATTCTATACTATGGTCAGCCTACCCCCCCCCCTCCCCCCACATTAACTACTTCCTCTGCCACTGCCTTAATTTAATAATAGCTGTGTGCATTTTTAATTGGATGTTAAGAATCATTGCAGCCATCTTGGTCACCACCTTTGATGTACCAAATATTTTCCAGATTCTTGAAGGCTGCCCACCTTATTACAGCTTGGCTGTTTTTGTATGATTTATTATTTTTATCTTTGTTCAGTGAAACCTCACCTGAAACCGTTCCTCCATCATCTCTGTATGTGTTGGTCCCTCTAAAATGATTTCTGTGTTGTTGGTTTAACATTTGACATGCTTAATAGCTTTTGTACTGCATTTAAGACTATAAATTCCCTGATTGTAAGATTCAAGAGAAATATCGCTGAAAAATCATTATTTACACTAGCTATTAAAAATTTAAATTTTAAAAGGAAGTAGGAATTTTGATATAATAAGTATACATGCTACAAAAAGCAAGGAAACAAGATTAGATGACTACTTGCTAAAATGAGACACACTTTAATCCCTACTTTTGGCTAATTTGATGGTCTCATTTCAAGATGCTAGCCAAAAGTAGGCATTAAAGTGTGTCTCATTTTAGCAAGTAGTCGTCTAATCTTGTTTCCTACTTTTTATTGCTGGATCGTTTCTCATTTCAGTTGTTTTAACATTTTTGAGCTTGTTTCCTTACTTTTTGTAACATGTATATTATATCAATCCCTACTTTCTTTTAAAATTTAAAACTTTTTAATAGCTAGTTTGTTAACTTTTTTGTCTAGCTAAGCTAGCTATATTATACTCTTTGTTTTCCACATAGTATGAATATCACTTGAAGCAGCTATCTGTTACCTTCGTATGCAATAATTGCCTCTAAAAATAATTATCGTTTTGTCTTTAAAGCTATTATAGCAACTGTTAAGGCTTCAGCTGCATTTCTAATGGCCTAAATGTTGATGATTTAACAGTAAAACATTACTGGAGAGTTCACCATTAAGAGTGAAACCCTCGCTATTAGGAGTCTGGATCCCAAGGTGGATCCGCCCCCTCAAAGCATTATTAGCTAGCTACCTCTCAAAAAAAAGTTAAACTGGTAAGACTATAAAACGACTACCCAACATTATTAAATGCTAGAGACAACTCCTTGGGTACTACACCCATTCACCCTTGTCTTACGGACACGTACTCACACTTCATTAAAATCACATGTTTGGGTTGTGGCGCATGCCGCAACTATTAATTATCCTTTGAGAAGAATAAAGAATTGAATGAATGAACAATAAAAGCAAACAGCATGGTGCAGAGGTTAGAATGTAATCAGAACATATTCATGAATGTGGCGTCATTACCTTGGCTGTCTGAAAGTTTTGGAACTGTACATCTAGCACAACCAGCAGTCAGGCAGATGAAATCCAGGTGAATTTCAAAAATTTTAAAACTCACTGTACACCGAAACATTCGACTTTTCACTTCATTTAACCAAGGCACAGCATCATTACAGCAGTACTAATGTATTCCAAGTAGTTTTTTCGGGTAAAACGTATTGCAAGGCTGTTTTTAAAGTATGAAAATTATGAAGCCATATGATTTCTTACCAATCCCTACTTATTAAGTACTACTGTACTTAATGATACAGTACTACAACTAGGCAACTATTTAACCATGCTTCAGGTTGAAACCCCCTTTTGAAATTTCCACCCTAAACTCAATCATAAATAGTACAAGTATTATTAGAACAAAAACAGCATATTTAATTCTGCATGAAGAAATTTCTAGCTACTGTACAGAGTGTCTATCGTCACTATAGTTCTGTATAAGACATATTGCTACATTGTGTATGCATATACCCATTAATTTGTAATCTTAAAGTACAGTACAGTGCTGTTCTAAATTACTAAATTTATAAGCATGTGTTTGTTTCAGTAACCAAATTAGAGGAGGATGGTCCAGTGAGGGTATAATGCAAGATGATGATCCCAGTCCACCAGCAGTGATATGTAATACTACACATTTGACTAGTTTTTCTTTATTAATCAGTATAGTTGATGAAGAGGCTGAGGTAGGTTCATCCATGAAAGTGCACATATACATGCTCACACTCAAGCTCATCCATGTACTTTAAACATACAGTGTAACGCTAATATGTATAAGAAAAAAATTATGAGATTTAAGTTCGATTAGGGATCATAGAAATGAAAAGTAGGGAAACAAGGGAGGTCACCTACACCTACAAGTATACTAGTGGACATTGTTAATCCCTACTTCAGCCTATACCCATGGCTGAATTAGGGATCAAATGTCCACTAGTATATCTGTAGGTGTAGGTGACCTACTTTTTATTTCTATGGTCCCTAATCAAAATTGAAGTTCATAATTTTTCCTTATACTTGTTTGTTTACTTTTCTTGTAACATTATTATGACTGGTGAACCCATGCATTCCGCATCAAAAGAAAGGATGGCGACAGAGATAATGTTTTAGTCTGAACATCGCATGTCCCAGGTATCAATTACTGACTCAAAAGTGAAGTAGCCATTACTCTTTGTTATCAGCTATGTTCACCCCATTATACAGCACTATAAACAAAGCTGGAACAGGAGGAAAAGCATCTCTGCAATCAATCCAGTCTCCATGAAAAATGCAGACGATTCACAAGCCCTAACTACTAGAGATTGAACGGTGGTCATTTTTTGATTATGTTTCGTTTTCACCTATTTCAGTCCATTACACAGCGTTACAAATGAAGAACAGTGTGAGAAGCATCTCTGCAACCAATCCAGCCACTATTCAGAAAATACGGGTGAGATACCAGCACGGCCACATTGAAACCATATCGCGTTATTGCAAATTGATATCTGCAGCGAAAAGAACTGGAACACAAAGGAGGACAAAGGCAAGTCCATGATTCGTGTATTGTACATACTGAGGTTGGTGAAAAGGCGCGTTTAGACAAAGTGATGTCAAACAGTGAAGAAATCAAGCCTGTAGCTACATCCATTGTTGAGTTATGCTTGTCAGTTACATAGTCAAAATAAAATTCTGTTAATAGAAAATTTTTAAAATCCAAAAGAAACTTTTGGGAGGGTTTGGAGCTGGTCTAAAGACATTATTGGGCTTGGCTGTGCCTCACCAATACTACCAAGTTGTCATGAAGGGAAATTGAGGCTGGTTTTAGAGTGATATTTTTGGCTGGAAAAGCCCAGTTCTTCATGATCCCTAATATACAATGCTACCATACTGTACGATACTGTTTTTTGATTTTTTTTTGTACAGAGGATATCTATTACTGTACTTTGTTACAGCATAAACACACATGCTACTAGGAAATGCATAAGCTGTCATGTTATGTATACAGGCAACTTCTGAGCTACACATCGTCATTTACATCAGCTGTGGTGTTACCATTGTATGTCTCCTGTTGACCATTACAGCAATTGTGTTATTCAGGTACATAAATGAATGTGTGTATTATTAGATTGTTTATAAATTAAATACCTTAACTGCTAATATAATGAATTGTTTTGTTAAATGTGCTAGCTACACTGTATATAGTGCTATGTTTCTACCACAGAGAGACAACTCTTAAAGAAAAGCACAATTTTATCCACTTAAATTTCTCAATTTCCCTGCTGCTAGCATTGATAGCATTTATGGTTGGAATAGAAACAGCTAAAGACAGTAGAGTGAGTTGATATGCATGCATATACATACACACATACATACATACATACATACATACATACATACACACATACATACATACCTACATACGTACGTACATACATACATACATACATAAAATATCCTTTATTTTGTTACAAATTTTAGGAGGGCTGTATAGTGGTGACAACAATTCTACACTACTTGTTCCTGACTGTGTTCTTCTGGATACTGTGTGAAGGAATCATCATCTTAGTGAAGTTTTTGAGAACAGTTTATCATGGAATTTTCCAGTCCATATACTTCTTCTTCGTGCTGGGATGGGGTAAGAATATTTTATTTTACTGTACAGTAAAATCAAGACAAACTGTAGTGTGCCATGCACAAAGAAAGCCATTGCACCACAACAGTGTGTTATTATACAGGAAGAAAGGGTGCACAATCTGCATGTATATATAGTTGCATGGTCTCTTCTCCAAACATTACCATTTATCAGAAAAGTTTCCTGCTGGGTAAAGAAGACGAAACACCAAATTTGAGCAAAATAATTCTAGCAATTGTTGATGGAACCAAAGTTTTGTTTTCCTATGTTTTATTTCTCTTCATTTTGGAGCCCTTTACGTTGATTTTTTTGCACACTTTAACAAAATTATTATAAAATGCAAATTAGTATATAAATATTCCTTGTAATTTGGCACACTCATGTGACATAATAATAAAGGTAAATTTACATTTCCAAAATGGTGCAAACATTCACAGAGTTATGTATGGGTAACTCACAACTACAGGGTAAGCCCATTATGAAAGTCTGTCTGTACATACACTTTACTCAGTGTACTGCAAGTTAGCCATTGTAGCAGTACCTAATTGGCAGTTAATAAGAAGTCTATGTGGAGTTACCAGGCAAAAACCAAATATGTGTAATATGGTAGGGTCAAGATGCAGTACACCAATAGAACAGTCCTCCAAATTTTAAACAACCATAAAAATGCCAAAAAGTTTCCTGGGATTTGAACCACATGCCTCTACTTCATTCCTTAACCATTGATCCACTACTGCAAGTTGTAATGATAGTTTAAGTCTACTTCGTAGAGACATGCCAATTATGCTGACATTTTATGAGCATTATAGGTGCCTGAAAGCATTGAACATAGTGCTAGCATAATAGGTGCCATACTACAAAGATCTTTGCTTGTTGAAAATACATATCACAGAAGATCGATATACTCTAATAGAACAGTCAGTAACTCTAATAAAGCTATCAAGTAACTAACTATTCTATTAGAACGTTTCAGTCTTTTCTACTGTGACATGTTAGTAAACATTTATAGTCTGTACTTTAGTCACATATCATTTGTCATTAAAATGCTAACTAATTAGTAGAAATAAAGCATAATTATTGAGCATAATTTGAGCATAATAAGCAAAAAAATTGAGTACTACTGCACAGCATAATAGGTAAAATAAAAGACATAATTGGTGCTTTGAAAGTAGAAATTTATTTTATACACTAAATAGATCTAGCAGTGAAAATTCTAGTACGTGTTATATACTAGAACTACAAAATAAGTATTCTATTAGTCCGTTACAAATTTTAAGAAACAAAACAAGTAATACACTTAATAGCTACAACTGTAGCATTCTTTCTCAATAATCACCATTGTTCTTCTGCCTGTGGATAAGAAAATAATTATGTCATTGAGTATGTAAAAGCACGTTTCCAGGCAGCTAGGGCAGCTGGGCCTTTAAAATTCAAAAAAAGTGGAATTCATGCCAAAACTGTATGAGCAATGATTCTATTATAATCACACAATACCAAGATATATCATTTATTATTTTATTTTAGGCTTTCCATTGCCAATAGTAGCTGTGTCAGCTGGATGGTCTTATGATAATTATGGAATTAAAAATGAAGGAAAACGAACAGTGTAAGTTACCATATAACTATGTACACTTAAAATACATCATACGGTTTACTTGATTTAATAATGTTTGTACTGTGCACACCACAGGTGCTGGATCTCAGATGAAGATAATGCAATTTGGGCATTTACTGCTCCTGTCGTTATGATATTACTGGTTAGCTTTTTTTCATGTAACATTTCATATAAACAATGTAGTAATGCCTATACACACATCCCTTGTGACAAATGTAAGTCTTGTACAGTAGCTCAGAGAAATTAGTACATGTACTTGACAGTAATTGGAATACTGTAATAATTTGTAATGATATGCCCAAAAAATGTGTGACCAACTATGTATAAGCATTCGTAAGCTTTGATAATTGTGGCCAGAGGAGGGTGGACATGCGCACGTGAGCGCATACATTTGTATTAAAAGTATAACTAAGCCTTCAGCGAAGTTTAAATAAGTACCATTAGAAAGTGTGCTGGATGTTTAGTATATTTCGCCGGTCTGCCCCACTCTTCCCCACTATTCCCGGCACGTAAATCGCTCTTGAATTTATAGAGGATCACGTGTGCAGTAAGTTCGTTGGTGGAATTGATGCGTTGCACTCTAGAGACATCTTATAAGCTTGTATTCGAGCCCAAAAATCGTAGAAGAAGGTATTATGTGCCTCCTATGCTCGCTCCCATGGAATTAAAGAAAGGAAAGCGGATGCTGCTAGTTTGTCCTCATGGAGAATCAAGCAGGAAATAGGACACCTTCGTACTCATTTTCTTCCGTTTGTCACAAGAAGCACAAGATAAATTAGTGTGGCTGTTGCTAAACAGTTTTAATCGCTTCATTTTAGTCTTGGTATTAGAAATATTCAATTAACGGTAAAAGTTTTTAGTAGCGCTTATATGGTGTCCACCCTCCTCTGAATTGTGGCTGTATTTGCGCAAACATCTTATGTATTAGTCACATATTGGGAAATGTGAAGGAGTTACCACTTAGTAGCCTTTTCCACTTTATTATACACAGATAAACCTTGCCATCATAATCTATTCAGTAGTAAAATTTTTCCAACTGCGAGGAACACAGGACAGAATGGAAGAAAGAAAGAAAGCAAGATATGATGCTGCTAAGTACGTAAACTATGTATGTGGTAAAATAATCTTCTTTGAAGTTGCAATAGTATACGCATGTTACTTTAAGTATTGTAAATGTGTCACAATTGTAAGCGTTCTTTTCAAAACATTGTTTCCAAAATTCCTTCAATAGAGACCTACACATACAATGCACCATATCAAGGCACACAGTTGTGTGTCATGCGCAGCACAGCATATATAGGAGCATGTTATTAACAGGAAAATAAGCTCCAGCTCAATTTTCACATATTTGTAGCTCACATGGTCCTTCTCCAAATTGAGCCATTTTGAAGCGGAGGTTCTCTCCATGTAAGGTAGGTGTCCCAGCTATTCCTGAGATACACATGATTAAAGATTGAAGCTTGCTGTTTTGGTTGTTGTGATTACCTTCTTTTTACAGTATCATACAGTACAATAGTACTGTATAGTAGCAAGAGTACATAATATATATATATATATATTATGAACTCTTGATAGTAGGGACCGCAAAGGTGTGGGCATGGCCAATGAGAAAACATCACTCAAAACTAACCTCAGTTTTCCCTGACAACAGTATTGTTTAGGTAAAACTAAGCCCAAACAAGTCTTCAGATTGACCTTAACTACTTTCAACAAGTTGCTATGGATTTTTTTTTTAATTATTAAACGGAATTTTCTACTGGCTGACTGAGTAACTGACTGATGCCCTCAGACAAGCATAACTCAATAACGGCTAAGGCTAAGGACTTGGTTTTTCTTCACTGTTCGATGTCACTTCGGCCTGAGAGGTGCCTTTTGGCATACCGCAGTACGTACAATGCATTCTTCATGGACTTACCAGTGTCTTCCTGTGTGTCCCATTCATCTTCGCTGACAAGGAAAACTGTCGATTTTGCAGTAGCACATGATGGCTTCCCTTCGTAATGGAAATCATCCGTATTATTCATTGTGGCTACTTTGATTGCAGAGGTGCTTTTCACACAGTTCTTGATTCATAATGCTGTGTAACGGGTTGAACATAGCTAACAATGAAGCGTAATGGATACTTCATTTATCAGACGATAATTGATAGCTGTGGAACACAGCACTATTTCGATGCAGTATGCGTGGGTTCACCAGTCATAATAATTCTATTTTACAAAAAAGTTAACAAACAATTGTACAAGAAAATAGGAATTTTCAACTAGAGCAGGGACCATAACACATCGATAAAAAGTACTGAAGCAAGTTGGAGTAGTGCACGATATTAAACAATAAGAAGTGTTATATTCCTACTGTGCTCTTCCTTATGGTGTCGAGCACAGTAGGGATATACACTTCTTACTGCTTTACTGTGATTTGATATTGTGCACTGCACCAGCTAGTTTCAATATTTTTATCGATGTGCTATGGTCCCTACTCTAGTTGAAAATGCCTAATATTTTTGTGTACTTGCTTTAGCAGCTGTAAACTAAATGCACACTACTTAGTTTATACAAAACTAATACACACTAGTAACTGTACAGTTTTACTTGACCATGGATCATTGTGCTGTGCAGGACACTACTGCTGAGTATTATGATGGTACTACCATTACTTGGAGGCACTTGGATATTGGGACTAGTGTTTCTACTTGATAGTGACTCTGTACCTTTAGCATGGATATTTGCTGTTGTGAACTCATTGCAGGTACAGATGTGCATATGATGAATGTGTAGAATATTAACATGTATAATTACACACAGGGTGCAGCAATATTCTTCTTCTATGCTATCAGAAGTAAAGAAGTAAGAACATGTCCTTGACAATAGAGTGACTACAGTATTATAAAACGCGAATTCAATAATAATGTGTATGAATATTATCAAACTATCACAAAACTTATAATAACACATTAATTTTGTGTATTGACATTTTACAGGTAGTAGAAGGAATCCGAGCAAAGTACAGACAGTATAGGAACAGCAGACTCATGAAGGTTGATAATTCATGTATAAATTGTAATTGTGTCTTACAACTGCTTAACACAGCATTCAGTATAGATACACAAATGATAAGATCAATTTGCGATATAATTTTTTTTAAATATAAATGATTAATTCTTGTGAAAATTATAAGTGTGTTCTTTACTTTTATATTGAATTATGTGAATGGATGTATTGTTTTACATGCTACAGGAAATTGCTATTGCCAGATGGTACATAGATTCTAATTTTATATTACAAGAGAGAAACAGTGAGTTTTTCATATACAAGTTACTCTTGTACCACTTTCAATGTATAATCTGCAGGTGGGCTACCTCCAAACCAAGAGCTTTCCAAAACAACAACATACGAAGGTCACACATCTTCCACAGGTACTGTAAGTGATAATTATTGTTTACTGTATGTACCATGAAGCCACCTAACTTCAAAGGCAAATTTCAGAGTATATATCTTATAATCCCTGACTGGCCATGGTACATTTAAATTAAACCATGGCTGGCTATGGTACATTTACATGTACCATGGCCATGATGTTGGAGAAGTACCGCCAATTTCTTTATATAAAACTCAAACCGAAATCAATTGTGGGAATTTATTATTGGTCACACGATGAAAACCATGCATCCGACTTTGCATCCTACAGCACTCAGACAGAAGCGATTTGTCACCTTTGCCATCCTATGAGTTGAGAAACGTTGGTTTAAGGTTTAAAATGCGTGGGCGGAACAAACTACAAAACCTGCTTTAACCAAGCAGGGATAAATAATTTCAACAACTGTGTGTTGTGTCAGCAATACAACTAATTGTGCTTGTTTGTTTTTACTGTAGAACAATGACTGTTCTTGGGTGTGTGGTCCACAATAGAGCGATGTTTTATAAAAACGCGCCGCCTAAAACCAGACTAACAGATTACTGAATCCTTATAATTTCAACACAAGTGACTAAACAACTAAAATATCTAGGTCCTGTGGAAGCGATTTTTTAAGTTACTGGTTGTATAGACGTTTTATTGAACTTTTAGTAGTTTTTTCGAGTGAAACAAGCTCTTTGAAGCCTTGTATCTGAGTCACTGGGAAGAAACACACCAAAAACGCTTCCACAGACCTAATAAATTTACTATACAGCATCACTATGCCCCAGAAATGCCAACAGAGCCTACAGCTTTTGCTGTATTTGGCGGTGGAAAAACATGGTAGTGACAGCTGGAGCTGAGCGATGTACGGGCTGGCTTACCAGTGTTACTACAACAAAGTGTAGTGTTCCATCTGCCTCAACTACACTATAGCTACATAAAAACATAAAATATGAAGAGCTTCACCTTCATTTAAAACTTTTCACGCTGCTAGACTGGTTTTATGGGCTTCTCAAAAAGTATCGATAGGCATTCAAAATTTTGAATGATTGCCCGTGACTATACCGTAACCTTAAGGTGAGAATTATTGCTATAACATATCTACAAGCGGTTGGCCACATTTTCAAATATGGACCATGCCCACTTTTCGAGTAACATGAGATAAACACACTACAGTGAAGCTTACCCTTATAGATGTTTAGTAAAAGTTTAGTAAATGTTGTAAACAGTCTGTAAAACAATGCACCAGCATTAAAATACCCGTAAAATCGCTTAATTGACTTCTGCCCGTTCATGTTAACAAAACGTAGTCATAACATTAGTTGTTGCTGTCCCATAATCGAATTTCGCAAGTTGGTCTGTATAATATATTCAGTGGACAGTCTCGTATTGGTTTGGGTGATTAATCGCCCAACGTGCCCTCTGATATGCACACCCACATTCTCGGGCCTGATGGACCTCAAGCTTTGGGTGTACATATCAGGTAAATCACTCAGGCCCATGATACAACTATTACTAGTATAATGTATGTAACAAATGGATGCATCATGGATCTACCTCTGTCCTCCTATGTGTCCCATCTCTTCAAATCCCCACTGTTGTTGATTCATGGTAATGTGTGGTATAGCTTCAGTACTACATTTTCTGTAGTGTGGCTAGATCAAATGCAGAAGCGCTTTTCACACAGTTCTTTGTTTGTAACTTATAACGGGTAGAACGCAGCTGGAACTGAAGCAAATGGCTACTTTGTAATTGATAGTCAGGGCACACATTCAACGATAATTTCAGTAGTGACTGGATTGATTGCAAAAGAATTTCTCTTATTGTTCTTCACTTTGTAACACTGTATAACAGGTGGAACATAGCTGAAAAAGAAGCAGAATAGTGACTCCACATTTCAGTCACATCGATAATTGGGGCACATGTTCAGTCGTGTGATTAATGTGTCTGACATTATTCTTTCCTTTGACGTGGTATGTAATGGTATCATGGCAAAAAGTAAACAAACAAGTGTTAAAATTTGAAATTTTACATTTGAGTAGGGATCACAAATTTTTAAAAAGCAATAAAACAGTGGAGGTCATCTACAACTTAATGAGCGTTTAATCCCTACTTCATGATCAGTCATGATGGCCTTATTTAGGCATCCACATACTGTACATATACAACATACCTGTACTTGTACTGCACTAGAAAATGGTATGCATAATATGCTTTGATCTTTGGAAGATAATGAGGTCTTTCAAATCCACTAAAAGAACCTGCTAGTCAGGTTCTTAAAATGGTTAAAAACCTGCTGGCAGAAAAGATCTCAAGCATTGTAAATCTTACTTTAGATCACTGATTTGCTATGCTTTCCCTATTGCACTTCACACAAATTAAAGTATAGTTGTTAAATGCTCACTATAGTGCTTGAGAATGTATTTACTTGTAATTTTGTTGTATTTTAGTGGCTGAAGACTCCTTTATGGCAAATAATGATCACACAGCTGATAACTTTGATGTCATCAATCACATGATCACCTTTCCTAGTAATGATAACCTCCCTGACAGTCAACTCTATTAGTGCTGCTTTTTATTACTACCATATTTGTATTAACACATGGTATAAAGTACTTTTATAAGATGACTACACTTTTTATGAAAAAGAACATCATGGTGTATGTACTGTATTATTGATGCTAGCAATGATAATAGTATTTCTAATGTAAGCAGCAAAAGGTGAAAAATAATTAATACAATTCCATCTGCTAGGCCAGTAGTTACTATTCTGGCTATAACACTTTAGCTAGAGGAAAGGGTATGTCCAAAGAAAAGGAACTTATCACCAGATATGCTTGATGCATAATAGCAAATTTTGTTATGATGAGAAAATTTCATCGGACAATGCATATTTAGGCCTGAGTCAAATATGCATCAAGAATTCAAATTTCCAAAAAAAATTGTCTTTTATGCACTTCACTGTTCAACCCATTACGGTCCTATGTTATTTTTCTTATATAATCTTGAAACCTTTTAATCAGTAAATGCTCTATTAGAGTATTTCCATGACTGCTATATTAGAGAGTATTCACTGTGAAAAAAGGATATAAGATGGTATTTCCAGTGGCTTATTGAATACAAAAAAGCTTGATATAACCTGTATTATACTAAGAATCTCATGTAAACTTTAGTTAAATGTGTTAAACGTACTGAAACCATATATGTGATGGTAAAGTGTGGGCATTATATTAGATATAAGCTATTTCAGGTAATGTGGTAAATAAACTGAAACCATATATGCAATAGTATACAGTGTAGTACGGATTATACTAAAGTATAATACACGATTTACCATCTTGCATCCCACTTTATTCACAGTGATTGATCTATGGAGCTATATACAATGAATGTATTGTACTCTGACTGCATTATTAGGGAATTAAGCTCCATAGTTTGATAATAATAATATCATGCTGGTATAGCATTCTAGCCTACATGCTTTACTGTAATTCACTTTTTTCATTGTAAAAAATATTATTTTCGTATGCAAATAATTATTTGTTATACTAAAATTTCTTACATGAAAATTTTTAGATTGAAGTACTCTAATAGAGAACAATCATTCACATAAATCATACAAAACTATTTACACAGAAAAAATATTTATCAGCCTAAGTGACGTCTAGCTGGAATAGTCACAAATCATCCTGTTTCAGCCAGTAAAAGATGCCTTTTGAAGCTGATTCCTGCCCTTACTGGCCATGGTGCATATGATACACTGCTCAAGAATGACATTTTTTTCTCTGCCCTGGACTGGGTATTGTTAACCTTGTGGATATAACTGACTTCCAGTATGCTGCTTCTGTACCAAGATCTCCCAATATTTAAGATCTTTAATCATCAACCAGAATTTACTAGCTCTGTTACCTGATGTTAATTCTATTATAGCTCAGGTTCATCAAGATCACTAATTAGATTTGAACAGTATTAATTATAATGGTCGAGTTGAAGAGATTACAAATGGCTGATAAGGAGGTGTAATGTTTTCCTAGGCCACATTTTAGTCATCCAGTAGCTATAGTATACAATTATATACTAATACGTATTAGGCTAGTGAAATACTGTAAGCTACAGGAACACATATCCATACATAATTAGCTAGCTATGTAGAGATATCGACATGGGGTACATCTATGGACTTATAAAAATGTATAAAGAGTCCATTAATTAAGGATGGATTTGCACACTGCACCACATAGCAGTAATTAGTTGCATGGAGTATAAAGTCATATATAGCTGTGCCCATCCATCTCTGAATGTCTGGCTACCTCAGTGGGTAGCCTCACTGATGATTCCTGTAGGCCTCTCTAATGTTGCAAACTACATCATTATGCATTTCCAGCACTTTTTACTTATTTTGCTTAATAATGTGCTTAAAATTATTTTTATTATTGAGCATTAATTGCAATGTCCCAAGCACACTGACATGTGCGACTGTTCTATTAGCTAGAGTATCTCAATCTCTAGTTGCCCTTCCTACACTAAGAATATACTAATATACTGTGTGACTGTTCTATTACGTGCCCATTTTTCAAAACCCCACAACATTTTGCTCATTGTTGAGGCATTGTTTTTACTAGCCTACTTTTACAAAAGTTTTACTGGCAAGATTGGCTCATCTCTAATATGAAATTAAAGTGGGCTTTTCGATCATCTCAATTTATATAATATTATTGTTATATATGATCTCTTGATATGCATGTATTGCCTTGTCAGTACCTCCTACATAATACAATACCCAACAGCATACCATGTTGCAATAAACAAGTTTGTTATCTCAAAGTCTTCATACAGACATATTAAGCAGTACTCTTATATTTCTTTGGCAAGGAGACTAGGGTCAGTGGTTTCACGACAGAACACTTGTCAAGTTCCTGTGACATCAACAACAGCCCTGTATGGTGCAACAAATTTGCGAACTGTGAATGGAAGTTTAATAGGAGAATGATCATTAAAAGTGTTATTAAAACTAATAACTTCATTGTCACCTACCTATTTAATTAAC
Organism: Dysidea avara; assembly: GCF_963678975.1. NCBI lineage: Eukaryota > Metazoa > Porifera > Demospongiae > Dictyoceratida > Dysideidae > Dysidea > Dysidea avara. The sequence goes on from NC_089272.1 coordinate 35,131,923, forward strand.
AAAGTTTAATTCCGTGAATTAATATACCATTACAAGTAAAACATGAAGGTTATATTAGACTGTGTACGTATTGCATGCTGTGCGTGTGTGACCATATTTTAGAAAATCAGCCTTTACTTAATAGTTATACCATGGCTGTGAGGAAATTTTTCTAGTATATACACCTGAATCCCAAATCCTAAGGACTGAGATGTAAGGATGTATACTGTACATCAGCAAAATTAATACCGATGTAGTCATGGCTGGTATAAGTGATAAATATAATATATATCATGTGGGGCACACTCACCCGATAGGTGAAAGAACTAACAAGCACTCATCCCATTTGTTTTATACAATAGTATCTAATGTTCGATAGTGGTTTTAATAGCATAAGCTAATAGCCTCAGAAAATTATTCTTACATCATTATGGTTGTCCCAACAGCAAAGTTAGTAGGCTTTAGTGCAAAATGGTAAAATTTTAACTCATACAACATTTGTAATTTTTCTGGTATAGTGTATTGAACAGTCAGTAATTTACTTAAAACTATAATTACTAGCCTATTTAAACAGTGGCAGTCGTTAGCCTTAGACCATGTTGTTCTGTGGTCTGCTCAATGGCTGATCATGTGATGGGATCCATGCATCACGCAAATCATAATCGTAGTTTAAAGGCTGCTAATTTCAAAAGTACAGTGATTCGTGTTAAAACATATTGTGTATTCTATTTTGTTTGTAAATATTGCACAATGTCAGTTTACAATATATGGTGAGTTGATATTTGAACAACACTGTGAAAAAAGCTCAGAATAATAAGGTATATAACAGTCTTATTATGTTAGTATTGGAATGAAATAGTACAGCATATATTATTAGATTAGGACTTTACTATAACAAGCTTATTGAATACATTTAAGACAGTCATATATTAGAGATTAAATCACTAGTATACTGCGGTGTATTATCAGACTATACTAAGCCTATTTCAACCATATATTGGCTACTATACTACTGTACTTTTTTACTTTCCTATAATCTGTGGCTACCTTAATTAAATAATTTTTATAATTATATTTGTAATGAATTTAATTCTGTAAATATGTTAAAACCACAATAGGTACAGCTAGTAAATCAATGTCTCCTTGGCCATGGCAGTATCAAATCAATTTCGTCATTTATCAGTCTTTATCCAACTGCAGCAGGTAAGGCAGTAAATACAATTCACAAGTTCCATTACAAATTACCTGTATTATCATCACTATGTAGAACTCTGTGACAATCTGTTAGTCGTCTGGTAGAACTGTCCCACAGCTCTAATACAAAGATGGTAAACATAATGTGTATTCCGGATAATCGTTGGACTTACAGTTTGTAACAATAAGAATCTCATAAAACCACGACCTTGTCTGGAAACCTAGTATTACCATGTAGAACGGTGGCTAGGTCCCACAACTCTATTAAAGATGGTAAATATAATGCGTATACTGAACAACCATTATACTTACAGTTTGTAACAATCTTTTAAAACTGAGACCGACAATCCATGTACATCTAAGACAAGTCTGATAAGACCAGGTCTCACAACCCTAAATGGAGGCAAACATAATTCATATTCTGGATTATTTGGTATACTTACAGGTGTTATCAGTGAGTCTAACCAGACATAAAACAGCCACTTAGTATGTGACTTTGTTGGGCTAACGTGTTACGTAAGCTCATAAGAAGCATCTGATACACTCATAACCAAGTCCAAGAATCTTGTAATCACTAAGTACAACTGAAACAAGACTAAATATAATATAATTTGCATACTCTCAGTGAACTTACTTTTGTTAGCAATACGAGCATGATCAGTGAAATAAGGACAAACAAGACAAAACAGGTTCTTGAAAGCACTCAACTCATTTACAGTGCCAGACAAGGTAGCAACCGTCAGCTGTTGATAAAAAGTAGTGAAAAACATGAAGAAATGAGACCGGTTCCCAGAAGAAATGAGACCAGTTTCCACAAACCTAAATGAAGGTAAATATAAATTGTATACTGGACACTCTCAGTGTACTTACTTACAGATGTTAGCAATAAGAATCACCAAGTCTGTAATTCCTACCCCATTGAAAAGAAAATGAATAAAAACACAATCAGGCTTAATGCACTTACAGCTGTAAGTAATTAGATGACGTTGAACAACTCCGTGAAAAAAGAACAAAACTGTCCACATATGGTCACTACCAGATTCTTTAAAGGAAGCAGCTGCCATTGAAGGAAACTAACACTGCAGATATTGTACACTGACAGCCTGTAGAACTAAGAGGTTCGACAAGAAACTGTACCTCTGAAGAGATAATATACAAAATCGTAAGAGCAGGCCATGCATACTCTTACCGTTGATGGCTGATGAACTGTGTCCACTCGTCATCCGCCATAAGCTGAGATATAACAGGATATAAAACATGTAATGCACCTATCAATGTTAAGCCCCACTACCCCCCTCCCGGGCTTACTAGGGGATTAGTGGGGGATTTTGACCTGATTTGATCTGAAACTCTGTCCCACTAGTGGGGCATTTGACCGCTCGAAATTTTAGGCGTTTATTTTAACTTGCAAGCTAAAGGAATTGACCTGTTTCCTAAAGTACCTAACAGCCATACTACATGGAGATTTGACCACTAGTCGTTCCCCCATGGGTGGAGAATTTGATTTTTCAAAAAGTCAAATCCCCACCATTTCCCCTACTACGCCCGGGAGGGGGTAGGTGGGGGATAACATTGATAGGTGCATAATACGTACACAGCAACACCAAAGTTGAATCATTTGCAGGCCATTGTCATACAATACACAATAAACAATTTAATACGGCTAAACCTATCGTACAAGCTATCATTTTAGTTTAATACTTACTCATCTAGAGCTGTTTTTGATTGCTGCCATCGAAGGAATTGTCCACTTGGCGGCGCCACTTCACCACTACAGCCAGCAGGGATGTACAGTTGTGGTCCATAACTATCATCGTGGCTCATTGGACGATGGCGCCGATCGCGTACACTCTCTCCGCGAGATATACCGTCGTATCACTCACATTTACAATCTCTGATACAACAATAGCGACAAAGATGGCGACTTAATTGCATCAGTAATACGCATGCGCTCCCTTTCAATTTTAAAACAAGCATTACGAACTTTTGCAGCTGTGCTAACTGTGCAAGAAACTCTAGATTTGTATGGCTCTTAGACTGAATAATTAATTTTACTGGTATTATATGCTTTGCTGTATGAAAATGTGTGTGTATGAAATTATCACAACAAACTGAAGCTAGTTAGCTAGCTATAGTGATTAACAGAAGTGTAGCTACTTATTGTAAAATCATCATGACTTTGTTTGGTACAGTAAAAAAAACCTTAAGTCACATGAGATGGTGATAATGAGATGGTGAAGCTAAAATGAGACAATAATGGTGAAGCTAAAAAGTTATCATATTTAGTTAAGTAAACAAAGCCATACAAAGAATGTGTATTAAACTAAAGTATAATCTGTTTCCCATAATATAAGATGGGGTTTATACCAAAGTATAAGATAGTTAGTATAATGCAAGGCTATACTGAGATTATTTGTATAGTTTAAGCCATTAGATATACCATATTATATTCCTCTTTTTTCACAGTGCAACCTCCAACACTTATGTCTCCCATTGAGCAGTGGATTAAGAGGTTAGAGGGTTGGACTTTTTGTGTTCCAGCTTGTTCAAAGAGGCCAAACTTTGATAAAAAATCAGTTCACAATTCCATATCACTGTTTGCCACTACACTAAAAAAAAAAAAAGATTTGAGTTCACAAGATCAGCAGAAAAATTAATCACCGGTTTTACTTTATTGATCTAGCTGCAATGGACAAATTTCATAATAATGAAAAAATCAACCGTTGCCCCTAGCAACCTAAATTTTACATTATTTTGTAGGTGTCAATGTCTTATGTCACCTCTCCAAGTTTTAAAAGGATAGCATATATAAGTCATGAGATATGACATTTTGAAGTTGCAATTTTCCCATACATTGTCAATGAGAGGGCCAACAGTTGCCCCTTCTCGGTAATCACACAAATCATGGGATTTAAAGAATGTCATATCTTATGACCTATATACTGTATCCATTTATAACTTGGAGAGATTATTGTTGACATTCACAGCTACAAATTATGTAAAATTGAAATATGTGTACTTTTGAATTTTTGGTCTTTGCATACGTTGAAATACCTCATTTTTGTGATTGCCCAGAAGGGGCAACTGTAATCCTTTCACATAGATATGTATGGGAAAACCACAAATTTCAAAATATCATATCTTATCACATATACATGCTATCCTTTCAAAATGTGGCGACGTTACTTTAGACATTATCACCTAAAAATATTGGGAAATTCAGGTTGCTAGGGGCAATGGTTATATTATTATGGAATTTGTCTATTAAACAAGGCATGGCAACCATGCCCCTTAATTCCTAATCTAGATACAGTAAGTAATGAGATTGACATACTCTAATAAAGCAGTCACAGCCACAATAAAGAAATAAAAATAAAAAACCTGGGTTTCCGGATTTTCCAGAAACCCCTTTGGGGCTGGGCTGACTTCAGAACAGCTGTCCAGCCCTTAGGCAACTAGTATTATACTGATTCTTCCTTAACTACAACTATAAACTCATAGGACATAATTGTACTAACCAATGGTCATCTGCTCACTCATATTTTCAACTATTCTTATAGTAAAACTCCAGGATCACAAGTATTTTGAGATCACAAGATCGAGATACTCTAATATAACAGTTATCTACTCTAATAGAACATTCAGTTGAAACATTAAACAATATGCTAGCTCCACAATTTATTTATTCTAGGATGCAATTATCCAAACCTGTTAAAGGCCTTCATTTACTGATATCCACTTGTAGCTACAGTACTTAATGATGGTCACTGTATTCATGTATGCATGCACCACTGAAATTGTTTTCAAATTCAATCTCAACCTTCAAAATTTTATCGTGGGGCACATATGCCCTAATATTGCGATTTACACACTAAGGTGCCATTAATGATTCTTAGTTATATACTTCCTGAATGTTAACCACCTCATATAATTTTGCCCCCAACTTAGTCTAAGAGTACTGTTCTGTTAGAGTACTGTTCTCCACCCCTGTTAATTCTGTTATTGACATAGCAGTAAACCCTACAAAACCACAGAGCAAACAGAAGAGGATAAAGAAGGTGATGGTAATAGTGATAACAAAGGAGAAATGCCAAGTAGCTATGAAGAAGCAAAGAGATGATTAACAGAATCATGACTAGCTGTAAAGCTAGCTAAACACTTCAATCTAATCACAGTAGACCAATCTATATATCATAGCTAACTACATAACCATTGGGAAAAACATGACATATTAAATCCTAGTGAGCATCAGTAGATTTATTAAATGTCAAGCATTGTAAAATTAAAACCGTGTCAGCATCTGGGGGCTGTGCCCCAGACCTCCACATCTCAGTCCTACTACCACTGAAAACCCCTTCTAAAAATCCTAGATACACCCCTGTGATGGTAGCTATTACAGTAACAACATAGTAATGTGCCCTACTTTGTCATTGAACAGACAGTGTTAATATGTCAAAGTAGGGATTTTTTCATATAGCTACATGTACATTGTAACAGCTACCATTCGCATTTACCGCTCCACTACTTTCTGTCAATGGAACCCTACTTCATTTAAATTTATATTTGTAATTGCTTACAGTATGCACATACACCTGTATCCTATATACCATGAATTATAGCATGCATCCATGCACATACGTAAATTCTGCTTACCCATTCATCATTAAATATGAAGTATCATGACAAATCTATTCCATCTGAAACAGTATCATTTTCCACTCTTAATGTGTTATCATTTTGAGAATATCCAAAAGGATAAAACTGTATCAACATTAATACATATGCAATACTAATGAAACTAGTGGCTTGCATATTATACAATCATACAATGTTACTGTATGCTTGAATATTACAAGTATAAGGAATAATAAGGTTGATTAGGGATCATTGAAAAGCATAGGAAACAGGTTGCAGCTATACTAGTGGACATTTAATCCAATTCAGTCTATACCCATGACTCAATTAGGGATTAAATGTCCACTAGTATATCTGCAGGTCCTTAGCATATAAAGTGTTTCTATTTGGAGGACGATAAACACCAATGATGATCAATGGAGAGCCATGAAGTGGATTAAGTTTTACAGAAAATAACTTGCAGGAACTGCTAGAACTGAGAAGTTTATAGAATGTTTCACGCCAATCATCACTCCACCATAGCCATCATGTTGATCAGTTCGATATAGGGTATAAATGAAGGCACTACTTCATTATTGAGTATTTAAGACAAGTTTCATAGTCCACTACAATGTCTGGTGAATGATGTTGAAGAAGCTCCAAGAAAGCTTCCCACTTGCTTAGCACACTTGGATATTAATGACAGAAGCTTTAGATGGTTGCACTCTCAGCTAAATTAGTTGTAGTGTTAGTAAGAACACTTTCAGTTGGTGAAGTGTAAAGTTGAATGCAAAGTGTAATAGCTACATCACATACGAGTCAGTAATTGATAGTTGGGGCACATGTTCAGACGAAACATTAACTCTGGTGCCATTCTTTCTTTTGATGTGGTATATGCAGGTTCACCAGTCATAACAATGTTACAAAAACAAGTACTTGTAAGGAAAAATTAGAACTTTAAGTCCAATTAGGGATCATAGAGTAGGGGAACAAGGGAGGTCACCTATATACCAGAGAAAGAAACATTTTGGATGAACAGACCTTTCCTTGTTGACCAATGTTTTGGGGTTCCCAGGTTAAGTGATCATGATGTGATTTTACTCTCATTACATTCCTAAGGAATCTTACAAATACAAACGTTTTATATGGCACAGAACTAACTTGTGGGCATGGAGAGAGAATTGTGTGAGTTTGTAAGTATTTTTATGACAGATAACTCTATTGAGATTTCAGTTGAAAAGTTATGGTGTCTTTTTGAGATAAACTTCTATTAGCTTTAGACAATTATGTCCCTTCAAAAACATCTAATAGCAACACAAAGTATCCATGGATTAACCATGACATCAAGTAGGTGAGTCAAAGAAATGCTACAATTTAGTTCATTATGAAAACAGTACAAAAATCTAAAGAAATTCAAAGAGAGGGTATAGAAAAGTATGGAACCATTTCACTAATCGAATAATCAGTGGAAAATAGCAAAGCAGTTATAAGATATATTTTTATAAGTTGTGAAGACCTTACGTAAAGACCCTTGTGCTTTTTATACTAATTATTTGATTGGAAAAATATGTGAAAAGTTACAATCATGCAAATTAAAAAGGCTTATACATTACGTAAATGAAAAACTATGGTAAAATGTAAACAACATATATGTACACAAGTTACAAGCAAACATGTACAAAAATACAAAAAATTAATTATACAATTATATGTAGTGTTTACAATATGATGGTAGCATTGGTATAGACATCTTCTAGTGGTGGGATAGAAGCTACTTTGAAGAATGCTTCTTGTAAATACTTGTTTCTGACAGCACAAGTTTTACCAAGAGGAGCTTTAAGCATACTATTTAGCTTGTGAGCCAGTGGCAGTATTTCTTTCACCTCCATGCCACTGTAATGCCTCAAAGTGGAAGTCCAATTTTTAAGTTTCTTCATTCTTATCGTTAAATACATTGCACCTGCAGCTATTTGACTTGGCCGTACTCCAATAAATTGGTACTCTTGCAGCGTTGATTCACAAATGTACCTTGTCAGTGTAATGGTCTCCAAATTTATGTTTGCAGCTTTAGCTAGTCTTGTTAGAAATTGATAAGCTACAGGATAATTGATGTCATAATTCAGTGTTCTCAATATATCCTTCTCCCATTGTAACATCTCATCACGTTTGTACGCATTACCACAGAGGAATATGAAGTCATCCACCAATGGTGGATTAATCTCCTCAAATTTGGAGGCAATCAACATTGAGGTTGCCCCAACTAGTTGGAGATACTCTCTTTTTATTGATTTTTGTTCCAAGTAGTGATCCATAATTTGTACTGTTAAGTAAAGTGTTTCATGATACAGTGCAAAGTTTTCTTGCAATTCGATCAACCAGTCTACTAAAATAGTTCTCATTTGCTCTGAAATGTCAGACCCTTTGTGGATGTAGGGCTTTGTTAGCATTTGCTCCTCTTTTTCTTTCATGTAACTTAATATGTCTTCTGCATATTCTGCAGAAAACAAATGATCTTGGCTCTCAGCTTTATACATGGCAGAGTCTTCCAACTCAAAGTCGACACTCTCGTGTATCGGCGAGGTTGCTTGAAGTGACGTTTGAATTGGAGCCGGAGTTACACCAATTGAACATTCTTCCTTGATGGCTGGAACACTAGGCTTGTCCACAAATCCCTTCTTTGCCAGTATCTGCTTTGTTGCGAGTCTCTCCACTTCCGTGACGGTGACATTTGTGATGTTGCCTAGCGCCGTTCTTTTAGCGTTAGGCATTTTTCTAGGACTAGTACTTTCTCGCTTCTTCCCCACTTGACCTGCCTCCGCTTGTACTTTCTTGTCCATCGTACTAGCACACTGGATCATCTGCTGGACAATCAGAACGATTACGACCTAATAGCTCGTTGGTTAAACAGACAAGGATCACAACTCAATCAATTAAAACAAGCGATGTCACCAATGTCGAACAAATGTGATAGATTGGTCACTATACTACTAAGCACTGAATTCAAGTATTTTGAAAACTGATTTAGCAAAGTAAATCACTGTATTTATACACTCAGGATCTCAGTAGTAGAACCAGCAAAACTGGTTTTACCAGTTTCTACAATTAGCTTTACAAAAATCAGTGAACCTGAATAAACATGCTTTCTTAGGTGTTAAAATATTTAAAAACGTGTCACATCTCTTTCCCCCTTCTCCAGTCAAACTTGTTTGACAGCATCTTTAGAGGGCATCTGCATTACTTAGCTACACCAGGATGTGTGTAACTGTGAACTGGTAATGCTGTAAACGGAGGCTCCATCTGGTCAGTCGTAGGTTGGTATCCTTAAATTGTGGGTTGGTATCCTTAAATTGTGGGTTGGTATCCTTCAATTGTGGGTTGGTATCCTTTAATCTATCCAACCAGTCTAAGGCATGATAGTCAGTTTTGTGGGGCACCTACTCTTGTGAAGGGTGGTCTGACATATAATGATAAATCTAACATATTAAATCAACACTTTTATTCAGTCTTCAAAGGTTTATCTTTAACCTTACCAGATATGGGTCCAAGCCCTTACCCATCATTTGACATATCTGCTGCAGGAGTTGCCAAGTTATTGCAAGGAGTTGATCCCTTTAAAGCTACAGGACCTGATAGAATTCCACCTAGACTGCTCAAGGAAATGTCTTATGAACTTGCACCTGGTTTGACTCTAATTTTTAGTGCATCTAGTTAGCTATTCACCAAAGTAATGTGCCTTCAGATTTGAAAACAGCATTCACTACTAGCTTTCTCAATAATGATAATTCCATGGAATGCCGATGAAATACTTGAAAATGCCATGAAAATAATATTATTTTAACTCTATGGGTTTTTCATTGTTAGCTATGTTTAAATGCAATGAATTTTACTGATGCATCAAAATCATGTAAATCAATGTACCTGTTTTCTATGCCAAAATCTTTACCAATGAATAAACCATGAAACTGTTCAATGTCATAGCTAATAATACTATTACGATCCCAATGAAATTCCCATACCAGAGAACATGGCCATGAAACACACATGATATTTCCATGAAACGTATATTATATCATAGTCATTTTCATGGTATCTGTGGATGCCATGAAATGTCCATGAATTTTATGAAGGGAAAGTTTCATCGCCCATGAAATTTCATGGCCAATGAAATCAATAATTTCATGGTACATGTCTAAACCATAGGTATTTCAAGGGTTCCAATAATACACTACTTAGCTATCTAGCTAGTTATATACTGCATATATAGATCATTAACTAATGCAACAAGTATACTTCTAAAGTTATATCCTGATAGACATATGTGCATGTAATTTGTACAGTATACGAAAACAGAATAACCCACACCATATTCATCCAGTAAAAAGATAATTGCTATAATGTAGTTTATATTGTTAATTTGCATACTGGTAATTACACTACAGTACAATTACTTATGTATGCTAATTAAACTAACATTGTAATTGTATTACTGATATGCATTTTGTGGGACTGCTAGTACAGTAGTATCAGAAATTATTCAGAATGCTGAAGTGTGATTGTTGATGTCACAGAAGCTTATTATATGTCCTTATTAGCTAACAGATTATTATACGTAAAAATTGTGTATTAAACTGGTGTATAATAATATAATCAGTGAAATTATAACTTGATCTCTTGAACTATAAAGGCAATATCCATACTAGGAACTACATTCAAAAGCAATAAGGCAGTGTGTATTTCCTCATGCATTATTATGCACGCAATGTGCATTATTGAAATTTCCTGGTGTGGTACACGAATAATTTAATGGTTGAGTAAGCACTCATTTGTGTGAACCAAGCTAGATAATGGTGAGTATAATGCCATTGATCGAATGAAAAGAGTAGCTTGTAGTAATGCTAATTAATGAGTATATGATTATGAAAGACAGCTGGGGGTGCATGAAAGCTAGGAATGGGACCGTTGTTCTTCAAGCTCCAAGAACTGGCTACAATTATCAAACAATGCTTCAAAGCCTCTCACACCAAGCGCTTCTGTATCTCTACTCTTTATTGTTTACAAAGGTCACACACAAAACATGTCAAGCCCTCACATGATAACTATCATTGCAATATTATGATATAGCAAATTCCAATTCACCAGCCAACTGGCATTCATGTTAGGTGGTTTTGTGCAATCCACTTTCAATTTAAATTGCTTTATTACATATTCCTTGTAAATCCGTGACTAATCTGAATCAATATGTATTTAATTTGCATAATTTTTGTCATGTGGAAAGGCTTTAAGGTCGTAATCCAGCAATTCACTTTCACTAATATTCAACCACTTGGTTTCGAGAAGACAATAAATAAAGTTTCATGCATGTGTGAGATTTGCAGAAAAGACAAATCTATAATGTATGCATTCAGTGTGTGTGTGTGTCTGTGTCTGTGTATCAGTTAGGGCTTGGATGAATGTTGATTCTTGATAACCAAACATTTTGACTTTAAACAAACAATATTCAATAATCAAGGCCGCAAACTTGTGATGGCAAAAAGTATTGGTGGGAAACCAAGGGCTAATTAAGCTTAAACATACAGCAACATCCAGTTTTAAAATAAGTCGTCGCCATTGGATAGTCAGGGATTTTTCTCGTGCAAAATAAACATTTCAGCATTACATAACGACAGTTTAACAGTCTACGTATCCATGCCTATATCTAAGTAAGAATCATGGACGATGGACTAAATTATCCAGTACATGTACACAGTTTGGTTGCTGGCTTCATCACAACTGTAACTCACTACTAGCTAGCTAGTTAATTATTTAAATAGATTTACTGCAGGGTTGTTTAGCTATCAAATTGATTCAATCAAGATGCTCATGAACACTTCCATTGTCCATAAACTTGATATATATACAGTACGACTCTTAGTAATACATTCACACAATGAATGAAGTTCAGAGCAAAGTTGAAACTGTACAATTGTTATTAAAATTCTGTTATCAGGTACTGTATAGTAAGGACCACAAAGGTTTGGGTGTGGCCCATGAAAAAACATCACCTAAAGCCAGCCTTATTTTTCCCTGATGAAAATGAAGTAGCATTGGTTAGGTAAAACTAAGCCCAAACAAGCCTTCAGATCAACCCGAAATGCTTTCAATAAATTGCTATGAATTTAAAAAAAAATTATTAAATGGAATTCTCTAGTGACTGACTGACTAATTACTGACTGAGTGACTGATGTCTTCAGACAAGCGTAATTAAATAGCAGCTAAGGCTATGGACTTGATTTTCTCACTGTTCAATGTCACTTCATCCGTAATGCTGTGTAATGGGTTGAACATAGCTAACAATGAAGCATAATGGATACTTCACTTTTCAGATGATAATTGGTAGCTGGGACATGCAATGCCATAATGCGGTATGCATGGGTTCACCAGTCATAATAATTTTATTTTACAAAAAAAAAAGTTAAGAAACAAGTACACAGAAAATTTGGAATTTATTTATTTAATTAATTTTATTTATTTATTTATTATTACTGAGCAGCCAGCACTGCTGATGCACTCAGGAAAAAAATCATACATGTACATTACTACAATAATTAGAAACGTTAACTGAGAATGAGTCAAAGTCATTTAGATCAATTAGGAATTGTGGTAAAGAGTTCCAGTCTTGAGCTGTTCTGGAGAAAAAACTGTTTTGGTAAGCTGTTGTAGATGTTGTAGAGATTATGAAATGGTGCTGATGATATTGCCTGGTTTCTCTGGTCATTGGAAGATAATTGGATGGAATAGATAAGGAAATTTGGTTGTGAAGTGCTTTGTAAAATGTCTGCAGTCTGGATATCTTACGTCAAGTTTGAAGTTCAGGCCAGGAGAGATGTTGGAGCATGGAAGTAACTGAACTATATCTACTGTAATCTTACAATACCCATGCATCTTGCTGCTCTTCTTTGAATATTTTCAAGTTTATGTACATCACTGTTATAAATAGGGTCCCATACTATTGAAGCATATTCCAGTTGTGGTCTTACCATTGCTAAACATGCTGCTGCTTTCACTTGTGTAGAACAATTGCTTAGGTTTCTCTTAAGAATGCTTAATGTTCTGGATGCTTTTCCTGTTATTTTGGATATTTGATGTCAAAATAAATGTTTGTCCAAGAGTACATATGTCTATCAGTAATTGTTAAGGTATGGTTGTTCAGCCCATAGTTGTGAATGATATATAGGTGTCTGAGATCTAGTGCATCTTATTACAACACATTTGGATACATTAAACCTAAGTTGCCATATATGTACTCATTCTGATAGTCTGTCAAGATCTTGCTGAAGGATGGAAGCATCATTCTGGGAATCAATTACTCAGCAGTCATCAGCAAACAGCTGTAGTGGAGATGAAATGTGACCAAATTTTGGAAAATCAATCATATGGGCGCATTTGACACTTACAATATTTAATGACCAAATAACAAGCTATATAGTGTAAATCTACTTGTTAATGATTGTAAGTCATTCTCAATACCTTAAATTACTAGAAAATTCTAGAAATATGTTTATAATTGCGTACTGCTCATAACAGTAACCCACTAAACTTGAAAATTCTAATTATTTCACATGCACCCATATTGGTGATTTTCCAAAATTCGATCACAAACACTTCTGGTAATGTGATTAATATACAACAAGAACATCAGAGGACCAAGTACTGTTCCTTGTGGTACCCCTGATGTAACTGTGTTACTGGGGTTGAGAATTTGCCATTAAGAAGTACATATTGTGTCCAATCAGTTAACCATGTTTTGATCCAGTTAAAGGTATGGTTTCTAATGCCATAGTATTGTAATTTCGTAAGTAACCGCTGGTGTGGAACTGTGTCAAAAGCTTTAGCAAAATCAAGCAATATTATGTCAACTTGTTTTTGATGGTCTAGAGCATAGAATATCTTCTGTTATGGTAATGAGTTGGGTAGCACAAGAATGACCAGCTCTGAAGCCTTTTTCAACTAGAGTAGTTCACATCAATAAAAAAAGCTGGAGTACAGGTAGTTCACGATATTAAATCACAGTAAAACAACACGAAGTGTTATATTCCTAGTGTGTGTGCTTATTAATTTTATTCATTTATTAAGGCTTTACAGCACAAGTGCTGAAGTACAATAATGCTCACAAGGATTCATTGAGCATTAAATCACTGCTGATGATTTCCTGTTATTGTAACTTGGTACCTCTATTGTCAACTCGGTTAGCTGATGAAGCACTGTAAATAGGAAACCTATGCACAAAGCAGTAGCAAGTTGCAATGAACCCCTCTGAAAATAGTGCACGTGCCCCAAATTTATTTACGGTTCATGTGGGTGGTTAAATCACCAAGAGTTAATAACAGTTATGCATAGTACATTATATTGGGACTAGGACCCAGTCTATTTTTCTTTTTTTCCACCTATTTTTCTTTCCAGCAATTCTTTTATTTTTCACCTATTATGCTCCATATTTTGCTATAAATTTTGCTCAGCACTGATCTTAATTAATTGAATATTTCCAAGTGCAAAGCTACAGTTTCGCCTTAAAGTGACTGTTCTATTAGAGTATCTCGATCAGCACTTACTCCTAACATGTAAAGCAAGAAGCTAGCTAATATATATGTGACCATATTTTGGAAAACAAATTTGTGGGAATGCTCAATTGAAAATTTCAGCAATATTTTTAAAATTAACTTTTTTGCATATTCTGATAAAGTAACTATTAAGCCTTCTTGCTATGAAAATTCACACCCATAGCTTCTTTATTCTAGGAGATATACTCAATTATATCAGACCATGTAGTAGTTTTGCAATGCGTGGGACAGCAATTAACTTACAAATTGGGTGATTTGTTCATTCCCAAAACCAAATATTTTTAGTCTTGTCTTTACACAATAATACAAGTGATTTAATTGAGGAAAAACATAAAGAACACATGATTAAACTCTCAAGGATCTCTTTTCATCCATTTTAGAATGTAAAAATGGAAATCTTTGTCAACAAAGTGATTTGTCATCAATTTGTCACACCTAATCACTTGCAATACTATAGCTAAACTGATAATGAAAAGTTAGTTTGTTATGTATTAGACAATAAATTAGCCATATCTTTGAAATGCTCCATTGTATCATCACAAAATTTTCACACAAGATAGATAACCACTCAGTGCTTCATTGTAGCTATAAAAAAAGAAAATTGGCTAATGTGCCCAAATGTATGGTTTTCCAAAATAGGGTCACATATGTGACTGTTTTATTAGGGTATCTCGATTGTCTGACTCACTTGTTGTTCCTGTCAGTAACAATTGTCGATATTTTAGCGTGTCTGACTGTTCTATTAGAGTATCTCGATCTTTTGTGCAATTTTTATGTCCACTTCACAAAAATTGCATCTATTAGCTATGCCAGCATTTTGCTTGTTGCTTTTACCCACCCATTATGCCAAAAATTTTGCCGGCAAAATCAACGGGTCCCTAATTGGGACTTCATAGTTCTGGGACTGACCAAACTTCTTACTTGATAATTACTGAAAATGCCATTATGGAATTTAAGTGTGTTAAAAACAATTGAACATTTACTGAGTACAAGTTCTGTTTTGCTTTAAAACTTTCTGCAAAGGCTAGGCCTGGATTCGTAAGATTCAGCTGTGAAATAATGTTGTAAAGTGATTTTTACTGATTCATTGCTAACTAGTTTATGCTGCAGCTACACTGATAGGCCACTGAGTTATCAAGACTGAGTTAACACAGGGGAATAGACTAGGGGGGGGGGGGGGGGGGGGGGGGGAGGGGCTCAGGAGCCCCCTGTAAAATTTAGATTTCAGCAAGCAGGACACTAACACACCATTTAGTGTGGCAGGACAAAATGAGTGAGTAATGATGGCACAGCACAACAATTGATAAAGCTTGCATTCATCTCTCAGGGAAGGATTTATACTGAGGCAATATGAGCTCTAATAAAGCAGTCAGGTATGTACTCTAATAGAGCAGTCAGGTATACTCTAATAGAACATGCATGTAAATATCCATATCCATAAAATTATAGAGTTTTTCAGACATTCTAACATTAAATGCAAAACTGACATGACCTTATACTGCTGTAGCTTTGGTGTGTAGTGTTTAAAGATATGCAACTCCAGTAAATTATCATTTATGTTATGCAAAAAATTCATGCTATGTATACTTGTATAGTTTTAACATTTTGATTGTAAATCATGACATTTGTATCAGTGGTTTTATGGTTCCTATACCAGTGAAATAACTATCACTTACAGATTACTATATGATATTCTGGCTGTGGTTCAGTTCTTATCATACCAACAGATACGTGTGTGCCTCAATGGCTCATATTCAAGTTTCTTACCCATGCATTTTATCAGGCATACCACAAGGAAGCATCCTGGGTCCTTTATTTTTTCTGGTTTACTATACTCTATTTTAATACATTTTCTTTTACAATGCAAAATGCTATAAGCCTACCCTAGATTCTCTCCAACTTCAACAAGATCTTGACACTACAAACAACACTCACTGAGACCTAGGCATTATCTTATCTACAGACCTCTCTATCAAGCACTGTATATCAGAGAATGTGATTAGGGATTATGGAGGTTGGCACTAGGAGGAGGATAAGGTTATATGAGCTTGATTTTTCATCGTTAGATGTTGCTTCAGTATGTCATTGACAGGTGCCTTTTGGCATTGTCTCTATGTGTTATGCTGTCTGTCTCCACTAGGTAGCTTTATCTAGTATCACAGGGGTACTTATATGCATTATAATTAAAAAATGTATTTTTTGCATAAAATACAGCAATTTGCTGAGTTTTGATTCATCAAAATATTGAAAGTCTCTCAGCATTGGGGACTGTACCCCCAGACCCTGCTTCTGGTACCTCACTACTGCTGTTGGAACCCCCTTTCAGAAAATCCTGGCTACTCCCCTGTAACATTCACCCCCAGCTGCACTATATACACTTCTCAGTCTGGGATCATAGTTATTGAAAACTTCCTGAACCTGAAACCTCCTCTGAGAATTTATAGATCTGCCACTGCAATAGGTTTGAAGCCAAAGCACCAGTAATGAATTATAATTTTGTGGATTATTTCAAAACAGGTATAGCATTTCATCTTTGGAATGGCAGATACAAAATAACAGTGTACAGGCTAAGTAGCACAGGTAAAATTAAACTCACACATGAACACTGGAATTTTTCCCTTATAATGTACCAGAGCTTTAAATAAAATCTTCTTGGATGTTCTGTATAGTAGAGTAGTAGTTTGTTTTTATTTATCAATACTGTGAAACTTCACAAATAGAAGGTTATACACAGTTAAAGTTTAGCTATTAATTGCAAAGTAATGATAACGTAGTGTGGATTTGAGCTGGTCAAGTGTCTGCAATTTTGACTGTTGTATTAGAGTATTCCAATTTTGCTTCAAAAGCATGTTTTTCCTATTAACCATCATTAAAGTGCTGATTGATACAACAATATTATAATTGCATTATTATATGCATCATTCTGTAAGTGCTGACTATATTATACTAGCAACAAGTGCGTACTGTAATATTATAAAAGAAAAATGGAAGTGTTATAAATTCATAAAGTTATACCACATTACAGCTACAGCAGTAAAAAGGCATGGGCAAGAGACTACTCTTGCCGAAGACGAACATAATCTGACTCCTCTACAGTCACACCATAACCACTTTCTTCACTAACTTTCCTTTTATTACTATTCATCTCCTCAGCAGTCACAACATAACCACTTTCTTCACTAACTTTCCTTTTATTACTATTCATCTCCTCAGCAGTCACAATATAACCATTTTCTTCACTAACTTTCCTTTTATTACTATTCATCTCCTCAGCAGTCACAATATAACCATTTTCTTCACTAACTTTCCTTTTATTACTATTTATCACCTCTGCAATAACAGCATTATCACTTTCTTCAAAAAATTTCTTTTGAATACTTTTTGGGGTGGTTTCCTGATAAGCTGGATTGGTACTAAGAATTATATCTTCGTAATTGACTAGCTCATCATACAGATGTAATGAGTCTCCATCTGCCTGATCAGTTTCATAAAAAACTGGGTTATGTTTGATTGTGGGTGCTTTAGTCATCTTGTTTACTCTTGGTGTACTACCAGATGTTGGTTTCCTTCTGCAATATACAGTAACCACTATTATCACCACTGTCAGCAGTGTGGTAACTAGGGCAACCATAATTCCTATTATCAGTCCAGTATTGGAAGCTGAAAAAGCATATGTATACAAAAGTAGTAGCACTTTGTTTAAACAAGTATACAGCATAAGTAATGATAATTTATATACAAAGACTTATAACACATTGTCAAACATCAAATTACAGTTGGTATGCTGGAGTGATTGCATTTATAAACCTTTTGTAGCTTGGGATTGTTTATTTATTGCAAGCACAATTCTACTAGCAACACATAAGCCTGTAAATACAGGGAATTAAACCAGAACCTTGACACACTAAAACTCTATTAAACATAGAAAAAAATCCCAGATTGTTTGCATTACAGCATTATTAATATCTATCTACACCAAAACACATGAGTGAGGTATAATAAATAACACAATAACTTCTATTTAAAGTACTTTGTGTTCACGAGATCAAAGCAAAAAGAGTGCTCTATTTTCCATAATGTGCTATATTTTCCATTTGCGTCACAATGGTACAGTTATGGAAAATAAAGAACAGTTATGCATTGATTGGAAAATAAATACGAAAACAAGATCACGTGTGTAACATTTCTAATCACCTAAAGTAGCCAAAAAGATACTATTTGCTTGTATTACTACCACAACTGTACTACATAGACACTTACTGATTGTCTGATGACTGAAAACCGACGCGGTTTGAATTCACGAAATGAACGCTCCAAACAAAACAACAAGACAGCACTCTAAACCAGTTAAAGCACCACTACGCTTGTACAATATGAAAATAAAAGCACTCGGGCATGGTCCCGAGCCTGTCTCTCGCCCACACCCTCGTGCTGTTATTTCCATATTGTACACGTGGCAGTGCTTTAACTAGTATGTATGGGTTAGGAACCCAGCTCAAGGTTCTTCATGCAAGGTTTTAGAAATTGAGATGACGCCACGGTTTCCAAAATTATAAAGAACCAATCACTTGGTTTCTAACCAACTTAAAACATGGCTTGGTGTTTTATTTTAACTGCATCATATTTTTAAAACCTACAATCATAAACAAGTTTTCAAAATTAGGGTTAAGTACATTTTGCTAAATTCTACACAATGAATGTGCTTGAAGTCTGAAAGATTACTTAACAGGTTTCTAGCCAACTCAAGGAGGTTTCTAATATGTTTCTTAGTGATATTAGAGACCTCATTAAATATCAAAGATCAAAGTATACTATGCGTGCCATGTTTAAATGAAAGATAGTACCATCACAAGAACACATAACAAGCTATTAAATTTTAATGATTAAGTGACATTCCATGGTAACAACATAATGATTCCTTACATTGAGAGCTACTAGCTGCACCGCCATCTGGTATTAATTCAAAAATTCCTATAAGACACACAACTTTAACACTATGAACATGTATCATACCATAATCATGGTAGTACTGTATAGTAACTTATTCTTTTGTCAAAATTCCCTGTTGTATGCTACATGAAGCTGCACTTATAAAATAATTCCATGGTTGCACTTGTATTTGCTTGGATAAGTGATCACACAAAGAGGGCTATTAGCCTGGTATGGGTTGGGAATTGTTACATACATACAGTATTAGCTGTAATATGGGTATTCAGGCTTTTTCTGCACTCAGGCCTCAGTCTCTGGAATGTCAGGTATAAATATCAAGCAAAGCTCTCATGCCCCTGTTACAACTATTATATAAATAATAATATTACATATTATATATGGTATGCCCCATACATAGATTGTTACATAACAAATTCTGACAACTATTATAGTATTAAAAAACCCAATATTATTACATTTACCCACTTTCAGTGTGAAATATCCACACTCCAGGTACCCCTACATTGCTGGTCTCATCAATGTTAACAATTTCTGGAGTTCGTGATCCAGGAATCATAATAGACTTAACGCCATCACCAGCATTAATACCTGCTAGAGCTTCATTTCCACCAAGTCCAATAACTCCACCAGACAAATCACCAGTAGTCCATTGTATTCTCCCATGAGCGTATAAGAATATTACAAATGACTTGTATCCATTAGTAGCTAGTACACACTGAAATGTGTTTGTCTGTAGCAAAAGTAATACAGATTAATAATGTGCATGGTGAGGAAATGATAATTTTAGGTAGCTGTATAAATTTCAATGTATAAGTGGTAAAATAAAATATTTTTATGTAGTGTATAGCTGAGAAGGACCCATTGAGTAGTGCAGTGAAGGAAGTTGGTGCTGCTAACTAGTCTGTACTCAATGAGTAGTGCAAAAAACAACAGTTCTACTATATTTAAAAGGTAGCAGGTGATATTACCAATAAAGCTCTTTCAAAACTCCATTCACCAGTAAAACCACTGATTCTTGCCAAGCCATGCCCTTCTGAAACCACCATTCCAGCTCTCCACACTACCCAGAAATGATGTCTGTTAAAACCCATCTACTGTAGCACTATAACATGACCAGATTTTCCAAAACCGTCCAAATTGCACATCAGGCAAAATCAAACTACCACCACCAGTGGATAGCTACACTAACGCACTACCAGATCTATAGGAACATAATATATACATATGTACATAATTAGCTAGCTATATAGATACAGTGTACATTGAGCACATCTTTGCACTTATAAAAATGTATGTAGAGTCTACTAAGGATGGATTCAGTGTTTATTCTAGGGCTGTTAGGGGGGAAATTTCCACCTCTAAAATCTCAGACTCACCCCCTAAAATTGTGAGTGACACTTAAGGTTGAGCTTGTTTTTTAAATGACACCCAAAATTTATCAAAATGCCCTCAGATTCAATCTCAGAGTGTTTTAGTATGTAAAATTTTCCCAGGTTAAAAATTGCAAATGCAACCTTAAAATGCTCTCAGATTTAGTATCAGATCATTAAATTTTTTTAAATCTCCTAGGTTACATAACTACATATATAACCAACAAAAATTCCTACTGACGTGATGGCTATTCAAGACCTAAGAGCCCAAGTTTCTTAGTTTTTTTTCTAAATAGCATGCTTAACTGTCAAAATGTGTGTCCCCTGGCATGCACAGCCAGCAAATATACCCACCGATTTAATCTCAGAAAGCCTCAGTGATTTAAAAAAATTCCATAACCACAAATATTCATTTCAAATATAGCCTAAGTTTCTTGGAAAACATCCATCCATGCAAACCTTTTAATTTGTTAGTGCTTGGTGGTATCATACAATAATGGTCAATACATTATCTCACACAATTTTTTTATTCAACAGTTTCAGCAAATGTAGTGTTTTAGTGCACTACTAATAGAATAATTGTGTACATGAAGTGTACATGGTTGTCCTAAAAATATTACATCATTATGTTATCACTACTACACTCATGCATCAACCATAGCACTGCACCCAAACACACTAAAATCAAAATCAACACTCATGACACAGTCTTAAATGACTAACCAGTTAATTACTATTTCAACCTTTTATGTAATTGTGAACTTGGACAACTATATGTAGGCTTTCACCTGGTCACCCCCCAAATTCCTGATTCTCCCCCCCCAAACAAGAAATCCTAGAATAAACACTGGATGGATTTGCACGCTGTGCCACATAGCAGTAATTAGTTGCATGGAAGTATAAAGTTCTGTAGTTGTGCTCACCCATCTCTGAATGTCTGGCTACCCCACTGATGATTCTTGTATTTCTTAGGCCTCTCTAATGTGGAAAACTACATCATTATGTATTTCCAGCACTTCTTACTTGTTTTGCTAAATAATGTGCTCAAAGTTTATTTTATTGTTGAGCATTAATTAATATTAATTGCAATGTCTCAAGGACACTAGCATACATGTGTGACTGTTATTTTATATCATAGTGACTGTTCTACTAGAGTATCTCAATCTCTAGTTGCCCTTCCTACACTAAGAAAATACTAATACTGTGTTTGACTGTTCTATTAGAGTACCGCAATAATTATCTTAATGAAAAATATGCTAATCCTTAGTGTCCATTTTTCAAGAACTCACAGCATTTTGCTCATTGTTGAGGCATTGCTTGTACCAGCCTATTTTTTTTCCAAAAGTTCTACTGGCAAGATTGGCTCATCCCTAGGCTTTTCACCTCAGTTTGCATATTGTTATGAACTCTTCATATGTATTACCTTGTCAGTACCTCCTTCATAATACCCAACAGCATACCATGTTGCAATAAACAAGTTTGTTATCTCAAAGTCTTCAGACATATTAAGCAGTACTCTTATTTCACTGCTTGCTCTGGCAAGGAGACTAGGATCAGTAGTTTCATGATAAAACACTTGTCCTGTTCCTCCGATGTCAACATCAGCCCAGTATGGTGCAATAAATCGGTGCATTGCGAATGGAAGTTTAGTAGGAGAATGATCATTAAAAGTGTTATTAAAACTAATGACTCCATTGTCCCCAACCTATTAAATCAATAAAGTTTAATGCCATTTTTACACATGAATTAATATACCATTACATGTAAAATATGAAGGTACATACAGTATGCATTGAATATGCTGTGCATGTGTGACTATATTTTAGAAAAGCAGCCTTTAAGGTTACGGAAGTTTTAAAATGCGTGGGCGGAACAAATTACAAAACCTGCTTTAACCCAAGCAGGGATAAATAATTTCAACAACTGTGTTGTGTTAGCAATACAACTAATTGTGTTTGTTTGTTTTTACTACAGAATAACGACTGTTCTTGGGTGTGTGGTCCACAGCAGAGCGATGTTTTATAAAAACGCGCCGCCAAAAACCAGACTAACAGATTACTGAATCCTTATAATTTCAACACAAGTGATTAAACAACTAAAATATCTAGGTCCTGTGGAAGCGATTTTTTAAGTTAGTGGTTGTATAGACGTTTTATTGAAGTTTTAGTAGTTTTTCGAGTGAAACAAACTCTTTGAAGGCTTGTATCTGAGTCACTGGGAAGAAACACGCCAAAAACGCTTCCACAGGACCTAATAAATTTAATATACAGTATCACTATGCCCCAGAAATGCCAATACAGCCTACAGCTTTTGCTGTACTTTGCGGCGGAAAAACATGGTAGTGACAGCTGGAACTGAGCGATGTACGGGCTGGCTTACTTGTGTTACTACAACAATTGTAGTGTTCCACCTGCCTCAAACTAAACTGTAGCTACATAAAAACATTAAATATGAAGGGCTTCACCTTCATTTGAAACTTTTCACGCTGCTAGACTGGTTTTATGATCTTCTCAAAAAGAATCGATAGGCATTCAAAATTTTGAATGATTGCCCGTGACTATACTGTAACCTTAATAATAGTGCTTATTCACTGTTGCAATAGTGTAAAAATTATTCCGTTGGCTGTTCTATCAGAGTAAGTGACTGCTCTGTTAGAGTATCTTGATTTCAACTACGTGAATTTGTATATTATGCCAATTATGCTCTTGAATCACTTCAAAATGCCAGAATAATTCCCAATTCTTTTACCTCATCATTATGCTCATAATTATGCAGGCATAATTCCCGGACTTTTACCGATAATTGGTACCTGCCGATAATTGGCGACTTATGCTATACTGCTTATTGGTTATAGTACTATATAGCGTATTGCATGATGTACATATGCACATACTGTATGTCTGTTAATCTTATGTACAGTATATCACTATAGCATGCATATATACATACACGTACGTAAATTCTGCTTATCCACTCATCATTAAATATAAAGTATCCTGACAAATCTAGTCCATCTGAGACAGCATCATTTTCCACTCTTAATGAATTATCATTTTGAGAATATCCAAAAGGGTAAAACTGTATCAACATTAATATGTATGCAATACTAATGAAACTAGTGGCTTGCACATTTACAATCATACAATGCTACTGCATGCTTGAATATTATTATTGATGATATTAAACTGTAACATAATGACAACTATATTTAAAGAATGTTGAATGAAAGAGATCAAATGAAAAGCATTACTTTAGTGTAGGTTAGAGACCTAGCACAAGGATCTTTGTGGATTTTAAAAACCTTGCTTTGCTTGGTTTTTAAAATCCACAAAGATCCGAGGGCGTGGTCTCTAACCGACTTAGAAAATGTATGTATTATACATATATATATATATATATATATATATATACCATCTTTGATATTGCTTTTTTCATACAAGCCTATATTTTGGAAGGCTGCACCTTTTTTCACAGCTAGGCTGTTTTGGATTAGATATCATTTCTTTTTGAATTTGTACAGTATATGCGAGCTTTTGTCTATCTTTCCACAGGTAAGTAGAAGAACTAGATTTTAAAATTATTTTGATGTAACTTCAAAAAAAGGTGTTACAGTACACCTATTGTCATGTACACATGTAGAATTTACTATTCCCTAAGGGAGTACTGTAGTGTGTGTGAATACCAAGATTGCTATTTTACTCCTCGTTAATAATGGAGTATTTGTGTACACCTTTGCAAAGTGAAACCCACCATCAGATGCTTCTATTGATAATTAAATTATAAGTACATTTTATACTCTAGTACTTTCAAATCACAAAAGCTCTATGCTATGATGGTCAGCCTATTTGCATACTGATTTATAAGCTGTTTCTGTCAGTAGTTTACCATGCAGATGTGTTAAATTGTCTTTAAGTGTTCAATTCTTTTTATTAGGTTATAATTAGGTAATCCAAAGGCTGCAGCACAAGTTGTTGATGGACCTTCAGTGCTGGTCACTGTAAAGCTTTAATAATAGCAATATTATTGTTCTTGTAATTTTTGAATTGCTTGTAACTTTGTACCATTTTTACCAATCTGTACACAAAATTTAATAGAGCTATAATATGCTCTTCATACCCTCAAATTTTCGTAATTTTTGTAAATGTTGCACAAAAAAACTAACAGAAGAAGATAAAGAAAAATATGAAAAAAATAAGATGAACTTTGAATGTGTGTATCAAAAAATGGCTAGACCCATTTTGCTTAATTTGGTATGGAGATATCCCATGATGCATGGATGTTATGTTATCTTGGTTCCTGTAAAATACTGTACATACTTACATACTTATGTCTGGACTCATTGGTTTTCCTTGGCTACACAACACTCAATTGTGTGTCCTGATCATACCAAACTGTAAAATAATTTCCTTACTTATATGCTAAAGCATTGCTGTGAGTGCTATACAGATAATAAAACACAAGGCATGTGGACAAGATGCTAATAAAGCACGTGAGAAGCCAAGTATTTGCCAAGTGCTCTTTTAGTATTGAGGCTAGGGCTGCACCAATTCTAGTATCGGTATTGGTATCGGGCCAATACTGCTGTTTTCATGAAGTATCGGAATCGGCCATTATATTGTTGCAGATACCGATTCTTATCACGTGCGAGAATAAAATAACGTTCGTTTATACTTGCTTATTTTACTAGCACAGTGGATGCCTAAAAGCATCAAGTATAACACTATAGCTAACTACCAGCAAAATTACTGATCTATGCATGCTGAAACCTATACGTGTGAAAACGCTTTACTGAGAAAAAGATCAATATACTCTAATAGAACAGTCAATAACTCTAATAGAGCAATCAGGTAGAAGTGACTGTTTCAGTATTAGAATATTTTGTTTTTGTAAGCACCACTATGATATTATCTACACTTCTCCAGAAGAATACTTGAATATCCACTGGTTTGCATTTCAGTGACTTCCTTCTTTGTGAATCTTGATTGGCTACTTCATTATAAACATGAACCATACTGAAAAAAATGTGTACAAGAATACCATGAAATACACTATATAACAAATGTGTGCACTATATCTATGAAGTAGCTACTTTAAGGTACTTGGTATCGGTACTTGTACTTGCAGATACTTCCCAGCTGAGTACTTGGTATTTGAAGTATCAGTAAAAAGTGGAATTGGTGCAGCCCTAATTGAGGCCAAGCGCCAAGTGCTTTATTATCATACAGTACGATAGTACTTTACATTAGGGATCATGCAGGTTTGGATTTTTCTGGCCAAAATATCACACAAGAACCAGCTTCACAATACCATCCTGGTAGCTTGGCAGTATTGGTTAGGTATAACCAAGCCCAAAAGTGCCTTCAGTATGACCTTAAATGCTTTCAATAAATTGTAGAGAATTTGAAAAAAAATGGAATTTCTACTGATGACTGACTGACTACCTGATTGCCTGATGCGCTCAGAAAAGCATAACTCAATAACAGTTAAGGCTACGAGCTTGATTTTTTACTGTTCGACCTCATTTCAGCCTGACAGTTCCTTTGGTATATATACCGCTGTATGCACATACAATGCACACATCATGGACTTACCTTTGTCCTCCTTTGTGTCCCATTTCTTTTTACTGACAGCCCAAGGTGTTCATTTGTGGTAGTGCAATGGCTTCCCTACATTTGTAAGCTGGAATCATCCATATTTTCAGTGGTGACTGGATTGATTGCAGAGGTGCTTCTCTTACTGTTCTTCATTTGTAATGCTGCACAATAGGATGACCATAGCTGAAAGTGAAGCAAAACGGCCACTTCACTTTCGAGCCATTAATTGATAGTTGGGGCACAAGTTCAGTCAAAAACATTACCTCTGACACTATTCTTTCTTTTGATGCGATATGGACGGGTCATAATAATGTTACAAAAAAGTAAACATAAAAGTATAGGGAAAAATTAACAATTTTAAGTTCGAATAGGGATCATATTATATAGAAAAGTAGGGAAACAAGAGAGGTTGCCTACACCTGCAGATATACTAGTGGACATTTAATCCCTACCTCAGTCATGGGTACAGATTGAATTAGGGATTTAGTGTCCACTAGTATAATCTGCAAGTGTAGGCGGCTTCCCTTGTTTCCTTACTTTTTCTCTGATCCCTAATCGAACTTAAAATTCTTAATTTTGTCTGTATAGCATGAACAAGGTGATGCTTTGATATATAAATTTTATGAAACTTCCTAGTGGATTGAAAGTCAGTACATAAAATTCATTGACATGGCACCTTGGTTGTACACTTACATGTGTTAATGGTAGTCCAGTTAATAATCCAGGTGCACATTATTACTATGTAGTATTTAAGCTTCCTTGCAGGCCTGTGTAATAATCGTAAACCTCAGTAATTTTCTGTGGACTAAGCTGTTGATTACTGAGTTCTGGTAAAATGTTTTCCGTGCCCAGATGGCCTGAGGGTTGCTGACAACAAAACTTCTGGTGCCTGTATTTTAATTACTGTCATATCAGTACGTACTTTATTAAGCTTTGAAGTACAGTTGGTGGGCTATAAAGTATGGTACACCTCAAATGTACTTTATAAAAAATCAAGTACACATTTTTGTTGGATGTTACCCACACAAAGTTCTGTAATAATACATACATAGAAATGCATACAGTATAACGAAATTATGTAGATATTTATACATACATGTATGTGAATTACCTCATATTCACAAGTATATATACTTGACTGGCATACACCTGCGAAAAGATAGAAAAGGATTAAATCAACACATGCTGTAAATAGACACAGTATAGTGTCAATCATATGCTACTTTTAATTTAAAGGCAACTAAATGTATTGCTCTTTGCAGGCATCTAACAACATGAGGTCGTGTAGCAGTAATCTCATTCAAGCTATTCTACTTATCCAACAATAGATGTATGTATCACCATCTGACAGGGTATATCCTATCCATTGAGACTGAATAGAGATCTGTGTGTGAAAGTACTAGGGTTTGACATGTTCTAGATTCTAGAACCACTCAATATAATTATGCTGACTTGTTTCATACTTTTATTATCAGCAATCTTTATTTCCCATATTTCAAGATTTCAAAACTATTTTACACTTCAGTAGTGTATATGGACTATGGACCTTATCTGCAATGATGTCAAAGCACAAAATGGTGGCCAATAGTGTGGACACTTTTGTACAGAAGGTAATGGGAGAGATGGCGGTTCACTATGTAAACGTTTAGCAAGGGGCAAGGTGAGGCATACATTAGGCCTGAGCCTAATATGCTCAAAAATTTACCTATTATTCTTTCCAGAATATCCCAAAATTTTCTCCTATTATTCTTTTTTTATTCTTGTATCTAACCTATTATTCCATAATAATGCTGATTTAGTTTCTGTGGCTATAGTCGCTTAGTTCTCAAGATGCTGATATAAGAAGTAGTTTTACCAGAATTAATTAATAGCTAGCCATAAATGAAGCATTCAACTTTACACATAATTGTTATAGCCATTACAACAGGCTTAAAATGCTATTGGGAGTAATAATTAAAGAGTTTTCAATTATCAGTGTTTTAACTACATGCTATATAAGTTTAGTGGATAATAATATTTATATGTTTGTTGAAAAACTTAAAAAAATACACTGGTATAAGATGTACAAGTTTCAGAATTGCAGATAATCCTGCAGTTAACCCCTTATGCTGTCTGCAGATTGTTAACATGAAACAATCTGACTGCTCTATTAGAGTATTTGAGCGTTTTATTAGAGTATATCGATCTTTTAGAGGCCTTCAGCCCCTTTCAACCAGCACTTGTATAATAATGCCAGCTATCTATCATTCTTAGTAGCTTAGTTCGTTCTTCTAGCCAATCAAGAAGAGGCACGCCCCTTAATTCCATTGATTATTCCCGTGACCGTCGATAATTCTAAAATCATTCCTGTAACCATCCTATTATTTCGGAATTATTCTCATGAAATTGGTGACCTATTATTCTCAAAAGTATGCCGGCATATTAGGCGCAGGCCTAGCATACATACTTAATCACAAGACAAATGCATGCGGTTTTGCATTGATACCAAAGCTTAAGTTTGGTTTCGTCTGGTGAGACTATTTCACATTGCCACATCACACTCTTACCTTTATTATCCAGTAGTTCCATGTTGTGAAATCCGCAAACAAAGCTCATTTTAGTGACTACATACATACGAAGTGCCCACACCAAACACGGCCATTTTATCAATTTTGATGTCATTGCGGATAAGGTCCATTGAGATTGCATATACTGTAGGTGTTTAGAGTTTTTTATTTATAATTTAAACAACCATACCTTTAATAAACTTCCAAAGGAGATTCTATAAAATAATCATGTTTTGACTAAAACTACCTTTCAAAGGTGATTTTAAGAGGGGCATTGCCTTCTCCTGGTGAAAAGAAATTTGAATATATTTGAGAACAGTTGCAACATTATTAATAATATTGCAAATATAGCCATGATTATTTTTTGTGTTTTAGCGTCAACTTAAAATTATATACATAATTCCTTTGTAACAGCTTGTAGATGAAACAGCTGCTGCACCCCTTGAAATTCAACTTAAAAATTAAAATATATTGCAGCATTTACTCTGTGGTCTCTGTATGACAGCTATTAGCTATTACTTCTGCTACAGACTGATAATGATGCACATTTATTAAATTAAATTCAGGAAAGATGATAATCAAATTTAGTCTCAAAATGCGATTTTTTTTTGTGGAGGTATGCCCCTGACCCCTCTAGATTAAAGCACGCTCTGCATGCTGATACTCTGTACCAATTATACAATTGTATTAATCAGTTCTCAATATTATAAACCCCCACTATACATCCCCCTGGTAGATCAACCACTGATTTATGGTTAAAGCTGAGACATTTAATTCACGCATCTGGTGATGGTCTCCCTAATTTCTTTACTTTTATTTTATTATAATGGTCCTTACTAGGTTACAAAATTTCTAAGATTCTTCCACTTGTTATTAATACATGTTGTGATTCCATATAGCTAACAGAAAATACAGCTAATAAATTCTCAATAGTTCAATATTTGGTCAGTGAGTCAGCCAGCCACCCAATTGGTCATTCAGTGAGTCTGTCCATCTGTTTGTTTAGCCATCAGTCAGTCAGTCAGTCAGTCAGTCAGTCAGTCAGTCAGTCAGTCAGTCAGTCAGTCAGTCAGTCAGTCAGTCAGTCAGTCAGTCAGTCAGTCAGTCAGTCAGTCAGTCAGTCAGTCAGTCAGTCAGTCAGTCAGTCAGTCAGTCAGTCATTTAGTCAGTCAGTCAGTCAGTCAGTCTCAGTTAAATATGAAGTAAACAAGTGCAGATATCTACTGTACATTTAAAAATTGGTTCTGCAATTATATAAAAATCATGTCAGATACACTAAAACAGATTTTTGATGGCTTTACAATCTAATGTACGTACAATCTGAGGAGCCAAGAAATTAACTACAGGAATTACAAAAAAATATAAATCAGCTATATATGAATTTAGTGACCACACATACAGTATGTACATATAAAATCAATGTAGGCATGTGTCTATTATACTGGAATAATAATCCAGAGATAATAGGTAGTGAAAAGGATCAAGGAATATTCGGATGAAGTCTAGTACAAAATTATAAATTTTGCTGTCGTGGCGGTATTGGAATTTAGTGCCCCAGTACATTATCTAGAAAAAATATCATGGTGTTACAATTTTATCATGAAACGTATTATAGATGACTGTTATATTAGAGTAGTTGACTGTTCTATTAGGGTATTTCGATCTTTTACAACAAATTTGGACATCCAAGTACCAGGCACTTGTTCCCAGTAGCACCTTGCGATTGTTTGTGGTGCAATATAATAATATTCTAGCCTCTAAAGAGCTGTCACAAACCTTTATCATAGATGAAAACCGTGGTAGTTCTATTGATATCATATGTTCATTTTACTGAAATCTAGATATCGTTTCATTGGAATACCATGGTATTAACTATAATACCGAGATACCGCCCAGCCCTAAGGCAAAGCATAGAAGACAACCCCTCATTGGAATCAGAACAGGCACAAGCCACAGGTGGGTTTGTTATTGTGGCATGAAATGATGACTGTTGTGCTTTATTTTGGCCTCTAGCTTGTGACTGTGGTACGGCTGGAAGACAGGCCAAAAATCAAGTAGTTTTTTTAAAATTCATTATTTGGCCTTCTGTGTTTTCTCACTTTTAATGCTGGATTTGATTATATGACTAGATTTGCAAAAAAGGGGTCTTCCGATGCCACACACATCTAATTTTATGAATGTGACCGGATTTGTGAAAGGGATTTTCCACACACATCCAGTTTATCAACTTTGACAATCCATAACTTGAGGTTGAATAAAGCTATTGACTTGAAATTCAGTTATGAGTGAGCACAACATAGCATAACAATTGGAGAAAAAGTCAGGTTTGCACATTTCTAAATTATGATCTTCCAATTGGATGTGTGTGGAAGACTCCTTTTTGCAAATCCGGTCACGAATTTGGGATATCATAACTTTAGTGTTCAAGAAACAAAAATACTCTATCTTTATCTATTCAGCTATGTTAGTGCTCACTACTTACCAAATTTCAAGTTGATAGTTATTAATTAATGAAGTTACGAATGGTTAAATTTGGTAAATTTGGAACACCCCTATTTGTAAATCTGGTGACAATTATGCACTAAGGCTATTCCACAAAGGCGATATTCATAGCTTATGATATTTCTATGATGGGTTTCATGGCAGAATTTTTGCAGGCTCAGATCATTTGGGTATTAAACAATTTGATATATATTTGCCAAATGTACACTATTATGTAGCAGATTTTGACAATTAAAAAGTTTAATAGTGACAGGAACCTGCAATTACATTCACACACTTTCTCCAATTACAAACATCCATACTCCAGGTATCCCTACATTACTGGTCTCATCAATGTTAATGATTTCTGGAGTGAGTGATCCAGGAATAGTGTAGGAGGTTAAACCATTATTAATTCCTGCCAGAGCTTCCACTCCACCAAGACCATTTACACCACCATTATGATTACCAGTGGTCCATTGTATTCTGCCATAGGCATATAAGAATATCACAAATGATTTATGGCCATTAGTGGCTAGTACACACTGGAATGTGTTTGTCTGTAGCAAAAGTACAATAATACAGATTGATACTGTGTTAAAGGAAAATGGTAGTTTTATGTATCTGCATAAAATAGTGAGTTATAAGTGGTGAAACAAAATATTTTTATGTGGTTAGAGCTGAGAAAGAGGTACAGACACACATTGAGTAGTATAGCCAAGGATGTTGGTGCTACTTGATAGTCTATACTCGCTGTTTAACAGGAAGATTTTCATGCATACATAGCCAGATTCAAAGGATACAGTAGTTCTATTTCCACTGACTTTAAACAATACAACTGCTAGACTAGAACAATCCCATTTTGTATTTTTTGTGATAGAAAATAAATTCTCTTCAGTCATTTTCACTATTAAGGCATACAATTGAGGGCTTTGCAGAAGCAAATGGGATTTCTAAAAGAATGTGTAAAATTGTATAATCAGCATCACGATAATTTATTTTATTTTGTTTTTGCACAAAAGTTCTGCAAATGTAGATTTTGCTGTAAGTAAATGTATTTGCAACTACAACTTATACTTGCCTATGCCATTGAGAGTTGTTAGTACTAACAGTATATATGCGCATAAAACTTATTTTTAGTGTATATATTTGTAAAGGCCCAGCCAGGAATGATCGGTGACAGATCCAAGGGGGTTCCAAGGAGCTCTCCTTTTGGAAGAGCCTTATTTGTAATATCACTTGCGGTGAGCATGTGCTTGCCCAAATGTTCCCTTGACAATGGTGCCTACTCTTTATTGCTGTAATTAAGAATATTACATGCATCAGAAGAAAATTACTGGGGAATTCTATATGGAAGTAGGCTATTCACATCAGTACACATGATTATTTGGTATTACCTTGTCAGTACCTTCTGCATAATACCCAACAGTATCCCATGTTGCAATAAACAAGTTTGTTATCTCAAAGTCTTCAGACATATTAAATGGTGCTCTTATTTCACTGCTTGCTCTGGCAAGGAGACTAGGATCAGTGGTTTCACGATAGAACACTTGTCCTGTTCCTCTGATATCAACATCAGCCCAGTATGGTGCAACAAATTTGTGCATTGCAAATGGAAGCTCATTAGGAAAAAACCATTAAAAGCAGCATTAAAACTGATAACCCCATTGTCACCAACCTATACAGGTACCATATACAGTGTATATATATATGTTATATCAAGGCACACAGTAGTGTTTTGTGCAGCCTAAAAAGCTAAAATGCCACACAGTGAGCATATTGACAGGAAGAAAATTTCACACAAATGTAGTTCTGTGATCCCTTAACTGATAGCAACTAATTTTATTGTAGAGTTGCCTGCCAGGTAGGGGAGTCCACATACTAAATTTGAAGTAAACCACTCCAGCCATTTCTGAGATATGAGCAGTCAAGGTTTAGTTATTTTTCTTGCTTTTTCTTCTTTTGCACACTTTGCAAAATCCGCCATAAAACACAAATGCATATTCCTGTCAAGCTGAAATTTGGCACATTTAAAGGAGTTATTAAAGCAAATTTCAGTACCTATTATGGTGGGAATCCTATCAACATTCATGGAGTTACAGTATAACCAATTGTTTGTGTAATATTAGATCAAACTTCTTTCACACTTACAGAGTAAACCACTTCAAGAAATCATCTTAAAATTGGCTGTAGTTAGAGTAACCATTGTAGGAGTGCCTTTTTGGTGGTTTAAAAGCAATCAAGATTAAGACCACAAAGATACAATGTAAAAAAAACCAACAGTGTGTAATGATCACGTGATCAAGTTTTGTTAATAAAACACTTTTGCCTACTAGGCAAACCACTTATAAGAAGAGCTTTAAAACTGGCATAATTATTGTAGAACAACCTTTCAGTGGTTTAGAAGAATTATCACTGAGTTATATTGCGAAAACCAACTACATATAACAAATGCATCAAGACATCCTATTAGAACATTCAGTAAGTGGCAAGTCATCCTGCACTACAATCAAGTCACTATATTAGAGAGTTCAGCCACAAACAAGTAACCCTGTAGAGATATCAGCTATGGACAGTCATCCTGTAGACATATCAGCTTCAATAAAGTCACCATGTTGAGAGATCAGCCACAAACAATTCACCCTGTAGAGAATTCAGCTACATACAAGTCACCATGTAGAGAGTTTAGTCACAAACAAGTCACCCTGTAGACACATCAGCTACTATCAAGTTACCATGTATAGAGTTCCGCTACAAACAAGTCACTGTAGAGAGTTCAGCCATAAAACAAATAACCCTAAAAATTTTCAGCTACGGACAAGTCACCCTGGAGACAGATCAATTGGCCACAATCAAGTCAACATGTAGAGAGTTCAACTATAAACAAATCACCCTGTAGAGTGTTTGGTGTTGTAAAAGTCACTACACATAACACCCTGTACAGGGTTCAGCTGCGTGAAAGTTCACCCAAATAGATAGTACATGATAATCATTTTATTCTGTTTCAAAGTTATAACAGACACACAGATTCACAAAAGTAGTAGTCTTTTTATTGTTCAATGGTTCCTGTAATAAAGAAAAAACAACATGAAAGGAAGCTGGCCATAGGCCAGCTTTTGGGCTTATTATTACAAAAACAAGTGATGTCTGTAGTAAAAATAACCAAGCTGTAAAAAGGGGTTGTGGCACTTAAAAAACCAAAATGAAAAAAGTGAACTCAAAAGTGGTGGCTGCAATGATGCTAATGCCAATCTTTTTTTTATGATGACGGTGTGATCATTAAAAATGATTGGCCCATTTCTTAGCTGCCATCTTTGATTTCACAACTTGTTTCATCCTGGCCGCTTTGAAGGACTGTACCCTTTTTTGCATCTTGGCTGTTTTGGTACAGTACAGTATATTATCGTATTTATTCATTTATTAATAATTTAAGCCATTACATGTAAAACATGAAAGTGATAACAGAGTATGTAATCAATACAAGTATAAGGAAAAAAATGGGAATTTTAAGTTTGATTAGGGATCATAGAAAAGGTACGTAAACAAGGGAGATTGCCTGCACCTGCAGATATACTGGTGGACATTTACTCCCTACTTCTATGCCCATGACTGAAGTAGGGATTAAATGTCCACTTATCTGCAAGTGTAGGTGACCTCCCTTGTTTTCATACTTTTTTTATATGATCCCTAATTAAACATAAAATTTTTTTCTTATACTTGTTTACTCTTTTGTAACATGATTATTACTGATGAGCACATGCATACTGTGTCAAAGAAAGAATGGCACCAGAAATAATACATGGCCCAATATGAATTACAGACTCAAAAGTGAAGTAACCATTATGCTTCACTTTCAGCAATGTTCAAGGAGAAGTGCCTCTGCAATCAATCCAGTCATCACAGAAAATATGAATGATTCTAGCTTACATATTTAGGGAAGCCATCACATACACTACCGCAAATTGACACCTTGGTCTGTCAGCAAAAATAAATGGGACATAAAGGAGGACAAAGGTAAGTCCATGATATGCATATTGTACATACTGCAGTATGCCTAAAGGCACCTGTCAGGCTGAAATGACATCAAACAGTGAAAAATCAAGCCTGTAGCCTTAGCCGTTATTGAGTTACATTTGTCTGAAGGCATTAGTAAGTTAGTAAGTAAATAAGTTAGCTAGCAAGTCAGTCAGTCAGTCAGTCAGTCAGTCAGTCAGTCAGTCAGTCAGTCAGTCAGTCAGTCAGTCAGTCAGTCAGTCAGTCAGTCAGTCAGTCAGTCAGTCAGTCAGTCAGTCAGTCAGTCAGTCAGTCAGTCAGTCAGTCAGTCAGTCAGTCAGTCAGTCAGTCAGTCAGTCAGTCAGTCAGTCAGTCAGTCAGTCAGTCAGTCAGTCAGTCAGTCAGTCAGTCAGTCAGTCAGTCAGTCAGTCAGTCAGTCAGTCAGTCAGTCAGTCAGTCAGTCAGTCAGTCAGTCAGTCAGTCAGTCAGTCAGTCAGTCAGTCAGTCAGTCAGTCAGTCAGTCAGTCAGTCAGTCAGTCAGTCAGTCAGTCAGTCAGTCAGTCAGTCAGTCAGTCAGTCAGTCAGTCAGTCAGTCAGTCAGTCAGTCAGTCAGTCAGTCAGTCAGTCAGTCAGTCAGTCAGTCAGTCAGTCAGTCAGTCAGTCAGTCAGTCAGTCAGTCAGTCATGTACTATATATACTAATGTGTGATATATGCACATTCTGGACAAACATTATACATACACCTGTATCCTATATACCATGCATTATAGCATGCATGCATGCACATACATAAATTCTGCTTATCCATTCATCATTAAATACAAAGTATCCTGACAAATCTATTTCATCTGAGACAGTATCATCTTCCACTCTTAATGTGTTATCATTTTGAGAATATCCAAAAGGGTAAAACTGTATCAAACATGTATGAAAAAAGGAAAAATAACTAGTGACCTGCACATTTTTTACAATACTTTATGTTTGAATGAGATTTTAAACTGTAAGATAATGAAAATGTCATGTGGAAAATTTCAGTTAAATATTTTAATTAAAGTTGTTGTGTGGTTTAGGACTATTAAAGTGGCGATAAAGCAATGACGCACACAAGAAGCCATAGCAAATACATATGATGTAACATATCATATACTATGCAATTTCTGGTAAATCAGGCAGGGCTAATTAGGTGCTACACCATAATAAACTTACCAAGCATAAGGCATGAGTAACAGGTGAGTTGTTAGCGAAAACGCGAAAACAACAAGCAGCTGCTGTTACACAGTTCAGGTGGAATGTAACTCACCTTTACAACAAATTAACAACCTTGACAATGTGAAAACAAGTGCCGCGAATAATTATTATTTGTTTCAATTCACCTTACAGCCTGTTACAAACATGATCTTTTCTTTGTAGATATGGGTTGAACAGCCACGAAACTTCTTATGAGAATGGTAAGCAGTAGTGCCTAAATAATTCTACGTATCAGTATATCATATATTCATTCTGTGGCTTCTTCGCTTGGTGAGAACGGTGAAACAAGGCTCTCATCATCTGCTTGTAAATGCCATATATTACGACTTGTAAATCGCTTCCACTTATTGATACGTAGAATGATTCTTGTAATAGTATGCTTTCATCATGTGAAGTATTGGAGCTAAAACTTGAGGTTATTGAGAAATAACGTGTCTTCTATGGTCCACTAAGTACCACCGATTTCTTGCTTTGAGAGCAATTCTACACTTTATACTCTCTACGAATGATAGATTCCTATATGTGTAGTTTACTTGCATGCAAAATTAAGTACTAGCTTTCAATATGTCTTAAAATTGCGACCATGTTGAGATACAGCAGATTGTTGTCAAGAATACGCATTATTGCTTTAGTGCCACCTTAAGGAGTTTAAAGGGGACATTGGAAACAGCTGAAATTGAAAACTGAAACTGAAAACTAAAATTGGCCAAAATTTCATATTAACAGGTACCTCTTAACAAAGACCACCTCTATAATAAGACCGACTCTAATAAAACCACTTCATTGTAGTAGTTATTTCAAGTAGGTCAACAAATATGGCTAAGGTGTACTCATTATGTAATAAAGTATCAATCAATCAGTCAGTCAGTACTTAAAGTTAAAATGACAGCTGTGGGGTTGTACAAAAGGATATACTACAGTATCTTACTATGTCAAGACCTAAAGTCCATGGTCATGTCACAAATGAAAATGGAGTAATTGCATGCATAATTTACTCTGCTGATACTGGATTGATAATGGATTTCTTATGAATTGTGCATGATTTAAGAGTCGCATAGTTAAATTAATGATTTTAGACTTTGTGTCTTGGTAATAGTTAGACACTAGTAATAGGCATCTTTGAGAATTTAAAAACCTTGAGGTGATGTCAATAACTACCTGCGCCTTGGTAATTATTGATGTCACCTCAGGTTTTTAAATCTTCAAAGATACCTATCATGAGTGTCTAACTATTATCAAGTCGTAAAGTCCAACACGCAACATGCACAATTCATGAGAAATCCATTACCGAATCCAGTATCAGTGGAGTAAATTATGCATGCAATTGCTCCACTTTTATTTGTGACATGACCATGGACTTTAGGTCTTGGCATGGTAAGATAGTACATTGTTTTGTACAACTGCAGCTGTCATTTTAACTTTTAAGTACTGACTACTTGATTGATACTTTATTACATTATGAGTACACCTTAGCCATATTTGTTGGACCTACTTGAAATAACTACTATAATGAGGTGGCCATATTAGAGGAGGTCTTATTATAGAGGTGGTCTTATTACAGAGACGATCTTTGTTAAGAGGTACTTGTTAATATGAAGTTTTGACCAATTTTACTTTTTCAGTTTCAGTAGTTTTCAATTTCAGCTGTTTCCAATGTCCCAGTTTAAAGTCCTAAAAGGGTAAGCCTTATTTTATTAATAGTGGTTATTTTGTTATTTGTAATGTGGGTGTGGTCTGTTTCAAAAACATGCCAAAGTACTTGTGAATAAGCCACTGTATAGCACTCGTTTTCAACCAAACTTAAAGCCTCAACTCCTTTATATAATCATCTGGCTGAGCTTCATTCAGATGTACAGTAGCATGGACAAGTGGGCTACATTGTGAATGTAGCCCAGGTGGCTCTTTTGGTCCACTCATGAATTGTGTTATATCAAGACACACGGTAGTGTGTCGTGCGGCCCAAGAAGCCGGCGTGCCACCCGTGAGTATATTAACAGGAAGAAAGAAAACACATTTTCACACCTATGTAGCTCTGTGATCCTTTATCCGATTGGAACCAAATTTGCTAGACAGATGCCGGCCAGCAAGGGGAGTCTACACGCCAAATATGAAGAAAATCGCTCCAGCCATTTCCGAGATACGAGCGTACAAAATTTCGTTTTAATTTCTTCGTTTTTTCTTCTTATTCTTCTTCTACTTCTTCATTTCGCACACTTCGCAAAATCCGCCATAAAACATGAATGCGTGCTCAGATCGGGCTGAAATGTGGCACACTTAAAGGGCTCATTAAGGCAGATCTCTGTACCAACTTTGGTAGGAATCCGATGAACGTTCACGGATTTATGACCAATTATTTACGTAAAACAACTTTCAAACAAGTGGGGCGATGATTACTCTGTTGTCATGGGGTGGTTAAGGTGCTGTCTATCTTTTTCTCTCTTGCGGTCCTCCATACAATGCATCCGCGGAGCCCGCTCATCCATCGGTCACTATGTTAAGACTCCCCCAATTGTGGAGCTGATTCGGGCAGAGTCTCAGTTTGCCGTGGACTAAGAAAGTCCCGGTTTGTCCAGCACAGGCCATTTATGTGCTGGGGGTGGTAGGCAAGGGCAGTCCATCAAGCCCGGGTAAAAAAAAAAAAAAAAAAAAAAATTATTTACGTAAAATAAGGTCGAAGGTCTGTCACACCTACAGCGTAAATCCCTTTGAGGAATCAGTTGAAAATTGCTATGTAGATGGAGCAACCATCGCAGGAGTGCCTTTTTGTGGTTTGAAAGGAATCGGGATAAAGACCACGGAGATATGACACAAAACCTGACCTGTATCAAAATTACGCGATCGATTTTTATGAATAAAAATACTATTAGTTTTCTTGTCTATCAGGCAAACCGCTTAGAGCAAAGAGTCAGTGTGTAGCTGGAATAATCATCATAGAAAGTCCTTGCAGTAGTACAGAAGAATCGGATTACAAACCACTGAGTTATCATTCGAAAGGCAACTACGTGTAGCAAATGCGAGATCGAGATACTCTAATAGAACAGTCACCCTAATAAAGCATTCAGCTGCATTTATAATTTACTCAATTATATTACATTGCAAGTTATTCTGTAGGGAATTCAGCTACAAACAAGTCACCCTGTAGTTAGATCAGCCAGAAGAAGGTACCTAATAGAGAGTTCAACTACAAAGAAACCATCATGTAGAGAGTTCAGCTCAAACAAATTGCCCTGTAGAGAGATCAGCTAGAAGAAGTTACCTTGTAGAGAGTTCAGTTACAAAGAAACAATCATGCAAAGAGTTCAGCTGCAAACAAATCACCCAGTAGAATGTTCCGCTACGAACAGATCACACTGTAGAGAGTTCAGCTAGAAGAAGTCACCTTGTAGAGAGTTCAGCTGCAAATAAATCACCCTGTAGAGAATTCAGCTACAAAAAAATCACCCTGTAGAAAGATCAGCTAGAAGAAGTTACCTTGTAGAGAGTTCAGCTACAAAGAAACCACCATGCAGCTGCAAACAAATCACCTGTAGAGAGTTCAGCTAGAAACAAGTCACCCTGTAGAGAGATCAGCTAGAAACAAGTCACACTGTATAGAGTTCAGCTAGAAGAAGTCACATTGTAGAGAGTTCAGCTACAATGAAACTCCCATGTAGAGAGTTCAGCTGCAAACAAATCACCCTGTAGAGAACTCAGCTACAAACAAATATGCCCTGTAAAAAGATCAGCTAGAAGAAGTTACCTTGTAGAGAGTTCAGCTACAACGAAACCACCCTGTAGAGAGTTCAGCTACAAACAAATCACCTGTAGAGAGTTCAGCTAGAAACAAGTCACCCTGTAGAGAGATCAGCTAGAAACAAGTCACTTTGTAGAGAGTTCAGCTAGAAGAAGTCACATTGTAGAGAGTTCAGCTACAAAGAAACCACCATGTAGAGAGTTCAGCTGCAAACAAATCACCCAGTAGAAAGTTCAGCTATGAACAGATCACCCTGTAGGGAGATCAGCTAGAAACAAGTCACCCTGTAGAGAGTTCGCCTAGAAGAAATTACCTTGTAGAGAGTTCAGCTACAAAGAAACCACCATGTAGAGAGTTCAGCTGCAAACAAATCACCCAGTAGAAAGTTCAGCTATGAACAGATCACCCTGTTGAGAGTTCAGTTAGAAACAAATCATCCTGTAGAGAGTTCAGCTATGAAAAGATCACGCTGTAGAGAGTTCAGCTAGAAGAAGTCACCTTTTAGAGAGTTCAGCTACAAAGCAACCACCATGTAGAGAGTTCAGCTGCAAACACATCATCCTGTAGAGAATCCAGCTACAAACAAATTGCCCTGTAGAGAGACCAGCTAGAAACAAGTCACACTGTAGACAGATCAGCTAGAAGAAGTTACCTTGTAGAGAGTTCAGCTGCAAACAAATCACCCTGTAGAGAATTCAACTACAAACAGATAACCCTGCAGAGAGTTCAGCTAGAGTCAAGTCACATTGTAGAGAGAATCCTGTAAAGAGTTCATCTACGTACAAGCAGATCACCCTGTAGAGAGTTCAGCTACATTTCAAGTCACCCAGTAGAGAGGTCAACTGCAAATTATCCTGTGGGGATTAATTGACATGTAATAAATATATGCTCTCTTTTTATATTATGAACTCTTGATATATGCATTATATATATAATTTGTACATTTACTGATAAAATGAGAATGAGTTAAAGTATTTATATTATCTGCTTCATCTTTCTTTTTCCTGTGGTAAAGAAAAATATTTAGGTTAAAAAGCCCCAAAGCTGGCCATAGGCTGGCTTTGGGGTATACAAATACAAAAAAAGTGAAATCTAATCAAAAACAGCCAAGCTGTAAAAAAAAGGAGTGCGGCCCTTGAAAAGGCTATGGTGAAAAAAGATGTGAAATCCAAGGTGGCAGCCAAGAAATAGCTGTGATGGTAGGTTAATGGTAAAAATTTTAATAACGACAATTCAGGTGAATTTTGTGCCAATTGACCAAGGGGCACCAAATTCACCTGAAGTGTTGTTATTAAAATTTTTACCATTAACCTACCATCACAGCCATTTCTTGGCCGCCACCTTGGATTTCACATCTTTTTTCACCATAGCCTTTTCAAGGACCGCACTCCTTTTTTTACAGCTTGGCTGTTTTTGATTAGATCAAGACACACGATAGTGTGTCGTGCGGCCCAAGAAGCCGGCGCGCCACACCGTGAGTATATTAACAGGAAGAAAGAAAACGCAATTTGCACACCTATGTAGCTCTGTGATCCCTTATCCGATTGAAACCACATTTGCTGGAGACGTGCCGCCCAGTTAGGGTAGTCTACATACCAAATTTGAAGAAAATCGCTCCAGCCATTTCCGAGATACGAGCGAACAAAATTTCGTTTTAATTTCTTCGTTTTTTTCTTCTTCATCTTCTTCATTTCGCACACTTCGCAAAATTCGCCATAAAACACGAATGCGTGCTCGGATTTGGCTGAAATTTGGCACACTTAAAGGGCTCATTAAGGCGGATCTCCGTACCAACTTTGGTAGGAATCCGATGAACAATCACGGAGTTATGACCGATTATTTGCGTACAATAAGGTCGAAGGTCTGTCACGCCTACAGGGTAAACGCCTTGGAGGAATCAGTTGAAAATTGATATGTAGATGGAGCAACCATCGTAGGAGTGCCTTTTTGTGGTTTGAAAGGAATCGGGATAAAGACCATGGAGATATGACACGAAACCCAACCTGTATCAAAATTACGCGATCGATTTTTATGAATAAAAAAACTATTAGTTTTCGTATCTACCAGGCAAACCGCTTAGAGCAACGAGCTGAAAATCAGTATGTAGCTGGAATAATCATCATAGAAAGTCCTTGCAGTAGTACAGAAGAATCGGATTACAAATCACCGAGTTATGATTCGAAAGGCAACTAGGTGCAGCAAATGCGAGATCGAGATACTCTAATAGAACAGTCACCCTAATAAAGCATTCAGCTGCATTTACAATTTACTCAATTATATTACATTGTAAGTTATTCTGTAGGGAATTCAGCTACAAACAAGTCACCCTGTAGTCAGATCAGCTAGAAGAAGGTACCTAATAGAGAGTTCAGCTACAAATAAGCCATCATGTAGAGAGTTCAGCTCAAATACATCACCCTGTAGAGAATTCAGCTACAAACAAATTGCCCTGTAGAGAGATCAGCTAGAAGAAGTTACCTTGTAGAGAGTTCAGTTACAAAGAAACAATCATGCAAAGAGTTTAGCTACAAACAAATCACCCAGTAAAAAGTTCCACTATGAACAGATCACACTGTAGAGAGTTCAGTTAGAAACAAGTCATCCTGTAGAGAGATCAGCTAGAAGAAGTCACCTTGTAGAGAGTTCAGTTACAAAGAAACAATCATGCAAAGAGTTTAGCTGCAAACAAATCACCCATTAGAAAGTTCCGCTATTAACAGATCACACTGTAGAGAGTTCAGTTAGAAACAAGTCATCCTGTAGAGAGTTCAGCTAGAAGAAGTCACATTGTAGAGAGTTCAGCTACAAAGAAACTACCATGTAGAGAGTTCAGCTGCAAACAAATCGCCCTGTAGAGAATTCAGCTACAAACAAATTACCCTGTAAAAAGATCAGCAAGAAGAAGTTACCTTGCAGAGAGTTCAGCTACAAACAAATCACCCTGTAGATAGTTCAGCTACAAACAAGTCACCCTGTAGAGAGATCAGCTAGAAACAAGTCATCCTGTAGAGAGTTCAGCTAGAAGAAGTTACATTGTAGAGAGTTCAGCTACAAAGAAACTACCATGTAGAGAATTCAGCTACAAACAAATCACCCTGTAGAAAGGTCAGCTAGAAGAAGTTACCTTGTAGAGAGTTCAGCTACAAAAAAATCACCCTGTAGAGAGTTCAGCTACAAACAAGTCACCCTGTAGAGAGATCAGCTAGAAACAAGCCACCCGTAGAGAGTTCAGCTAGAAGAAGTTACATTGTAGAGAGTTCAGCTACAAAGAAGCTACCATGTAGAGAGTTCAGCTGCAAACAAATCGCCCTGTAGAGAATTCAGCTACAAACAAATCACCCTGTAGAAAGGTCAGCTAGAAGAAGTCACCTTGTAGAGAGTTCAGCTATAAACAAATCACCCTGTAGAGAGTTCAGCTACAAATAAGTCACCATGTAGAGAGTTCAGCTAGAAGGAGTTACATTGTAGAGAGTTCAGCTACAAAGAAACTACCATGTAGATAGTTCAGCTACAAAGAAACTACCATGTAGAGAGTTCAGCTGCAAATAAATCACCCTGTAGAGAATTCAGCTACAAACAAATCACCCTGTAGAAAGATCAGCTAGAAGACGTTACCTTGTAGAGAGTTCAGCTACAAACAAATCACCCTGTAGAGAGTTCAGCTACAAAGAAACTACCATATAGAGAGTTCAGCTACAAACAAATCGCCCTGTAGAGAATTCAGCTGCAAACAAATTACCCTGTAGAAAGGTCAGCTAGAAGAAGTTACCTTGTAGAGAGTTCAGCTACAAACAAATCACCCTGTAGAGAGTTCAACTAGAAACAAGCCACCC
Organism: Dysidea avara; assembly: GCF_963678975.1. Lineage (NCBI taxonomy): Eukaryota > Metazoa > Porifera > Demospongiae > Dictyoceratida > Dysideidae > Dysidea > Dysidea avara. The sequence continues at coordinate 35,176,055 of NC_089272.1, forward strand.
GTAGAGAGTTCAGCTAGAAGAAGTTACTTTGTAGAGAGTTCAGCTACAAACAAATCACCCTGTAGAGAGTTCAGCTACAAATAAGTCACCCTGTAGAGAGATCAGCTAGAAACAAGTCATCCTGTAGAGAGTTCAGCTAGAAGAAGTTACATTGTAGAGAGTTCAGCTACAAAGAAACTACCATGTAGAGAATTCAGCTAGAAACAAATCACCCTGTAGAAAGGTCAGCTAGAAGAAGTTACCTTGTAGAGAGTTCAGCTACAAACAAATCACCCTGTAGAGAGTTCAGCTAGAAACAAGTCACCCTGTAGAGAGATCAGCTAGAAACAAGCCACCCGTAGAGAGTTCAGCTAGAAGAAGTTATATTGTAGAAAGTTCAGCTACAAACAAGTCACTATGTAGAGAGTTCAGCTAGAAGAAGTTACCTTGTAGAGAGTTCAGCTACAAACAAATCACCCTGTAGAGAGTTCAGCTACAAACAAGTCACCATGTAGAGAGATCAGCTAGAAACAAGTCATCCTGTAGAGAGTTCAGCTAGAAGAAGTTACCTTGTAGAGAGTTCAGCTACAAACAAATCACCCTGTAGACAGTTTAGCTACAAACAAGTCACCCTGTAGAGAGATCAGCTAGAAACAAGTCATCCTGTAGAGAGTTCAGCTAGAAGAAGTTACATTGTAGAGAGTTCAGCTACAAAGAAACTACCATGTAGAGAATTCAGCTACAAACAAATCACCCTGTAGAAAGGTCAGCTAGAAGAAGTTACCTTGTAGAGAGTTCAGCTACAAACAAATCACCCTGTAGATAGTTCAGCTACAAACAAGTCACCCTGTAGAGAGATCAGCTAGAAACAAGCCACCCGTAGAGAGTTCAGCTAGAAGAAGTTACATTGTAGAGAGTTCAGCTACAAAGAAGCTACCATGTAGAGAGTTCAGCTGCAAACAAATCGCCCTGTAGAGAATTCAGCTACAAACAAATCACCCTGTAGAAAGGTCAGCTAGAAGAAGTTACCTTGTAGAGAGTTCAGCTACAAACAAATCACCCTGTAGAGAGTTCAGCTGCAAATAAGTCACCCTGTAGAGAGTTCATCTAGAAGAAGTTACATTGTAGAGATTTCAGCTACAAAGAAATCACCCTGTAGAGAGTTCAGCTAGAAACAAGTTACCCTGTAGAGAAATCAACTAGAAACAAGCTACCCGTAGAAAGTTCAGCTAGAATAAGTTACACTGTAGAGAGTTCAGCTACAAAGAAACTACCATTTAGAGAGTTCAGCTGCAAACAAATTGCCCTGTAGAGAATTCAGCTACAAACAAATCACCCTGTAGAAAGATCAGCTAGAGAGTTCAGCTACAAACAAATCACCCTGTAGAGAGTTCAGCTACAAATAAGTCACCCTGTAGAGAGATCAGCTAGAAACAAGTCATCCTGTAGAGAGTTCAGCTAGAAGAAGTTACATTGTAGAGAGTTCAGCTACAAAGAAACTACCATGTAGAGAGTTTAGCTGCAAACAAATCGCCCTGTAGAGAATTCAGCTACAAACAAATCACCCTGTAGAAAGATCAGCTAGAAGAAGTTACCTTGTAGAGAGTTCAGCTACAAACAAATCACCTTGTAGAGAGTTCAGCTACAAACAAGTCACCCTGTAGAGAGATCAGCTAGAAACAAGCCACCCGTAGAGAGTTTAGCTAGAAGAAGTTACATTGTAGAGAGTTCAGCAGTTTAGCTGCAAACAAATCGCCCTGTAGAGAATTCAGCTACAAACAAATCACCCTGTAGAAAGATCAGCTAGAAGAAGTTACCTTGTAGAGAGTTCAGCTACAAACAAATCACCCTGTAGAGAGTTCAGCTACAAACAAGTTATCCGGTAGAAGGATCAGCTAAAAGGATCACCTTGCAGAGAGGTCAGCTACAAAGAAATCACCCTGCTTCATCTTTTCTTCTTCCTGTAGTAAAGAAAAAAATGAAAGGTTAAAAAGCCCTAAAGCCGGCCATAGGCCGGCTTTGGGGTATACAAATGCAAAAAGAAGTGAAATCTAATCCAAAACAGCCAAGCTGTAAAAAAAGAGTGCGGCCCTGAGAAAGGCTATGGTGAAAAAAGATGTGAAATCCAAGGTGGCGGCCAAGAAATGGCTGTGATGGTAGGTTAATGGTAAAAATTTTAATAACAACAATTCAGTGAATTTGGTGCCGCTTGGTCTTGGCACAAAATTCACTTGAATTGTCATTATTAAAATTTTTACCATTAACCTACCATCACAGCCATTTCTTGGCCGCCACCTTGGATTTCACATCTTTTTCCACCATAGCCTTTCTCAGGGCCGCACTCTTTTTTTACAGCTTGGCTGTTTTGGATTAGATATGATATTACATTGGCAAAGTGAAACAAAAAAGTCCTCTCTATTATCCATATAGTACAGTTAAGGTGTGAACTGTACTTTATACACTAGTGATATGTACTGTCAGGATGCAAACCATTATAACTACACACAAGGATATTATGTAATGTATATAATTAATTTTGAAGTACAAAGTATGGATGAAATTACATACGTACTTGTTGCTGTAGGCATATGACCAATGAACGTTACACAATAAAGCATAGACATGAATGCAATTCTTGGCAGTCTAGAGGAATTGCCTTCAGGAGAAATAGATCTGAAATACTATTGTAGACTTTTCATTATCCAACTGTTGTTACAAAGAAGTTAGCAGCAACTTAAAAAAGCTGACTTTAGAGTGATTGCAGTATCCATGATGAGAAGATTTCATACCAGTACATTTATGTCAATTTTCATAATTACTGTATTCTCTTGAAATTTTATAGTTTTTGTACCCATACAAAAACAGCTTGGCTGTACAAAACAGGTGCATCCACGTAAAAGTAACTGGTACATGACTAAAAGAGCTGATATCCAAGAATGAATGTTAATACAACTAACTATACGTATGAAAATTTAACAATGATCCTTTTCATTGACATGTGTAGTCTTGCTACATTAGATTTTTGTAAAAAAATAATATTGTTAATCATATTGACTTCATTCTTGGCTGCACCAGATTTCAGCTCTTTCAGTCACCAGCTATTTGTATTTATGTGGATGTGCCCATTTTGGTCAGACCCTGTAGAATTTTCAGCTATGAATAAGTCACCCTGATCACCTGCACCCTGTAGAGAGTCCAGCCATAAACAAGTTACCCTGTAGGGAGTTTAGTAACAAAGTCACCCTGTAGAAATTTCAGCTATCAATGAGTCACCCTGTAGAGTTCAGCTATATTACAAGTCACCCTGTAGAAAGATCAGCTACAATCAAGCCACCATGTAGAGAGTTCAGCTACAATCAATTCACCCTGTAGAGCATTCAGCCATGTAAAAGTCACCCTGTAGATAGTTCAGCTATACAAACACCCTGAGCAAGGGCATGATAATCATTTTATTCAGTTTCAAATTATAAAATAGACACATACTGTAGTTGTACACCATACCCTTTTTCTTTTTCAACAATTCCTATAGTAAAGAAAAATTAAAAGGAAGCCTCAAAGCTGGATTGGAGTTTGCAATTACAAAAAGAAGTGACATCTATACCAAAACAGCCAAGTTGTGAAAAAGGGGTGTGGTTCTCCAAAAAAGCCAGGATGAAAAGTTGGGAAATAAAAAGTAGTCAAGAAATAGCTGCAATGATGTTAATGCCAATCATTTTTTAATAAAATAAATAATGATGGGTGGTCATTAAAAATGATTAGCATTAGCATCATAATAGCCATTTCTTGGTCACCACCTTTGATTTCAAAACCTTTTTCATCCTGGCCTTTTTGGATGGCCACACTCTTTATCACAGCTTGGGTGTTTTGGTATAGTATAGTAAACATGTACAGAATTATGTATGCGTACATACAAAATATGTAACCTGGTCTTACAAAACCAGTCATGCTATAAGACTGGTTTTGTCAGACTGGGCCACATGTAGTAGTGTTACCATACCTCAAATTCACAAGTGTGTATATTTGACTGGCATACATCTGAGAAGAGATGCAAATGGGTTAATCCAACATCTACTGTGTCAAGACACATAACATAGTGTGTAGTGTGATCAAGGAAATTGGTATGTCACATTATGTGTCATTAACAAGAAGAACAATATAATTATAATTCTCCACACACTAGTACATAGCTTCATTACCCTTAATTGGAATTAAGCAAATCATACATTAATATTTATTTATTGAAACTTCACAGCATAAAAGTTGAAGGTCTACAGGACTCAACGATCCTGTAGCCTGAAAAACAGATATACGTACATATGGTACGTGCATGAGTGATTTACAAGTTAATTGTGTTGAGTCATTGATCATAGTTAATTTTGTTGAAAGTGTGGAAGTTTGTTGAAGCTGGAATGGCTGAACATCGATAACAGGGACAAACAGTATGAAAGATGTACTGTAAAATTAGGGTTAAAGTTGATTAAGAATTCTTCCCAGAGATCATTCTTTATTCTTTAGGCAAACAATTTCTTTTCCCTTCTTATCACTAAAAGTAGTTCTGGGTAGAGTATATGGTATTGTCTATGCTTACAAAATTTTCTATGAATTTCCCATCATATACGTACAGCCAAATAATAGCACTATACATGTATATAGATTAATGCATGGAGTATACAGAAAGTAATACACAGCTGACTGATGAGAGGTAATTTTAGAATATGCAAGTTGGATGGAGTATTTACAAATAATAATTGTGAGGAAGTACATATCAAAAGATGTACATACATGTGTAAAGATACATAGACACACATGTACAAATTATTCTGTGTTTTTCGTATTAACGTATTTTATTGTAATTACCATATAGTCATGTATTTAAATGGTTCTAATACAATATACGGTCAGTGATTTTCTCTCTAAGTGTGACTGAATCCTCATCCCTCAACAATCAGTTTGCAGTAGTGTGAGATGACATTGATTATACAGGTATGTAACTAAAAGATTTTTTGTGCTAGTCAGTGTAAAGTATTAAAAGGGCACTACTTTAATAATTCTCAACTGACTGAGTGTGTTTATCTATATTAATGTATCAATGTAGAATCAGATTTACTCCAGCTATTGTAATAACGTTTGCCGCCTTGTTGGAGTATGTATATTGATTGTAGTTTTCACCACAAGCTGATGGTGCTGCCGCACAACAAAGGGATAACCATAATGCTTTTTTCTGTTTCTTATTAATAAATGGTTTTTATACAGTACGGTAGGTATCCATATGTAGATAATTAATTTTCCAACAATGAAACATCCTAATTAAGAAGTGTCTAATACCACTGTGTCTATTCTCTATGAAGGAAAACAATGGCAACAATGGAAAAAAAAGAGATTCAATCAATAGAGGTTGGCTGAAACTCTAAAAAGGTACATACTCTATGGTGTAGGTTGTGGTGTGTTTCCTAGGATCCCACATTCATTATTGTCATGCAAGTTGGCAAAATCAGAGGCAAATGAAAAGCATTTGGCCATTGTTAGTGGCCTTTAATGGTCTTTAGGTTTTTACTGCAAATACTTCATAGTGGTTAACCGCAGTAAAATTTGTGTTGATTTTATCTCACATGTTTTCTTTTTGTCCAGTAACTCTACATATTATTGTACTACCATGGAACAAGAACAAACTGCATATCTTAAGATGGTGTGCAGTAAATCCCCCATTACTGTTGAGTCGTTGTGCCGGGCACATTGTGCAGCGCACATTCTATAATGCAAGTAAATTCGTCACCAATGACAGGAGTCCAAAATGTCTTTGTAAATGTGGTTACCATGTATATCAGTGTTTAACAATGCTTATCCTCTTCCAACACGTACAGTATCAAGTAATTGAAATAAGACCTTTGCCAATTTTATTTTCATGGAAAGCTGCAGTCACAGAAATTTGTGTTGTGCTCTTAGGAATTGTGATAAATAATTGTGACTGGGTCTGCAAAAATAGGGCATGTGGACACATGATTTTTGACTACTTTTTCACACTTTCATCAGTCATAACTTTTTGTATCATTATGCTATGGCAATGCAATTTTTAGCTATTAGTAAGCATTTAATTGACGTTATGATGCAAGTTACAGTATGCAAATATTCTGTCCCAGTACTGAGTATTACCCACAAATTTTATTACCTACCCATGGGTAATTTACACCCCTAGGGCAGGTAAATTCAAAGAAGTTTGCAACTAATAAAAGTAATCATAACTTCAGAATGTATCACCTACTGTATTAGCTTCAAATAAAATTCAAGTTATTTTTGTTCATCAAAACCTTTTAGTTGATACCATGTTTTAACAAGTTAATTAATGCCCCAAACGAGGCAAAAGACAAAAATGATCAATTTTCAGTGCAATAATGGCCATAAAAGTCACCAAAGGTTAAATCTGTGTTAAATGTGCTGCTATATTGTAATTCAATAATGGATATACAGGGCTACAGACTTGACATTTTTACTGTTAGACATTGCTGCAGCCTGACAGGTGCTTTTTGACATACTGCACTAATACATATCATGCATGTATCATGGGCTTACACGTGTACCTTTGTCCTCCTTTGTATCCCATTTATTACTTTTTTGCTCCATGAAAGTGTGAATTTGTAATCAGAGTTGGGGCAACTAGTTACTTTTGTAACTACAAGTTATGTAAAATCAGTTATTTTAAAAGTAACTAGTAATATAACTAATTACAAGCTTTGTAACTTGTAACTAGGAGTAACTCTCTGAAAAGTAACCAGGTTACAATTACAATAGTTACATTGTAACTATAGGTACTTATGCTTTAAAAGCAAGAACACTTCAATTTTTGTGCTACAGCCGCATTAAGTAGACACTTTCTGTGTACTGTTCTTCATGATTCAGCTTCAGTAACAAAAGTAGGTAACAATTGAAACTGTGCTGAAATGGCAACAGAATTATTATTTTCAGAAAGTACACATACATATGTATAGTTCTCTTATTCCTTTGCTAAAGTATATTTGGGGAAAATAATCATGTTACAAAAGTTAACAAACAAGCATAATTTATTTATGAAAATAAATAGATACTTAGTTATATTTTAAAAAGTAAATTACATCAGATTAAAGTAACAAGTAATTAGTTACTTTTCTGAAGTACGTAACTACCTCAACTCTGTAATGGTATGTAATGACTTGTCTCTGCTAACTATCATGAATTATGGTCCATATTTTTCATAGTACGATCTGGAGTGATTGCAGAGGCACTTATTATACTGTTCTGCTGTTGACAGGCTGAACATAACTGCAAATAAAGAATAATGATAATCATTTTTTATGGAATAATATTACTCCATCTAACAACATTAAACAAGAAAACACTTACAGGTGGCTGAATATAAAATTTTAAAAAAAAATTACTGAAATCTGATTTTTTTTCTGCCAGCCTGCTTGCCAGCCTGACCGCAGTTGCAAGGCTGGAGATCAAATGAAGCAGTGCACTGCCACCACTTTATGCCACAATAATAAACTTACCAGTGGCATGTACTTTTTAGGTTCCAATGAGTGTATGCCCTGTGTGCCTCATCTTTTCTTTTATCTTCAATCAGACTGGTTGTCGTCTTCTTCATGCAATGAAACCATATCAAAGTGTTAATTTTCTATATCAACACTTTCCTTGAGCAGCATATTCAGATGCCACACACTTATTTAAAGCACTTATGCTTGGTAGATAGCTGTAACTTCATGATAGGTTCAAGGCCACACACATTAATGATCTTGGTTGATTATTCCTGGTTGGTTGATAACGAATGAGCACCTCTTAACAATCTATTTACCCTATCATGATGATCACATCCCCTTGTTATTAGTCTAGCTGTATTCATAATGCTAGCACAGTGAAAAATATGAAATAGTGACACACCCTCTCATACGTGAAAGGCTGACTTAAGATACTCTAATAAAAATTAAGTAGGGATCCAAATGATAAAAGTAGTGAAACAAGAGATGAATGATGGTATTACAGCATAGCTTGGAGGGAAAATCCCTACAATTCCCTACTTTGGCACTGAACAAAACAGTAATTGTTACAACATGCAAATGCAGACATTTTCCCACTGAGCTATGCTGTAATACCATCATTTGTGACCCAGTCTGAGAAAACCGGTCTTATCGCCCATGTCAGCAGATTCGATTTTTCACCCAGGACACACAGCTACATAATAAAGTGTCTAATTCCACATTTAAAATCAGCTAGACTTGAGTGGTCTGGTTTTGCTGGCTGCTTTTCCCGAGCCCAGTGGCGATCCGTACGTGTGGCGTGGGGCCTTAATGGAGCTGTGGTCAGCCTGTGAATGACTGTATGTGGCGGCACAGCTCTGTGGTGTTGAATAACTACCTCTGCTGTGAATTTCCTTTCATTTTAGCCAGTTTTGAGATCTCAATAGCTCAAAACTTGGCCTAATTCATCCCTTGGCCTTCCTTTCAATTTTTGAACACCATCTTGCCTGCCTTCCAGGGCCCCCGCCTCCCACCCAATTTGCAGCTCGCCTGATACAGTCAACCTCGGTTTAAAAACTATCTAAAATGGCGGGAAACTTAGTTGTTGGCTACTTGCACAGTGGATGCTCTGGAAGGTAAGGAATTGGTGTAAAACGTGTGAAAATTTGGTACACATAGCTTCAACCATTAGCAAGCTACAACACACTAAATGCTTAAAACCGGCATTTCTCGATACTTTTAAATAGGCGATAAGCCCGGTTTTGTCAGACTGGGTCACATTTATGTATTGTCCCACTACTTTTTATCACTTGGTTCTCTGTTGTAAGTTTCAGTATACTAGTATATTCAATTAGGGATCATGTTCTACCTATAGAATAGAAAGTAATGAAACAAGGAAGGTCACCTACAACTGCAGGCACAGTAATAAATAGTACATGTAAGCACAGTAAGGATTGATTTCTAAACTACAAATTTTGCATTAATGAAATACAATGTGTATATGTGGTACCTGTACAACTCTTCAACCAGCCAGGGTGGCCATATCCTCGAACAAAATCAAATCCATACACTATAGCATTCATTAGAGCTCTATTATTAGAATGACGTAATTGAATCAGTCCTTGTGTCACATTAATTTGTGTAGCATAAGCTTCAGTGATATTGTTTCTTACAATAGGGATCCAATTATATGATACAAGTGAACTGTTCATGCCTCCAGCTGTTAAAAAGATTGCTTCAGGTTGATGATATTCTGGAAACACAATGATATTAATGTGGTGATCATATAAATCAAAAAAGAGTTGGATAGTGGATGATGTAATTATGTTGGTATAATGACTAGCAGGTGGTACTAGTGTCATCATTGGACCTCCCTCGTAATCTTCAAGATAATAATTGCTAAACTGAACTACCAAAATTTTTTTAGTTGAATGAATCACACAAAAGTCCAGATTAGTTAATGTTGCAATGCTATAGTCACCAGCATCTAAGGAATAGTTTCTTTGTGTGGTACTACAGTACAATTGACAATCCGTGTCATTTTCAGCTGCAATTATTTTAATAGTGTATCTATCTTGACCAATTAAGGGAGCAAAATAGTATACCTCACCCCACAATTCGGTTGGCAACATTTGTTCCACTAGAAAATCACAAAATGCCACAACAGTTGGTATTGATCCACATTCATGTCCACTGAACACAGACATTGCTTTATTAGCAACAACTTTTGTCCCTGTCATATCTGTACCTGCTTCTGAAGCAGTAATGTATACGATATCTAGTCTATTAATCTGATAAGAGTAAACTATTCCTTCAGTAAGTGAAGTCCAGTTAGCAGTGTTGTTAATCTTAATGCTAGCATTTACTGGAACTGTCAAAGTAAACATTGTTTCATCTCCTGTGCCAACTAATACTACTGAAGTATCAGCACTTAAAAAATCACCCATGATAGATACTGCATAATACACATATTCTTCAAGGCTTAAATCCACTTTGAATAGAGACAAAAATGTCCCAGTGTTGAAAATATTGTTGTCGCTGTTCATTTGACCTATCAAAGTCACTTTTTCACTACTAGTTTTTATGTAGATTCCTTCCTTGTAGTCATTTTGATACGCATTTGGGTAAGAACGTGATATTCCAGTAAGATTAACAGGTAAATTCAAAAACACACTACCATTGAAACTACCCTCAAAGTGGTATCCTGTAACTGGTGCATCGATTGTATAATTTACGACTTCAGGTTCATTTGTCAGTAAAAGAACAGAACTCTGAGCTTCAAGATTTGGAATTAATCCCAAATAGAATTCTGCATCATTTGCACTACATTCTGTGTAAATAATAAAAATATAAACCTTTGGCCATACCAAATTTATCTTATGTTTCATGGAGTGTTTGCCCTCTATGCTGTAGTAGTGACTGGGTAGGTCAAAAAACAAACAAAAATGTATATCATTTCAGCTGCAACTGACTGCTCTATTAGAGTATCTCAATATTTATATACAAGTGCAGGTGTGTTAAAGTTCTTCTGAAATAAAGTAAGAGAGCTCCATTTTCCTTCCCTTAGCTATTACATCTCTTACTACTTGCACAATATTTAAGGGTCTACAGCCATATTTGCAGTTTTTTAAAGAGAACACATTATTTATTTTGCATTTATTTTTTTAATTTGCCAAAACACTGATGCATCGCATCTGTGAATCATAAGATAAATATGTCATGGCCTTTAGTATGTACTGCAACTGGTATAATTAGCATACATCATATCTATACATAATTATCTAGACCAAAATTATGCATAAGTACTGCAACTGGGTTTGCAGGCATGTGTGACAAACTACACTTAATCACATAACAGGCCATATTTCAATACTGGGATAAATTATCTCCACTCTGTAGCTTGTATTATGAAGCTAATTGAATGTTTAATAAGGGCTAAAAATCATGTAGCCATAGCGTGATGTCATAAAAGGTTGTGAGTCACAAAAGTCAGGGCAAATTTCATATGCCAATACACATGCCCTGCTTTCACAGGTCTGATCGCAACTAATGAACACTAGTCTACTTTCATTTGTGAACAATAGCATATTATGTGGTTGAAATTACATTTGAGAAATTCAAACAAGTATACTGCAATATGTGTACGCATAATGATGGCAAACTATTAACCTACAATATTGCTGCTCTTTACAGTTAGCAATGTACAACCAACTATGATGAGTGCTATGTATGTAACTGAAACATCAATGAAAAAGGCTAGAATTTGACCTTGGTGATGCAATAAATGGTACTGCAGAGGCAGTTCTAGGGAGTTACAAGGGTGCCATGGAATCCCCATTTTGGAAAAGCTTTGACCACTTTTGGGTGAACCATTTGAAAGATATTCTACTGACCAAGCAAATCTCATTCACTGTAAATGGCCTCTCTTTGGGAATCACCTAAAACTACTTCTCCAGTCAAGTGTGTTAAGCACCTTTAAAAATAATAGAATGATGTTTATAAATGCTTTGTTAAGGCTTCAGGTCTTTCTGTAGAACCCCAGAATGGTGAGATTTATCTAAGAAAAAAACATTGTCTGTCAATTTCAAAATTCTGATATACCACAGCAAGCTAGACAAATGGCTGTAGTGGCATGCCTCAAAGTGGAATTCCCCTTGTCTGGGTCTGCCACTGTGGTGATGTTTGATGCACACAGCCATACTAGTTGATTGCTAATTTTATGAACAGTTTTTCTCAAGCAGATACTTTAGCAGGCACTTGTAGTGTTTCTGTGACTGGTCATGTCCACCATTCAGGTTGAAGCACTTTCTCCTTTACAGGGCTGATATAACCACTGTACAGCACATACACAAACACTCATTCAGAGGTTTTAGGGTTAGGCCACACCCAATTTAAGTAAACACAACAAAAATAGTTTTAACATGTAAGAACACCAGACCTTCAATACAACCTGTAAACAACCTCCATTTTTGGAATGAAGGTCTATTTTTTGTACCTCGAAGCTTGCTTATTACTTACACACCTGGGTGTATATGCATACACTCGAAAATGCACATGAGCCTCCACCTGTAGCCATTCTTTTATTTTTGATTGATCATGCTCAATATTAACTTGTCTAGTTTGCTCAGAATAAATTACACCTGGACATGGACTTACTTTTATAAAACTACTTGTGCTTGAATTAGCTATTCTATTACCAGCTTAGTTACTCAGGCAACCAACTAAAATTAACAACGTCAACAAGGAAGTGTGAAAAAAAATTCCTTTTTGCTATATCTGTGGTCAGTTTCCTTGGAATCCATACATAAACAAAAACATGGAATATGGATTTCACACCTTGGTGATAGTAACCTTTGTGGTGGTATGCATTTATGAATAAGTAGTTGACTACAGTATATACATGTAATATAAAATAATTAGTTTGATTAGGGATCATAGAAAGAAACAAGTAAGGTTGCCTACACCTGCAGATATACTAGTGAACATTCAATCAATCATTTCTGATTAGTTAGTTAAATTTAGGAAGCTGGCTAGATCAGAAACCTATAAGTGACATCATGCAACCTACAATAACTTGTTTACATAATAAATCAACCAGTTATAACATCATCATCAGTGATTTAGAAAAGAACGCACAGTTACATAATAGCATGGCAGCTATTAAAGTTATGCATGTGTAAAAACAGCACTAACCTTGACATTCAGCATGATTTATTATTGCCAGTAAACTCCCCAGCAGTATTAGCTGCATCAATCTGCTAAGCTACATGTGACAAGGTTAACATACGTGTATACATAACAGTGGTCAACAGCTGAATCTGACTCATGGGACATAATATAATTGACACACGATGTCACACATTAGATACTGTATGCAATTGTGACAGACATTTGGAAAATCACCAGTAAACAATGAAATTTAATGCAGGGCTGCTAAAAGTAGAAAGTACTTCACTTTTTTCTTGTAACACAAGGTGCATAAATAACACTAGACATTCAACAAAGACAATTTCATTTGAGATATCAAATGGACCCATGTGGTTATATATAATAAGTTGGCATGAACCTGATAACATAGGCCACTACACAATATTCATAGGATTTTCAGAGCATGGCACTCTAATCATAGGCTACACAGTAGCTGTTATCTGTGAATAAATTACAGGTCAGATTTTACTGGTAAAATCAGTGCTTAGTTAAACCCTGTAGCTACTGACTCCATCATGAGCAGCTCCAGGAATTTTGGTGATTAGTTTCCAAATTTGTACTACACATGGTGTGGCATGCCGGATTCTTTGGCCACATGACACACTACCATGTGTCTTGATCTCAAGTTTTCTGGAAGCATCCATGTCCTCAGATGCCTTTTTATATATAAATCTATAATTTTCAGGAACCCTTTTTAAAATCCTAAAATTTGCCACTGCTGCAGGCATGGAGCAGGCCAAACAGTTAAAGGGGTGGGGCAATGTTAAGTTGGAAGCATGCAATAGACATGAATGTGATTCTAGAGGAGAGGTGGTGTTACGGAATGCCCCCAGGAAATTTTTCACATTTTAACAGTCTGAGTGATAGGATTTTAGACCATTTTCACCACATTGTTACTGCAACTTCCAGTTTTGAGAAATATAAATTTGTGACCCGGTCTGCGAAAAGGGCTCTTATAGCCTTTCCAATTGCATATATATGGTAACCCATAACTTGACTGGTGAATACGGTACAAGCCTACAATTTGGTCACTCAACAACCCTAACCTGGCAGTAGCTGTGGGTGTAATTACATGGTGATAGCGTTAGTAGATTAGGAGTTACGATTAGCCAAACATGGATAATTGGAAAGGCTATAAGAGCCCTTTTCGCAGACCGGGTCACATTTGACTGTTCTATTAGAATGGCTAACTGCATTTTTAGAGTATGTCAATTTGAACCATTGTAAATCAAAACAAAATATATTCTCCATGGTCACTGACAAGTTTTCAGGTTTTCTTTCCCAATCAAGCAACAAAAAAGTTGCCCCACGTGCATCTTTAGCTGGTTTTGAAAAACAATGTCTTCAGCATCTTATAAAGTGTACTAACCAGCTGGCTACTTGCTAACTCTGTCTCTTTCACCTGAGACCAGGTCTGTTAGGCAACAATAATTACGCACAAAATATCACAGCTACCTGAGGCTGAGTTTAACATATTATGTAGGGTCCGCAATCTGAAAAAATCAGCTTTTACAAATTGACCCCCCTACTATTCAAGAATGTTTATTGTAGTATCCCATTGCTAAATCCACCATGAAACCAGAGGCATGATTATTGTCTTCGCAGAAGTATCATTTTAGTATCTGATGCGATGAAAAATTTATTTTAAAATTTCTGTGCTCCATGCAAAGGACCAGATGAAACTTGCTTCTTAGCCAGATCATATCCAGAGTTGTAACAGTTGTAGTTAAAAAGTACACTGAGCAAAGAGTTGCTGGGTGCCTGGCACAGGGTTGCTTTCTACAAAACTAACAAAGAAATACAAATATTTGATTTCAAGCTTCCCTACCAATCAGCAAACTCTTCCTTATAGTGTTTCGATATAGTTGGATGCATGGTCTGTCTATGCTGTTAATCTGGAAAATATTTGAGGCTTCTCACCAAGTGTCAAAATCTTCTGCAGCATTAAAAAATTAGATCACACTTTTTAGCCGTTTCCAGTGCTTCTGCAGCCACAACAGTGGTCAATTATTGACTATAACTATGGTAAAAAATGTCCCTGGACGTTTGATAGCAGCGGTTCTCAATTATTATTTCATTCACAGCTTCCATGTGTAGTTATAAGGCTATGATCACAGGAGGCAGCTAAATCGTCCAAATTTGACTTCCCCTCTCATGCTCCACAGCAGTTTCAAATCTTTAGTAGATCACCCTACATCACCATCATGTTGTAAAATATCCCAAAACAAACTGACAAAGCACAATATCTTTCATTTTCAATTCGAGCTAGGTGGAGCTGCTGGTGTACATCATATGAAATTACAAAAACACCAACTGCTACTAGTACCAAACGTTTTGGACCATCATTTATCATACAAAATTGGGTGACTAGTGTGGCATCAGAAGTACTGGAAAGGACTTTGGCACCATTGAGAGAATCCCATGAAATGATGCATGAAAATTTTGATGCTTTTAGCCCAGATGGTGAGAAGTGTCAGATCCTTTCCAGACTAACAGCTTAAATAGACTATGCATCCAACCTTATCACATCACTATGAGGAGGAGTTGTCTTGGCAGGTAGGGTGGCTTGACTTCAAAAATTTGTGTTCTGTTTTCTAATTTTAACCTTGTGCCTGGAACCCAGTGAATAATTTTAATTTGCTTATTACTGTGTGTACTTCTTAACTACAATAACTCTAGATAATACTTAGCTAAGTAGGAAGTTTTATCTGGTCCTTTGAGTGGAACAATTTTAAAAACAAATTTTGCATTTTGCGAGATACTAAAATTGATATTTCTGTGAAGACAACAATTGTGTCTCTGGTTTCATGGTGGACCTAGCTATGGAATACTACAATGAACATCCCACTGCAACGGTAGGGGGATTGATTTGTAAAAGTTGATTTTTCAGATTGCGGACCCTAAGGCAGGAAAACTAGAATACTTGTTTCTCATCCACATATTTTGAAATTTGTACATGGGCGTATTATCACTCATTATTGAAGAAATTATCAACAGGTTATCTATTATTATTATAAGGCCAGGCAAACTTAAATAATTGTTTCTCACTACTTCCCACTTCCCACATCCCTTTTACCCCACTGCCTCTAATTTCATTATTGCTGTTATCAATCACATGCACACGTATTTTGATGCTAAGAAGGCTGGATATCATTTTTACAGCACAGCAAATGTCACTTGCACGTCAAAACTGTGGTAAAACATAAGTACTAGTTTTAAAAGGCTTTAGCTAACCTTTATAGTAGCAGACAGCTTGATTTGGAGTATTTTCTTTAATAATAAATACTGAAAAACGACCTCCCACCCATATGGAAATCCGAATTTTTGCAACAAGTAATCAAGTTTGCCAGGCCTATATGTTAGCTAAGATTTCTATAAGCTAATGCTTACGTTTTACTGCCTTTGTTGAGCAGTAATACAATTCCTAGATCCTGTGCTGTACAACAATGGCCAGTCTTCCCAGCATCAAATTACATGCGCACATGACAAATATCTGCAATCATGAAATTTGAGGTGGTGGAGTAAAAAAAAAATGGGTATCACTCTTTTCACCCTATTTCATGTCCCTATAAAACTTAGACAAATAAGGTAACCAAAACGGAAAAAAATGTAATCCTGATCCAGGTTCAAACCTGGGACAACCAGTGTGATAGCCCAGTATGCTACCAGATGTGCTACTGCTGCTAGCTCCCTTGCTTCTGGCCTTTCTTTTCTATCTTATATAAATGTGTCTCAAGAAGTAAGCTGTATTATTATTATTATTATTATTATTTATTGTTAATCAGCAGGACCCTCCAGGGGTATAATGCTGATGTGCAATTACATGTGTACAATTTCAATTAGTTATAATTACTTAACTATATAAGTATGTACAATTATGACAAGTTACTTAATTATATACATATGTACAATTACAATAATAAACTATAAAAATATATACAATTACGATAAGTTACTTAGTACATAGTAAGGAGAACCCAAGGGGTAGGTAACGAGCTAAAATTGTCTACGAAATTTCAAAGATGACTGCATCTTTCAGAAATATGACTACCCATATTTCATCTTTCAAGACAAATTTCAGTTCAAGCATCTCCGTAAAATTCAGTAATTCTAAAATTAGTAAATCCGTAAATTATAGACTAAGTAAAATTCTGTTAATTTTTGTTACATCTTTTCGATTGTCAAATTTCAATTTTAAAACTGCACAAATTTCAGGCAATATGTCATCTTTCAGAAATGATTTCAGAGGTGATCTACGAAATTTCAGGTCGTTACCTACCCCTCGGAAGAACCTAACCCTAAAGGTGAAGAAGAAACCGAAAGTGAACCCTAACCCTAACGCTAATACTACTTGTCGCATCCCCTAAAGTATACTACTCGTGGCAACTACTATACGTGTCCACTAAAGTGGACTACTCGCGCGAGGAGTCCGACACTTTGTGAAATCTCGTACGCTCCCTGCAGAAATCAAGCATCTAACTTCCGTGTTTCTCTGTAAATTGGAGAAGATATTCCGTAAGCTATAGCTTGCGTGGGTGGAAGTCAGCAGAAATCAACGTGGAAATCAGAAATCATGGTAGAAATCTGGAATCTCGTACGCTCTTCATTTCCGAAGTGTCGGACCCCTCGTACTCGCAGCAACTACTAGACGCGTGCCCTAAAGTCAGAGAGAGAGAGAGAGAGCAACCACAGTAGGAAGTCTGGATGCGTTTGAGCTTAATATTACGCCATGAAAGTGGTGAAAAGAGTAAAAACCGGTAAAAAATGAGGGTGGGGAA
The DNA here is from genome assembly GCF_963678975.1 of Dysidea avara. Classification (NCBI taxonomy): domain Eukaryota; kingdom Metazoa; phylum Porifera; class Demospongiae; order Dictyoceratida; family Dysideidae; genus Dysidea; species Dysidea avara. Next base: position 35,193,507 of record NC_089272.1, read on the forward strand.
GAGAAACAATTAATCAAATTTGCTTGGCCTATTACATAGGTGTGACTAAAGGATGTTCGTCCTTTCACTTTTCCCCAGAGCGCTCGCCTTGGTGGTGAAGCAACGTGCTACTGACCGGTGATACCCTTTCTCGTATAATTCGATCGCGATAATTCTGTAAACTAATTGTTGTGTATATACGGAGAAAGTACAAGGAGAGAATGAGGTGGTTGCCAATCTCCCTCGTTAATTATTTCTCGTTAATTATCTATGGTTCAGCAGAATAGCTACTCCTGTGAAAATCCAACTTTTCACAGGAACATGCCTGACATCGCACGTGGTCTGTAGACGAAAGTACTGAATGTCGGATATAGCTAGCTAGCTCGACTTATCATGTGACTGGCAGTAAATACTGAACCCTACAGTTAGCACAAGCGTACAATCAATCTAGAACTTACGTTCATTGCGTTAGCTATGAGCTATCTGCAGCGAGCAATCCACAATACGAAAACCATATACTGAAAGTGAAATATGATTGGTATTTCCCAGAATTCGTTTAATTACGGGGTCACGGGTTCAACTTACAGATCAACCGGGCCTGCGAAAATAGGCACAAACTTCACCCCGGCACAAAACCGCTTACCTCTCAGTACAGGAATAGAATATCTGTATATCACATAACCGATTAAATATTTAACAAGGGCCACTGAAAATTGCAATCATGTATGGTCATAGATAAGCATGATACCATAAAGTCATGAGTCATGAAAGTTTAGGTTAATTTTATGTGCCCACATGCCCTATTTTCGCAGGCCCAGTCAAGTTAATGTTACTGTGTGTAAAATAGTTGTACAGCAACCTATGGCCAATGGGGTAAGTGGAATTCCTCCGGTCTCATCAAATGTTAATGACTTCTGCATGGGGAGAGAGACATTTGTCTACTCCTTGTTTTTCAACTCCTAGTAATCATTCACCAACTCCTACGGGGATTTAGAGAAGACGTGAAAAGGATACAGGAGGTACGTAGAACATGGCTCATTCACACCTTTAATTTTGTCTACAACAGAACTGAATGGATAGCTAAATGATGAATCTTGTGCTTTTTATAAATACTTTTTCTTCCTTGCTGTGTAGCTGTGTGAGAAGTGGTCTGAAGCATACAGTATGCTATTGTGATGGGGCGGCTTTGTTGTCACACTGTTGTGTCCTGCCATCAGATGTGTGAGAGGTTCTTGCTCTTCTGCAGGAAGTTTTTGTCTATCAGTGTTGACGAATTCAGTCAAGGCTGGATTGACTACATTAGTTTTGTGACTGAATTTTGTTTTGTGTAAATTATATTGTATTGCTTTTGATCACAGTGATAGTACAAAAAAAAGTTATGTTATTTATCATAACCCTTGTTCTAAAGGCACTGTATCTTGGGTACGATTACACAAGTATAAGCCTCCTCTATCCAACGAAAACAAATTAAATTGATGCTAAAGTGTTGACAGGTTTCACTTTTACAACAGATGGGTAGAAAATGGCAACATGTGCAAAAGAAAATCCATTGGAGAACCTATCATGACATTCACATTCTAATTAAACAGTGCTACCATGACAATCACAAATAGTCAATTGTAGTCCAGTAGACAGCAAGGTAAAGTTTCCAAAATGGTCTATAGTTTATATTAAAGCAATATTCCACCTGCTGGATAGATGTAAGCATTTGCCATAGCAACCATGCAAATTTAAATATATATAGCTGCATAATAGCCATGCCAATTTTGCAAAAAATAGCAACAAATTTTTACTTTAAAATCTTTCCTTCTGCCTCCTATTTGCTATGCAATATTCCTACTGCGCTCAAGATACCATAATGGAAATGCACAGCAGGGATATATTATATTATAATTATATTATAACACTTCTTATTGTTTTAGATTTAATATTGTGCACTACTCCTGGACTCCAGCTTGTTTCAGTTCTTTTTTTGACATGCTATGATCCCTACTCTAGTTGAAAATTCCAAATTTTTCGTGTCCTTATTAAGTTTAAAGTCCCCTGAGGATTAAGTACTGAGTAGTCCTTACAAGTTTGTATGCATGCAGGCATATATCATACAATTGGTTTCCAATCATTCTAGGCCTTGACTGCACTAGTTTATAGTCTGTATAAAGGTTTTTAATGCTTACCATTACAAATCATGATGTTCTACTTGGACTTGAATTTGATTGAATGCTGGGTGTGACTTGGACCTACCCAAAATAAATGCCCGATCTCATATAATGGCTCTATTCATTTATAGGCCAGGTCAAAACTGCTGATAGCCAGGAAAAGCATTACAAGGAAATATGATATGTATCAATAAATTGTTACTGTAACATAATTATGTGACTGGATTTGCAAAAAGGTACCCTTTCCACACAGTTTACATGCTCGCGGAAATATTATAACACTTGAATCCTTGTACTGATTAAGTTGCTCGTTATATCACAATGTAGCCAGATACTGTAGTTTCACTCATGGAAAATTTCATACAGTTATATGCAATTATAAGAACGTTATGGAGCTTCACAGTATTATGAATCAAGAACTGTTCAAAAAGCACCTCTGCAATCAAAGTAGCCACTATGAAAAATATGAGTGATTTCCGTTACAAAGGGTAGTCATCACATGCTATTGTCAAATCAACACTTTTTGCTGTCAGCAAAGATGAATGGGACACAAAGGAGGACACTGGTAAGTCCATGAAGATTGAAGAATGCATTGTACGTACTGCGGTATACCAAAAGGCACCTCTTGGGCCGAAGTGACGTCGAACAGTGAAAAAATCAAGCCCATAGCCTTAGCTGTTTAATATCTAGTTACACTTGTCTGAAGGCACCAGTCAGTCAGTCAGTTAGGTTACACAGTCAAGTCAGTCACTAGGAAATTCTGTTTAAAAAAAGAATCCATAGCAACTTGTTGAAAGGACTTAGGGTCGATGTGAAGGCTTGTTTGGGCTTGGTTTTACCTAACCAATACTGCTTCATCGCCAGGGAAATGAGTACCAACATTCAGTACAGCACAACAATTTATCATGTAAAGAATTGGTTTCTCATGGATGGATCTACAGAGGGTACATGAACCCTCTTGGAAGTTTTATAAAATGATATATTCTAATAGAGCAGTCACGTATACTCTAATAGACCATTCACGACAGATCTATTAATGGATAAGGAACTTTATTGTTGGAAATGATGTATAGAATGTTGAATTCAGGGTTTTTTCATTGAGGAAGGATTGCTGTATTTCTAAACCAGATATTAAATATAGGTGATGCAACACTGAGTGTGCGCTTCTTGGCAACTATTTTTGGTCATGCATGGGAATAGATAGATCTCATGTATTTATATTATGCACTTGGGTGTATAAGATCCTTGATACACTTTTAATTGTAGTTAGAAGTCATAAAAACCTTATAATTCATTCCATTTTGTCATGCCTGTGTGTGTAGGTCTACTAGCTACTGTACGTAGCTCAGCAGCTGTGTCCCAAGGATTATACAAATATTGTTATTAACTATCACATTAATTCATCCATGAAATATAGGAATCTGTTGAGTTTTCAATCATTAAAATACTCCAAGTCTCTCAGCAGCTGGGGATGTTCCCCCAGACCCCTGATGCCAATATCTTTGTTAGGAAAAATATAATGGTCCTGTACTCTAATAAAGCATTGAAATTTCTATATTTCAATAAACTATAACAACACAGCTTAAGATATTGCCTGTAAACTTCTAAAAGTTTCTGTGTGTGTGTGTGTGTGTGTGTGTGGGGGGGGGGGGGGGGGGGTACATTGATAGCCCCCAGAATGGCATCCAAATTATGTTGTATCCTACAAACTCCACTATAAATAGCTAATTTTGTCCTCCTCCTCTGATCCCCTAGACACACTTTAGCCAGATTTACCTCCTCTGGTTAAGTCTGCTATTAAACTTGGCCCAAATTTCTGGCCTTTTTGAGCCTATTTTACAGCTTGGCTGTTTTGATATAGATATCGATTCTTTTTGTAACTGGAAGCCCCAAAGCTGGTCTATAGTTGGCTTCAAGGCTACCTTTTAATCTTCTTACTAGATACTCTTCTCTATACAGTCATGCAATTCAAACGCTGATGAAAAGATTAGCAGTTTAGCATTCATGTGGGAATTATTAGACTGTGGTTTGTAGTAGGATTTGAATCATGCTATGATTGTGTGGGGTGTGAGCATGATCCTATCCGGCTTTGATCATTACCACAAGAGACTAAGGTTTTACATCGCACTAAACTTGCTATGCATGACACTACACAGTCACATGCAACACCACATGAGTTATAACTGTCAGTAATTGACAGTGGAAGGAAATCAATGTCACTCATGAGAATGGGGCAAATATTTTGGCTGATTCACTACAGTGTACTTCTTGTCTGCTCTGTATTGTTCATGTTACCCAATTCTCTGCCACAAATTAGAATTTATGCAACATGTCACAGTCATTTCACAGTAACGATCTACCAATCAAGTGTGTGCTCATGACTGACCAGTCGTAGGTACATTGTCCATTTCCTAAATTACTTCACACAATAAATTGCATTGTGAATGAGGAAAGAATAGACCATTCGCAAGTGTTTTCTTCCACTACTTATTTCTAATACGGTATCGTATTGTCAGTTGGTTTGAGTCCATTAATATGCTTTAAAATTTACCCACTACACAGTATATGCTTTATGTAATTACCAGCAAAATCCACCAATTATGCATAATAGTTTTATGCCATTTCATTTGGCATATGCTACAATTTTTTAAGTGAAACACTATACCAAAGCTACAACTGTTACATATCTGCTGCAGAATGCATAATTTTAGTAATGATAATATGCACCTGACAATAACATGCTACTCTATCATCAATAAAAGCATCGTAATATTATAACTCAACTTAGTGGACTTTAGAATTGAAATGAGCATATGAGAAATTATTTGTATTAATTCTTACTACAGTGATTGATATAGCATGTTCAATGGGTCAAGTAGCTATGTAATTTCATTACAACTTCATATAGTATTTGTAGGTCTTGAAAGATTCTGCCCATCAGTATTATGCATGCATATGGTGCTTTTGCCTTCCTAGTATGCCAGAAATCAGTTATGCTGAGTCAATAGTATTTCATTTTATAATTTTATTTGATCATTCTCTCCGACTGCTTTATTAAAGTAGTATAGAGAGTTTTCGACTGCTCTATTATGCAAATGACAGATTTTCATACTGTTAATGCTTTCATAATTGCTCCAAAATGCTAGTATACATAATGCTTGATTTCCTCAATCCTCACATACCTAATATGCCAGATTTTATAAAACCAATCCAAATCACACATCAGGAAAAATCAAACTAACACCACCAGAGGATAGCTACACTATTGTACTAGCTACTAGTTTTAACTCTCAGTATTACTCAAACTACTGTACTTGAGGCTGGTTTTAACAGACATCTTTTCTAGGTGGTGTGGAGAGCTCGAATGGTGGTTTCAGGCCTTGTGAAGGACCTGGCTTGGCAAGAATCAGTGGGTTACTGGTGGATGGCCTGATAATGTTGGCGAAACGTTTTTTCGGTTGATTTGTTGCATATCAGCTTCTAAGAAGCCAGCACGGCCCTGTAATCTTGTATCTGGACTTCAATCGTGGTCTGCCTCCATTTTGAAGTCTACTTCTTGCCCACCCTGCCACCCCGCCACCCCACCTCCCTGGCTTGTTGGCCAAACGTTGTTTCAGTTGATTTTGCTACGCATCAGCCACTAAGAAGCCAGCACAGCCCTTTGATATCTCGTATCTGGACTTAATCACGGTCTGCCACCATTTTGAAGTCTATCTCTTGCCCACCCTCCTCCTCTTTGTGAGCATGCATTCATGATATTACTTTGTTCGTCCAACTGCTCAGATTTTCTATCTTATTTTGCAGGAAACTCTACAAGCAGCTACAAGTACTGGAAGTGGTCTGAAAGGTAACAGATTCATACACTACCTCTTGTGTGAATTTCACATGTGTGCTAGTTATCCTTCGCAAGTTAAACCATTTATCTCGAAACTTCAAATGTGCGATTTGGAACATTTTCCCAAAATTCAGCCACGTATTTTCAAAATGGCACATCTCTACAAATGCATAATTGGGATCATGGTTATATTCTGTAATTCAAACTTTTTTTCAAAAATTCTATAATGCTCTAAAACTTATGAATACACAATTCTCAAAATTATACCATGTGGAATTCAGCTTCATGTGAATGTTTTATTCTTGTGTATGCATGCATGTAATAATAGTATACACAAAATCTGATGTGATTACTGCTACGGTGTAGCTAAGGATCACAGTAACCTTTCTTGTAATTTTCTCCATGTATCACCAACAGCATTTACTACCTGTAATACATCTACTGGTACTAATCATTGTGCATTTATATCACTTTAATTTATGACAGATGCAGAGTCATGCTTCACAGATAATGGTAATAATGACAAGATAGCATTTGCTCAGAAGGATGTACTACAGGACAACCTACTCTACTAGCTGCTGACTTGATTTATTTACATGCGTACATACAGTGTACTGCTACTATATTACTCTAGATAAAAGCACATGCATAACATAGCATGCTCAATCAAAACCACATACACAATTGTCATTGATTTTAGACATTGAATAAATAATGTTCTTGCATGTTTTCCAGATTGCAGAATTATTAATGTTGTCTGTACCTAAAGTTGCATAATTATGTTCATTAGTCTCACATGTTATATCAGATGGATGTTAATTTGGTAGGTTATACAGGACTCCAGTGCATGATGGGCAAGAGCTTAGAGCATACAGTACTTATTGGGAAGGCAAGATCAATATAATATACAGACGGGCTACTATTGATTATCTCATACCTCTATCTGTGATGAGCTCACTGAACACATCATACACCATTCCATCAGGATCTGCCTAAATCAAAGCAACTTATTAATTGAAAACCAAAATGGTTTCAGAATTAATCATTCATGCATAACTCAACTGCTTATACTTTGACAGAAGACAAAATATTATCATGTGCCCTAGACCAAATTAATATTGCGCTTATCATCCTATTAGATTTCTCCCAAGGCTTTTGATACAATTCCACACAAACAACTGCTAACCAAACTAAAATATTAAGAAAATAATAGTAGTACATAAATATTGGGTCCAAACCAGCATCAGTTCTCTCTGGGGCACACACTAATACTCCTATTATGCATAAATTTGATATTACTGAAGACAATAATGGAACAACTCTGCTACTCTGTTGATGACTGTCTGCTTTACAACAACAGACTTCAAGATTTGAATAGGCTGTCTGAATGGGCATTGGCTGGGCAGATATCTGTAAATCAAGTTCATAATACACTGTACATTGACTGTCACACTACATACTTTACAGTCACACTCTAAATTTATCTTGAACGTTAAATCACTATTATCCTGGTCACCACACATTTGAAAATGTTGGTACCAAATCATCCAGTGCTACATTTTTTTTGAAAAGTCTAGTGCACACCAGGCATAAATTTCCAGTTTTATAATCAATTGCTTCAGTGTGCAATGGAGCAAGATTCTGTAATACATACAGTGGCTGACTACAGCTAAGTGCTAAGTCTAGTTTATGTATAAGCGGTAAGCCAATGATACAGTTACACTATAACTACAGCAATATGATTAACAGAAAAAAGTGTGTACAAAAGTACAATACTACAATGCAATAAAGCATTATTTTTATATACATTGGTGTGCAACCTTACATATGCAACACCATATCCATCTAAGTTAACAATCACATTAAAACTAATTAGCCAGCTCTAGTCAGTTGCACTACAGGTTCAAATCAATAAAACCTTCATCAGATTTTCCTGTTCATGAAGAGTACGAACTTGTGTTTGTAGAGAAAATGATACATGGGCTATGGATGCTTGTTTACAATGCAGCAAAAAATAAAATTTACAATCATCATTAATTACTTTATTGGAAATGCCTTCTTCTTTGCAGACAGCTAGCAATATAGGAAAGGCTCTGCACCTTGATGGATTTATCTTAAGACAGTGAACAGAATTTAGGCTTGAGCCAATTATGCTTTGAAAATTTCCTGTTATGCTTTTGAGCAGTGCTCAAAAATCCAGCCTATTATGCTCAAAATTATGGTTTCAAAATCAAGATTTTGCTCTAGAGTTGGCTGAATTTTAGAGTGTATCAGCCCTTCCTGACTGCTGTATTAGAGTATCTATTTATTTTAGTTTATCTACCACTGTAAAATCGCGTGACACGAAGTGTGACTAGGGTCTTCCTCTACTGACCAAGAAGGGTGCAAGACACTGGATTAACGTTTTTCACGATTTTCATGTGTCATTTGTACTGTAAAAATTTAGTAGTGAATTGCTCTGCCACAATACTCACTACTTTTAAGTAGTGACGTTCACTACTTTTTGTAGTGAACGTCACTACTTTTTGCAGTGAACGTCACTACTTGGTGATCAATGTAGTGACGTTCACTACAAAATTAGTAGTGAACGTCACTACACAAAAATAGTGAGTATTGTGGCAGACATTAGTAGTGACGTTCACTACATTTAGTAGTGACGTTCACTAGTTAGTTTTTACTGTGTATATTTGTATTGCTATAAGGTAGGTGCTGGTATTGTGGGTTGCTCAGAGGGTTAGCTAAATCCTGCAGATTTAGGAAGAAATGGATGGTACTACTTCAGATCTAGTCTCGCGCAGCCAGACCACTATTTCTCCCAACGGCGCTTATCGATATCCTCCAACGACGCTTATCGAAATTTCGAGCAGGCGCTTATCGATATCCTCCAACGGCGCTTATCGATATCCTCCAACGGCGCTTATCGATATCCTCAACGGCGCTTATCGATTAGAGATTATAAGCGCCTGCTCGAAATTTCGAGCAGGCGCTTATAATCTCTAATCGATAAGCGCCGTGGGGAGAAATAGTGGTCTGGCTGCGCGAGACTACTTCAGATCAACATAGACAGTGATCATTATTATTAGTAATAATAATTAGCAAAGCCCTGTAAGGGTAACACGCTAATGTACAAATACACAATTATAAATTTAATAGTAAAGTGGATAGGGATTCTTTAAATTGTTCAAGAGTCAAGCCAGTAATGTTGCTAATAGGGAGATTGTTCCATTATAAGCCAACCACAAATCCAATTAAGAGATACCATAATTATGTGACCGAATTTTGGAAAATCAACCATATGTAGGGACCCGCCTATTATGCTCAAAATTTTACCTATTAGCTATGTTATGCTGCACTGCTAAATTTTTTTTAACCTATTATAGGGTCTGCAACGCGAAAAATCGATATCCTCCAATCAACTATCCAACTATTGCCATGTGTTAGGCTAAGTGTAATTTGAATAACACCAACGTGGCAGCCAAGTTTGTCGCTTTCTTCTGGTAGAAAATGATACAAATGTCTTAAAATCATGTGATTTTTCGTTACAGCGGTTCGTATGGTTCTTCGTATGCCACGATATTCACTCTCTCAAGTAGTCTATCATCAACTCAAAGTATCGGTGGTCTTATTTTATTGGTCAGTTTCTGGTGGCAGCACGATCTGTGCGACTTTTTGGCGACGAACAAAATGTTTCTTCCTCTGGAGCACAGGACAAGTAGAGCAGCAATTGCGCCGTGGGTCAGCAATCACCAGTACTAGGTAAAGTACCTACATGCGGTGTATGGTTATAGCTAATTGAAGCTTGTTAGCCATCTGGCTGAGCCATTTAGCTATAGACGGGTTGCCTATTTAGGGCGTGTCCCTTGTGTAACGCGAGAAAACGCGACTTTCCGTTTTACGCATGATTACAATGTTGGTCAAGAAGTCAATAAAAAACCCATTTTTAAAAATAGTTTGACAAACGTTTTGATTCTTCAAAGGTACAAGGTGAGTTAAAATCATCCAGTCTATCATTCTAAGTAGTAACAAAGTCTTACAAAGAATGTTTTCAGCGAGTTTTATCGCTTTCCAAAAACCCGAGATTGAGAGAAAATCATCTTCTCGTTCAGCTTTCACCTTACACGCTGGATATGTTATAGCTCGAACCTTTCTCTATAATATACTTTCTGTTCTGAAGGCTGGCTAACTCTTGCTTGCTAAAGTTAACCGAAACGTTCATTTTCTCCATTAGCCGTAATACATTTTTGACTTAGCGAACTCGGAAAGTATGTGGAAAATTTACGGTAAAACGACCACGCCTTAAAAAGGCAACCCGTCTATATGCTGAAATTCGGCCAAAACGACGAGATTTTTGCATACAAATACCAGAATGGTTGATACATCAATGAGACAGTCTCCAACAGCAAGGATACGAAGCTTATAAACACCTAAAAATACGGCTATCTCGCCCAGTAAACGCAAAGAACAATCCAATGCATGAAATAAATAGGCACTCACGTGATCGAAATTCAAATCGCGGAAATACCCATGAAACTGCTTTCCTTTCTGAACAGGGACCATGCAGTGTGCTCCTTTTGTGAAGATTAGTGTTAATTGTTCACTCAGGCGTGGTCTGGGCCAGTGCAGGTGTGTGATGACATCATAGCCTAGGCTAGGTTAAGTCAATAATCAATCAATCAATCATCATCAATAATGAGTTTTACAGTGAACAGCACTGAAAGTCTGACACTGCAACATGTGCTGCAGCCTTTGGATTACCTAACCTGACAAACAGGATTACTTGTTGATCACGTTTAACAGGCTGCATTACCTGTTACTTGTGGATTCGAGCCAAATATAGCATTCAGCGGTTCGCGGTTAGTGTCTCTCGACCACACTCTCGTATTACATTTTCCGTATTGCACTAGCTGCGGTGTTTAACTAAATATAGTACGTATGTAAGTTTCCGCCTTCAGTTGTTTTCATGAGCTAGAGTACTCGTCGACGTTGGCCATGCACGTAAGTTCTGATTGTGAAGTAATTTAGTGACTACTGTAACTTATAGAGTAGCTGTACTAGCATTATGAGGCAGCAGGTATTAGGGACTTTTGTGGATATCCTCACATTTTTTCGTCATTAACGCTCCTTTATGTAGGGATGTCAAACGGATTTTTAAGAGTGCCGACAAGCATCTGTAGAACTAGAAAATTTCTGTAGATTGATACATAGGTTTGCCACGTTTGCTTTTGTATTGCTAAAATCCAGTAGCTAAATATTGTTAAATAAACAAATGGGCGGTTATCCAGGCTTCTCTATTGAGCAAAACCAAAACAAGTGACGTAGTCTATGGGTAAGGCAACACTTTGTATTACCCTATTGATAAACTGGAACGCTGTTCTGCGTGGCGATTGACGAAACTACTGTGCTGTCATCTTCCATACATTTTCTAAGTCTATATAATATTATACACTTTCTAAGGAAGGATCTAACATTGGTGAGGGTCCGCAATTCTAAAAATCAATCCCACTAGCTACTGTTTTGGCGTAGTAGAGCAACCGTCATGTAGCTACTTTCGGACGCGATATTTCCTAGCAACAATACTCAACCAATTATTAGCTACACCGTTTATTATGAAGACCTATACAGTATGACTATAGCCTCCATCTATAAAATATCAAAGGATTTGGTTAGCTATATAGTGTGGTTGCAGCACAGCAAAATTTAATTGTAATGGTCGCTCGTCAGACATTTAATTAAGCTCGAAGATCGCCCACTATTATATATATGCTACACAGCATCATGGGCGAGCCTTAGCTTGACTGTCCGTATTCGTTACGTAAACTTTTGGTAAAGGTTGGACGTACGGTTGAACAAACACTACCATGGGGCGGCTCGCTACGGCTCGCCAATGATTTCTGTTTTTCATCCGCGCCCGCATGTATCAAGACGTGTCGTGTCGTGCGGTCCAAGAATCCGGCGCGCCACACCATGAGTGTATTGAAAGGAAGTTCGCACATATGTAGCTCCTTGTTCCCTCGTCCGATTGGAACCAAATTTTGTTACAATAGTGCCCGCTAGGTAGGGGAGTCTTACATACTAAATCTGAACAAAATGGCCCCAGCCATTTTCGAGATACGAGCGGCCAAAAAAAGTTTCGTTATAGAAAAAGGAATACCAAGTCTGAATTTGATCGACTGGGAGTTTGTTGTTTTTACAGCACAATTGAGCTAAGTGTATTAGGTCACTACCTATCACCTTCTTTGTCATCCCTTCAAAACTATATTAATTTTGTCGATGTGACCACCATGATATCTAAGTCAAGCTGCAGGAGAATTCTTGACTTGGCAGCTTCAGTATCTATTTCTGCTTCCAGAAGAATATTTTTGACTAAGGATTGCTCTGAATGGACTCTTGAATGTTGTAATTTTTCCTTGCCACATCCACTCTTGGGGCATAGCTCCGTGAGTGGTAGTGTGTGTCCGAGGACTCACCTCACGTTATTGTTGTTGTAACACTCAATAAAATTATGGTCTTTCTCTCTTGTAAAATAAGATTGAACTTCTGTCACACCCACAGGGTAAACCCCTTGAAGGGATGAGTTGAAAATTGCTATATATGTAGATGGAGTAGTAACCATTGTAGGAGTGCCTGTTTGTGGTTTGATAGGAATTGAGATAAAAACCATGGAGATATGACACAAAACCCACTGTGTACAACTACGCGATCGCGAGTTTTGTGAATAAAAAACTATTAGTTTTCATGCCTACCAAGCAAACCGCTTAGAAGAATGAAATGAAAACCAGTAGCTATGAAGGTGTAATAATCATCATAGAAAGTCCTTGCAGTAGTATAGAAGAATCGGAGTAAAAGCGACTGAGTTATAATGCGAAATCCAACTACGTGTAGCAAGTGCGTGATCAAGTATAATAGTACAGTCACCCTATTTACTACTGGAGATTTTGTCCATGAAAATCCAATGAAAAATGTTCAACTTGTGAAAAGTAAAGTGTACATTGGGTGGCCCCAATGAAATTTTGTTTTCACAGCATTTTAATTATTATTATAATAATTGCAGGACTCTGAAAGTGTACACATGCAATATGCTAAGTACTATAATAGGTATAAATAATTAAGTATAGTTAGGTAAAAATTAATTAAGTAGTAAGTAAGTTAGTTAATAGTTATACCACGGCTGCAAGGGATTTTGCTGATATATACACCTGAGGGCTGCAGGTGTACGTATATGTCAGCAAAATCCCAAGCAGCCATGGTATAAGTGATATAATTGTGACCAAATTTTGGAAAATCACCCATACGGGTGCATTTGACACTTAAAATATTTAATGACCAAATAACAAGCTTTATAGTGCAAATCTACTTTTTGATGGTTGTAAGCCATTTTCAATACCTTAAATTACTAGAAAATTCTAGAAATATTTTTATAACTCTCCTCTGCTCATAATAGTAGCCCACTAAACATGAAAATTCTAATTATTTCATGCACGCCCATATGGGTGATTTTCCAAAATTCAGTCACGTATATCACTTGGGGTGCACTCATCTAATAGGTGAAAAAACTACCGAGAACTCATCCCGTTTGTTTTATACAGTAGCATCTGAAGATCGATTGTGGTTTTAATAATGTGGGCTAATAACGTTGTCCATATGTTAAAACGTCATTAATACGTTACCATACTTTAACATGCAATGTTAGAAAACTTGCAGTTGTGGGATGGAGTTTATATTGTTATCATTTTTGTACTAAGTTAAGCCAACTAACTTCGCTATTGGGACAGTAAGTAAGTTATTATATTAAGTTAAGTACTTAGGACTGTAAGTTACTAACCTATTTCAACGTAGCAGTGGTAGCTTTGCTGTTCATTGGTCTGTTCAAAGGCTGATATGTGGTGGGTAGAAATACGTATCCATGATTGCCCAAACAATTATTTTGTGCCTTAATTAACAACCAACTAGTCTATCTTAGCAAATATACTCAGCTTAGCAACCACTACAAAAATGAGTCCACAATACAAAGTTCTATGTCGCTCAATATAACGAGTCAAAGCGCATTGTTTCTTTGAACTGGCTGGGTATCAAAGTCATTGAAAAACTGCTTTCCCATGATATTACCTGGGAAATATGCGAGTTAAACTCCGAGCGGCACCTTTGAATGCCCACACTAAAGTGGTATATTTATTGATCAAATCATCATTAACAGAGTTGAAGTTTCCAATTTAACAATTTGATCCAGCATGCTGTTCCATAATCTAGTGGTGGCCTGAAAGAAACTAAAGTTATGAACGTTTATCCCTGAAATTGGTATCTGATATCACCTGTCATAGCCTCCAGTGATAGATGTAAGTGGGAATAATTCAGATGGTAAATCGAGCATTACAAGTCCTTTGAGAATCTTATAAAACATGATCAGTCTGTTTACTTTTCTTCTTACTTCTAGGCTATAGGCCAGTTAAGATGGTTAAGGATACTAGTTATACACTACTCATATAGCCATAGTTAAAAACTATAAACCTAGCTGTGCATCATTGAATTTGGAAATTAATAAAAAAGTCAATGAAAATTCCACGAAAAGCAATTTTACAGAGTTTTCAGTAGTAGTTTTTCATTGGGTTTTCATTCAGAGTGATATTGTCCTATGAAAATGCTATGAAAATAAACATTTCATTGGGGCCACCCAATGAAAACTTTCATTTTCAAAGGCCGAACATTTTTTCATTGGATTTTCATGGAAAAAAAATCTCCAGTAGTGATTAGAACATTCAGTTGGTATGCAGTTCAAATTACTTACATAATTTAAATAGTTTGTTTATTGTGTTTTATTATTACAAAAATGATGGTTTTCATTCATTTGATGCTGTGTTGGATAAAAAAACACATGAAAAGAAGTGATATCCATAGCCTACCAGCAAAATACACTGTAGGATAAGCTGGATGCTGCCTGCATGGAGAGTTCAGCTACAAACAAATCACACTGTCAGGAGTTCAACTACACATAAGTAACCCAGTGGAGAGTTCAGCTACAAACAAGTTATATGGTGAGACTAACAAGTCACCCAGTAGAGAATTTGTAACTGAACTCTACCAGTGACTAGTTTCTAGTTGATTTCTCTACAGGATGGTTTGTTTGTATAGTAGCTGAACTCTCTACAGGTAACTTGTTTCCCTGCAGCTACAAAAAAATCACAAAGTAGAGAATTCAGTTACAAACAGTCACACTGTGGAGAGTTTAGCGTATCTTGTAGAGAACTCAGCTACAATCAAGTTATCTGTACAGAGTTCAGCTGCAAACAAGTCATCCAGTAGAGAGTTCAGCTGCAAACAAGCCATCCTGTAGAGAGTCCAGCTACAAGTAAGTCACCCAGTAGAGAATTCAGCTACAAACAACTCATACAGTAGAGAGTTCAGCTAAACCATGTAGGGAGTTCAGCTACAAACTAATCCCTCTCTAGAGAGTTCAGCTACAAGTATAGGTCTCCCAGTAGAGAGTTCAGGTACAAACAGGTCACCCTGTAGAGAGTTTGGCTACAAAAAAATTACTCTCTGGAGAGTCATCTACAAACAAGTCACGCAGTAGAGAGTTCATGCAAACAAGCCATCCTCTAGAGAGTTAAACTAATCACCGTGTAGAGACTTCAGCTACAAACCAATCTCTCTGTGGAGAGTTCAGCTACACACAAATCTACTGTAGAAAGTTCAGCTATTAGCTAGTCACCAGGTAGAAAATTCAGTTACAAACAAGTCACCTAGTAGAGAGTTCAGCTATATACTTTTGTAGCTAAGTAGATAAAAGTAACTATAAGCTACTTTGAAATAAGGATTAATTGTCCAAATTTGTAACAAGTTGATACTGTTGGCCTGTTGAGAAAAGTTCATTTGCATAAAAGTTTGTACAATTATGAAAAATGTGTGTTTAAATCCACAACTGCTTTACATCTTGTTTGTCTCTCCAGTAGTAAAGAAAAAAATAAGAATGCCCCAAAGCTTGCCTATGGCCTGCTTTGGCGTATACAAATGCAAAAAGAAGTGATATCTAATCCAAAACAGCCAAGCTGTAAAAAAGGGTGCTGCCCCCATAAAATCATGGTGAAAAAATGTGAAATCGAATTTGGCGGCCAAGAAATGTCTGTGATGGTAGGTAAATGGGAAAAATTGTAAAAAATAATGACAATTGAGGTGAATTTGTTGCTGAGTCCTAGTGAAACTTGGAGGAGGCAGTGCAAATTCACCTGAATTGTCGTTACTAAAATTTTTGCCATTACCTACCATCACAGCCATTTCTTGGCCGCTAACTTGGATTTCACATCTTTTTTCACCAGGGGCCACCTTTCTTTACAACATGGCTGTTTTGGATTAGATTTTTACTTCCACGTGTATTTCCCCATTATTAAAATATTAACAATTATTTCATCTAATTAACCAAATATTTAGGATGTGCAGTTCAGTTTTCAAGATTGCTGCATTCATACAGTAGTTTTGTGCATTATAGCTAAGAGATTGTGAAAGATTTGTGCAATGAAGTTTACAAGCAAGAAGTTGATCCTCGAATGGAACTGATGGTGTGATGAAGGTAGCTACATCTAAACTGAGACAATAGTTGCCAAACTAGCTATGTTGAGTTAGCTAAGTTAGTAATTGCCTGTTATGCAGAGAGTATCAGGCCCTGGAGAGTATAGAGAAAATATAAGTCTAGCTACAGTAGCTTATAGTATATTGCGGCAAGTACTATGAATAATGGATAATGGTAATGACCACTTTACATTTGGAATTTTCTGATGAAAAACCACAAAATACCAAATAGTGGCCATACTTGTTAAGGATACTTTCACTAAAAAGATCAGTGTACTTTAATAGAACAGTCAGCTACTCTAATGGAACACTCGAAGTACTTAGGTGCACCTTAATAAAAATGAAAATAAACTTGTCCCATCAGGTAATCGAACCTACGACCTTCAGCAAAGTACATGTTCTACACCTCTCTATTACACGTTCACAGACTCTCTTTCAACCAATTGTTTGATTTCAGAATTTCTGCTACCAATCCAGTCCTAAGTGCCTTCAGCAACCTTTTTAAATGTCCTATAGAATGATCATAATTGCTAGCTACCTAGTTTGACTTCACCTCTCATGTTCCACATCTTTACTAGATTACCCTACAACACCATTATGTTGCAAAATATCCAAAAATAAACCACGAAACCTTTTATTTTTGAATCAAGCTATGCAGGCGGAGCAGCTGGTATACTTCATCATATAAAATCACAAAACCACCGACTGCCACTGCTGCTAAATGCTTTGGACCATCATTTATCATCATTCTAAATATAAGTAGGCGACCAATGTGGCATCAAAAATTCTGGAAAGGACTAAAGAGTCATTAAAAGAATCTTGCATCATAAAGCATGAAATTTTAGTTGGCATTTCTTGTTTTGGCTGGTATGGCAGCTTAAATTCAAAATTTCATGTCTTGCATATTTTATGCCTACAAGCTACAATAACTCTAGATAGGGTCTGGCTAATTAGAGTGCAAAATTTTAAAAGTAAATTTTGTATCTTTTGAGGTACTGAAAGCAATAATTATTTCTGTGAAGACAACAATTGTGTCTCTAGTTTTATGGTGGAGTATTAATGGGTTATTATGATAAACATCTCACAATGGTAGGGGAATTGATTTAGGATCCTAACATTTGGGACTTACACACACCGTGACACACATCTAGCTACTCTAATCATGAGGAAACTCACCAGAAGAGCACTACCTTGATGAGGATCCTGGGCTATATTAATTTTACAACTATCTGTATTCATTGTTTTTCATACAAGCATCCATGATATACAGCTAGTGGTTAAGAAATCAAACAGTGAGATACCACGATATAGTATGTACATAATTATGTATGTATACATACAGTACATGTGTTGACATGTATGTTACCGCTCAAATGCAACATCATCTCGCAGGAGTGTAAGCAATTTAAAAGCTCGGTGATTAAAGGACGTGGCATCCATTTTGTTCGTGAGTGCTCATCCCATTTCGTTTGGGATGAGTACTCGTGATTGAAGCAGGTACCGCACCCTTCAATTAGTGAGTTTTGTAATTGCTCGCACTCTTGCAAGACAACGTTGCATTTGTCAATGAGTGGTACTGTACTCCACCTAGTTGCCTAAACTGCCTGCAGGATGCTCCAACTCATTATTGTGCCCTTTAAAAATGAAATTTACGGGGGAAAATCCATAATTTTTTGTGGGGTTTTGACATTCCTATTAATATGTAGCAAAAAGTACTGTGAAAATATGGGTTATACCAAAAACATTGCAATACTTATTTTTTTTTGTAAAGATAAGCCTAGCTAATGGAACTACTAACGGGGGTCGGGGAATCTACTACATGAGCATACAAAATGGTATGTGCAAGGGTTGCCATGTTTGAAATTAGATTAAAAATGTGTCCATAAAAAAGTCTTGTTAGTCTTGGTAGACAGAGATAAATCAATTGGGGGTAGGGAATTCTGATGTTCTGAACATGATTCATTTTACCACTTGTGGAAAACCTTTTATAAGTAAATAATTTAATTGTTGAAAGTAATTTTTTTTCTTTTAATGGCCACTAGCCCAGGACCTTCAGTATCCCCAATTACCATTGATTGTAATTATCATATAGTTCTATGCAGTACTGTAAAATCATAATCAAATTAAATCAAAGCTGAAACTGATGAGATGAATTCAAGCTGCACGTACATGTTTCTAGCTATATGCAATTTAGCCAAGTTTTCCACTTGTGTGAACACTCTGCATGGCAACTTGTAAATGTAAGAAACACCATTAGTTTCAAACTTAAATTTGAACTATTTGGCTGGTTGAAATCAAGCTCACCAACTTCTGGTAGTAGTGAAGATAGCATGTAGAAGAGGGCATGGCTTAAACATTGCAATTTATAATATCATTAGAGAGCTGAAATATTGTCCCACAATCGGGTCATTGACCACACCATGCTCTACTGTGTAATTTTCTGCTCTAAAAATGATTAATGTGATTATGTGAATAAAACTCATAGATATTAGGATAGATGTACTACAGTATTAGGTGCCTAAACCTTAGAGGTATTTTTCTGGAATAGCATAATACACTGCATGGATTAAAAATTTGTGTCTCAAATGGACCTATAGCAGTTTGGTATGGAATTTGAGTCATGCTAATCAAAGAATCCCACTACTTGCTAGCTATTCATATTTCAAATTTCAAGTCAATACTTAATTGTTTCATGAAGTATAAAGAATTTAAATACAAGAGTAATTTCCGAATGTATGTAACTATACTTGCAAACAGAAATTTACTAAAAATCTATATTACAGTAGGTCCCTTTTTGTATGCCCCTTACTTATACAGGATTAGTCTTGTGCCCTGCATGACTCCTTTTTTTCTTTTGTGTGGTGTGCAGATTACTATTGCAGTATAGCTACATAGCTACAGTATAGCTGTCTCACTTTGTAGGTCAATATCTATAATAGCTGCTAAATACAATTGGTGAATAATTTAATTGAATAATTGAATAATTGCTGGTAATAGCTCCTATAATTTTACTGCACACTTTATGTATGTAGGTACCTAATTGTAAACCAGTGGTGATTCTAGACCTGACCTACAGGGTGGGGCAAGTAGGGAACAGCATGACTATTGTTGTTTGGCAGTTGTAGAATTTCAGGGGGGTCTGGGGGTTGCACCCCCAGAAGCTGCAGAATTTTTACAATTTGAAGGCTTGAAAACAGCCTAAAATTTATGTTAAAAACATAAAAAATGCTAAAAATAACAGTGCCAATCTATACTACTGCAACTTCCCCAAAAGATTTTTAAAAAGTTATTTTTCAGTAAGGGGGGCCAGGGTGGGCCCCCCTTTAGAATCGCCTATGCTGTAAACATACAGTAGATCTTTACAGTAAGCTAGTTCCATTTGCTATATTTTTTGTGAATAGTCTAGCTACATGGCTATATGATAGGGCGTGCCAAATGGAGTAACATACAGTGACTATATACCAGCTATGTAGCTACAGTAACAATTGCATAGTGGAACATTTTACCATAAAAAGACACTTTGTGTAGGTGATATGGAGCATACAACACTAGCAAATCAAGTAAACCCATATTTTTGTTTATTACTCGCATTTACAGTAGTGGGCTAGCTCAGGATAGCCTAAAATAGCTGTAGATGCTATTGTGAGCTTGTACTATTATACAGTGTAATACTGTGGTACTATAGCATAAACTATAATATGTATGTATATTAATTGTGCTTATAGAAGTGTCCTTCACTTTCCCACATGGTGTATATGCATTATACACATTTTGTTACTATGTCACATGTAGGTAAGTAGATCAAAAGTATTGCAGCTTATACTGTTGGGGAGTTTACTGGAAATAATACATCATGTAGAATGCCAAGGTTAGTGTTATTTACAGTACTTAATACCATGATATCATGTAGTAATGAAGCTATATTCTATTTTATTGTTCTATACCACTAAAATGATATTATTCTATTAACTGGTTGATTATGCAAATTAGTTATTTTAGTTAAATAATTATTTTCTGATTGCTGGTTAATACTTGTAGGTAGGGAAGAGAAAAATAACATTAATTATCTAGATCACTTTTTATGACTATTGCATTGATAATATACATATATATCTGGTACTGTAGATTAACCCACGAGAAAATAATGCAATTTTCTCAGCCCTTATCATAATGGTTGTAGCTTACCAAAGTATGACTTACTGGAAGTAAGTACTGTGCATGTAACTACATCCTACATACCTGGTATGACTGTAATATCATACAGTACGATAGTACTGTATAGTAGGGACCACAAAGGAGTAGGCGTGGCCCACGAAATAACATCACCCAAAAACCAGCCTCAATTTTCCCAGATGACAATGAGGCAGTATTGGTTAGGTAAAACTAAGCCCAAACAAGCTTTCAGATCGACCCGAAACGCTTTCAACAAGTTGCAACGGAATTTTAAAAAAAAATTATCTAAATGGAATTTTCTAGTGACTGACTGACTGACTGAGTAACTGACTGATACCTTCAGACAAACGTAACTCGATAATAGCTAAGGCTACGGGCTTGATGTTTCACTGTTTGATGTCGCTTTGGCCCGAGAGGTGCCTTTTGGCATACCGCAGTACGTGCAATGCATTCTTCATGGACTTACCAGTGTCCTCCTTTGTGTCCCATTCATCTTTGCTGACAGCAAAAAGTGTTGATTTGGTGGTAGCATGTGATGGCTTCCCTTCATAATGGAAATCGTCCGTATTTTTCATAGTGGCTACTTTGACTGCAGAGGTGCTTTTCGAACAGTTGTTGATTTGTGCTGCTGTGTAACGGGTTGAACATAGCCGACAATGAAGCGTAATGGATACTTCACTTTTCAGACGATAATTGATATAACAGGAGTGCGAGGCACCATTTCTTTCATTTGGTATGCGGGGATTGCAGAGGTGCTTTTCGAACAGTTCTTGATCCAAAATGCTGTGCAACAGGTTGAACATAGCTGACAACGAAGTGTAATGGACACTTCACATTTCAGACAATAAATTGATATACTGTAGCTGTGGCGTGTGGCGCCATTTCAGATGTGGTATGCGTGGGCTCACCGGTCGTAATAATTATTTGCAAAAAAAGTTAACAAACAAGCACACAAAAAATTGGAATTTCAACTAGAATAGGGACCATAGCACATTGATAAAAAATACTGAAACAAGTTGGAGTAGTCCATATATTAAATCACAGTAAAACAATAAGAAGTGTTAAATCCCTACTGTGCATTTCCATTATGGTATATTGAGCACAGTAGGAATATAACACTTCTTATTGTTTTACTGTGATTTAATATCATGGACTACTCCAACTTGTCTCAGTACTTTTTATCAATGTGCTATGGTCCCTACTCTAGTTGAAAATTCCAATTTTGTGTACTTGTATAGGTATGAGGCATTGATAACTAGTTGTTAATCATCACTGTTTAAATTAAGGCACATTGACTACCATCATATCATTCTATGAACATTACGTAAAATAATGACATCATATTATATATATTTTAAATGTCCGTATAAGCTAGTCCTATTATGTCATGTGGTGAAATCCTTTTTAAATAAATACTTACCACAATAGTCACTATCACCAAGGTGTGAAATTCTGGATAAAAAGATTTAATGCCTTATCAAGCGGTTGCAGAAGCTATCACAGCTAAAATGATATTTATTGTAGAGGCACGTAACATGCTTTGATGCACAGGAGAATCAATTTTGGTCCATTGTGAACTGGAGAGTAGCAATTTATATAATTTGATTGCTAAAGGTTAGTATACGTAATGAATGATCTCTTTAGTAATAAACCTGGTTTTAGACTTTAACTTCATTGAAAGATTTAATTACTTTTGATTTTTGAAAGCTGGCTGGTTATCAGAAACTGGTGAAACTCCCCTAGAACCACACTTGAGTCATTGGTTACTATTGTGGTTATGTCATACAAGGAAATATGAGGTAACTTCTACCACAACACCAAAGATGGTCTCAATTTGATGTTTTCCTGCTTTCCTTAACATCTTGTCTGGACCTCTGGCTATTGTTCTTGCACAATAAAATTATGTTGTTGCCTATATTTTGTGATTATTAACCACATTTAAAATAATTATTATCTCAACACCTACAGTAAAGTACTCCCAAACAAAATTTTTCTATCAAGTGTATGTCCTCCTGAGTTTGATGCTAACAAGATTATCATCTTCTTATTTGTTTAGCAATAACTCCCCATATCTTTTAAAATTCCCATGCCTTGATTAAATCCAACAGAAGTACTTGTGAGGGTGAACTTTTGTTGGGCAGTACCATATTATGTAATGTATGTTTTTACAATGATCCACATCAATACTGCATAATGTAGTGGTGGTGTCTGCCTAATCCTCATAACAATTCCAAAATAGTAATGATAAGGTGTACGGAATAAGGTATCATTAATAGCACAATTAAAGAGACTGCACAACCCATGTAACTACATATTTAAAGTCATGTTTCACTGTATCAGGAGAATACACTGGGTTTTGTCATAATAATTATCCTCTGGCAGGTCACTTGGATCACGTTTTGTTTGGGTCATCTGGCTTCATAGAATATCTGAGTCTGACCAGTCTGGATCACATGATATATATAAATAATGAACGTTATTGTAGATGTAATGATGAAATTTTGGGTGTACATGCTCTAGAATTTTATGAGGAGCCACATCCACCTATTGGAAATGTGTGTTGCTGTCTGTGCATATACTATATAGCACAAAATTTTGGAATGGGAAATTTTTGACAAAATGGACAACCAAGGATTTGACAAGCAAAATTTTGGCGAATTAACTACTCATTACTCACAAGTAGAAGGGAAAATTAGGCATTTTTAGTTGGATTAATGATTAAAGAAAAAAGTAGTGAAACAAGGGAATAGCTAAAAAGTAGTGAAACAAAACAAGTTGTCTATACCTGCAGATATATTAGTGGTCATTTCTTAATCCCTATACTTCAGTCTATAACCATAACTGAATTGTATATCTGCAGACATAGACAACCTCTCTTGCTTCACTACTTTTTAACTATTCCCTTGTTTCACTCCTTTTTTTCTTTTGATCCCTAATCTAACTTAATTTTCCTTCTACTTGTTTGTTTACTTATTTACAACATAATTATGACTACTCAACCCACACATACCACATCAAAAGTAAGAATACGTCATGCAGGCATGCCATAAAATTAATTTTGCATCTGAATGTGCACCCCAACTATCATTTACTGAAACGTGAAGTGGCCATTATACTTAATTTTCAGCTATGTTCCAGTTGTTTGCTGGTTTTGTGGCTATCAATTGCATGAAGATAACAATAGTTTATGGCTTCACTGAATTTTATTCCGTGGCTTACTACTGTTTACACTGGACTAATAATGCTAATAACTGGCTTCTTTCAAAGAATTCATGGCCTATATCAGCTCTTGCTCAACTCCGTTCAATGCACTAATACACCGTCATCTTGAAAGTAATTGATTTAAAGTATCGGTTGGTATCCAGCATTTATAGCTTTACCGATACAAGTCCGATACCACCGAAATAGGGGGTAGCACTAATTTCACAATGCTTGATGCCTTTTGTGACTTTAAATTAAAAACTTGTAAAAAATAAAAAAATATTAAAATGTGAAAATTCTGAGCTTGATCCCGGGACATTTCATAATGAATTAGAGCCATAACCACTGTATCACCGCTGCCAGCTGCCAGAAACCTGAATTTTAGATGTACTTAAATACAAGATAATATAAAAATAGTGATCTAGCATGTATTAAAGAATATGGCTGAACCCAAACCCTACCCGTAACTGGATTTATACTGAACCCAAACCCTAACCCTAATTTTTGACTACTGATTGTGAGAAATCATTCTTTAGATAGTAGAGGGCACTAAAGTGCCCTGTACTATCTTGAAACCTTGTGAAATAATTGTGGTATAATATATCAATATATATGCGTGGGGGTGCCCACGGGCATGAAATGTTGTGAAAGTAGTGTAAACCGAAACAGGGCCAATACCGATACTAGTATCAGTATCGGTGCATCACTAGTACTGTATGATAGCTATTACAGAATTAAAAGAAATAGAAGGGGTATTTTTGACAAATGAAGTCTAACTTGTTAATGGAGTTCTGTTCTATACTACTCTAGCACCATGGTGCAGGTGTCCTACATACATGGTGCATCACCTTAATACTCTCTGATATTGACAAATTATCTCCCTGTGTGTATTATTATATGGAAAGCCTTATGAACTTATGTACAGAAAAATACCGCGTGTATGGGTTGTATTAACTGTGTATCCATTGAAACAAAATCAGTCCCTTCCCCAAACATAGGGTCCGCAATCCGAAAAATCAACTTTCACAAATCGATCCCCCTACCATTGTGGGATGTTCATTGTAGTATCCCATTGTTAGATCCACCATGAAACCGGAGGCACGATTGTTGTCTTCACAGAAATATCGATTTTAGTATTCCGTGAGATCCAAAAATTATTTTTTAAATTTCGTGCTCCACACAAAGAACAGGACAAAACTTGCTGCTTAGCTAGATATTATCTAGAGTTAATGTAGTTAAAAAATACGCACTGTAATAAGCAAATTATTCTCTGGGTTCCCAGCACAGGGTTGCTTTCTCTCAAAAAGCAGAAAACGAAACATGAATTTTCGAATTCAAACTGCCCTACCAGCCAAGACGAGAAAAGCCAACTCTTCCTCATAGTGATGTGATAGGGTTGGATGCATAGTCTGTCTATGCTGTTAGTCTGGAAAGGATCTGAGACTTCTCACCATCTGGGCGAAGAACGTCAAAATTTTCGTGCGTCATTTCAAGGGATTCTCTCAATGGTACCAAACTGCTTTCCAGTACTTCTGAAGCCACACTGGTCACTTGATTTTGTTTAGAATGATGATAATGATGGTTCAATACGTTTGGTAGTAGTAGCAGTTGGTGTTTCTGTGATTTCATATGATGCAGTATACCAGCAGCTCACCACTGGAGCTCCACCCAGCTCGAATAAAAAATTACAGATTTTGTGCTTTTTTCGGTTTGTTTTGGGATGTTTTGCAGCATAATGGTGATGTGGGGTGATCTAGTGAAGATTTGAAGCTGCTGTGGAGCGTGAGAGGTGAAGTCAGATTTGGACGATTTTGCTGCTTCCTTGATGCATAGCTTAGAGCGAGGCGTAGAAGCTGTGGATGAAATAATAATTGATAACCGCTGCTACCAAACGATCGGAGACACATTTTCCATAATTTTAGTTAATAATTTATGATTGTTGTGGCTGCAGAAGCGCTGGAAATAGGTAGAAAGCTCGGTACAATTCTTTGATACCTCAGAAATATTTGACGCTCGTCACCCAGATGGTGAGAAGTCTCAGATCTTTTCTAAACTAACAGCATAGACAGACTATACACCCAACCATATTGAAACACTATGAGGAAGAGTTGGTTTCTCTTGCCCTGGGTGGTAGGGCAGTTTGAATTCGAAACTTCGTATTTCTTTGTCTGTTTTTTCAAAGAAAGCAACCCTGTGTCAGGCACCCAGCAAATCATTTACTTATTTCTGTGTGTACTTTTGAACTACAACAACTATGCATACGATTGGCTAAGTAGCAAGTTTCATCCTGTCCTTTGTGTGGAGCATGAAATTTTAAAAATAAATTTTGCATCTTGCGAGATACCGAAAACGATATTTCTGTGAAGACAACAATCGTGCCTCCGGTTTCATGGTGGATCTAGCAATGAGATACTACAATGGACATTCCACAATGGTAGGGGGATTGATTTGTAGAAATTGATTTTTCGGATTGCGGACCCTACCAAACAGCGTGGAAACCGGGTCGGGTCATCCTGGTCAGACCAGCTTTAAAAAGTATCCAGGTCTGACCTAGTCTGGTACATCGCAGACCCTATCCGCTAGGGCTTATCGCTTCGCTTATAATCTCTAACCGATAAGCCCCAGCGGATAGGATCTGCAATTATTATTATTATTATTATTATTATTATTGATTAGCAAAACCCATTGGGTAAATCGCTAATGTACAAAAACAAAATTTTAGTGTCTATGCAATGTACCAAACTAGGATCACGTGTTAATCAAATTGTTTAGTTGGACGGTACGGAAGTGTATACACGCGTCATAGTCAATTCCTGATGCAACTCAGCTTCTTTCGTGAGCCACGCCCACTTTTGGACAACTGCTTTCAACCATACGTGCAGCCACGCCCATTTATCGGTGATATTAAAGTCTACAGATATGCACGAAACCATGCTCATAGCTGCCTACTGGTTTATGTGGAGCCACACCTACTAATCGATTGCTATTGTACGGTAGGGAATATATAATCTATAGTACGAGATAGGTCAAGGTCAGCTTCTTTCATGAGCCATGCCCACTTTATATCGGGAATGTGTCCTACTTTTTAAAATTATGGTGTGTTAGGTACAGGGCCGCCCAGAGAAATTAAGGGGCCCAGGGCAAAGAGTTAAAGTGGGGCCCTTGACCAAAGTTGTAAGGTGAAGACCAAAAAAAAAAGAAAAAGAAAAGGTCACAACCTGCTGGCAATGACAATAACTACCCATCACCAACCATATCTCCTTATCTATAAGCTTGCTACACTGCTCCTCTGAAGAATACTGTGACTGCTCTATTAGAGTATTTAGATCTGACTGCTCTATTAGAGTATATCGATCTTTTAAACAGGTATTCAGGGGGCCCTTCATGGGGCCTCCTGGGGCCCCTTTCAGGCTGGGGCCCGGGGCAAAATGCCCCAGTTGCCCCCCCCCCCCCCCACCCTGTGGGCGGCCCTGGTTAGGTATGCACAAAGCCACACCTACAGTACTTACAGGAAACGTATCTTTTTTTTGCAAACCGATGTGGAAACATGCCCACTGACTACCATTGTTAAGCAAAGACACCCTCGTACTTAAGGCGCTAGTCGGCACTCAAAACGGAGCAGTTGGCACACGCCTCACTTTAAAGTAATCTGGGTTACATCCGGGTCTGACCCGGGTCAGCGGGTCATCCGGGTCAACAGTAGTGACCCGGTTTCAACGATGTCCCCAAAGCCCGCCCCCAGGACTAGGAGACCATCTTTTAAGAAAATGTACCTCTTGTTCCTGAGATGTTTATCAGCAAATGTACTAGTGCAAGCTTGATTTACGGGTCTCACGCCGAAATGATCTATCTGCTCAAGCAGACTTGCTTTGTGATCAACTGTCTCCACAATTGCGACGTGCCTTTGAAGCTACATCATAGCGTGGCACGTCGTGTTGGTTAACGACGCTACCTATTGCTGAACATGGGTTTGCCTAAGCAAGGGGGAGTTTCATGATGCCCTGTGTTTAAGATTTGGATGGCAACCTGTTAGCTTGCCTCATACATGTGTTTGTGGTAAACCCTTTTGTGTGGAGCATGCCTTTACTTGTCCCTGTGGCGGGTTTCCATCTATCTGCCACAATGAAGTCAGGGATTTAATTGCAAGTCTGTTGAGTGAGGTGTGCAGTGATGTTGGTTTTGAGCCTGCTCTCCAGCCTCTTGATGGTGAGCCTTTGCAATTTGCTACTGCCAATAGTGAAGATGGTGCCCGTCTTGATGTTGTTGCCAGGGATTTTTGGGGTCGACATAGGCAGCGTGCATTTTTCAACGTCAAGGTTTTCAACCCTTTTGTGCACTCTTATTTTCGCTCCCATTTTTCCAGATGTTACCAGCTTCATGAACGTGAAAAAAAGATGGGCATATGATGAGCATGTTAGAAAGGTTGAGAGAGCTTGCTTTTCACCATTGGTGTTTGCGGCTACTGTTGGCATGGGGCCCACTGCTACAACAGTTTTCAGGAAGCTTGCTTCAATGTTGGCTGAGAAGCATAGCATTAATTACAGCAAATGCTTATTCTGGCTGCGATGTAGGCTTTGCTTTTCATTGTTAAAATCTGAAGTGATGTGTTTGAGGGGTCATCGCTCTTCAGTTGGCTGTCCATCAATCAGTAATATTGATCTGGCCTACTCCGAGGGTCACTTGGAGTTTAGTGGCCTTGTTTGATTGCTGGTATTTCCAGCTGTCCAGCACTTTAACATCTAGTGCTGGGGGTGGTGGCAAGGGCAGTCCATCTAGCCCAGGAAAAAAAAAGACTATTGTACATTGGAAATGGGTTTATATAACCAATCACATTAAAAATATAATAATATGAAAAAAAAGAACATTTTTGTATGGTATGGGATTATGGGTTATTCTATCAGGGAAGGAAATGCACAGATTTCAAGGAGTTTTTTGTGTGATAGACTCGAGTCCAGCTTTCCCAACTCCAAGAGTAGCTCTTCCATCCCAAGACTAGCTTTGGTGTGATAGTGCAGGGTTTAACTAGGATTGTTAAGATGGCCTTAGAAACCCCTGTGGCTTCAAAGTTGGGAACCCCCAAGCATTTTTTCTCCTTTCTCCAACTTTTCAAACACACCTCATGTAGCTAAAGCCTTTGAGCAGGCTGTAGGACCAGGTGTCCAACAGACCTTCAACACTTGTGCTGTAAAGCATTAATAAATAAACTAGTGTCCATTTGGTTCTACTTGGGGTACTTAGAGATAATGAGTTACTCCTAACATGAAAATAACAAGGAGAAAACATCCTGACCACCTGGTTGACTCCTGTAAGCGTTTAAGCATAAATCGGATGGCTGCAGGTTCAAGGCTACCTAGGTCGAGTCATGGATTTTTTCTCCTTTCTCCAACTTTTCAAACACACCTTATGTAGCTAAAGTCTTTGAGCAGGCTGTAGGACCAGGTGTCCTACAGACCTTCAGCACCTGTGTTGTAAAGCATTAATAAATAAATAAATTTTGGCCTCAAGCCTCATGCAATCAGGAGCTATGATTTGTGGCTGATCGTATCACTAATCCTATTGCATAATCATATAGGAACTCAGTGGTGTATCCAGGGGGGGGCACAGGGGGCACATGTCCCCCCTTCCTTCATTCTTTTCAAAAAAAAATACATATAAAATCGAGATACTCTAATAGAGCAGTCACTCTAATAAAGCATTCAGTGTAGCTTAACTATGAAGCCATCTTAATATAGTAAGCACATTTAGAAAAGGGCAGCCACTATTGCTGTGACCAATTTTTTTTTTTCTTTTTTTTTGCTCTTCGATTTTTCAACAAAGTGCACACCCCTTCCAAACTCTGGATCCGCCCCTGGAACTCTATCTGGATACCTACCAAACAACCACCATCACTGGACTACGGTTGACAAGTGAACAATATAAATGACTGATTGTGGTACTATTATTTACTGATCAACATTAAAGTGCAAATGAATCATCAAATTCATCAAAAATATTCTTCAGGAAAACTTTTGCACTAGCCATTCCCACTTATATGCAACAACACCCAATTCTAATAAGTAATCATGGTGTAGTATCGTGCACACTATACTTTCCTACAGACAATAATACACAATTTTCATACTTATTTGTAGCCACACCAACTTACACTACCGTATAGTCTAACCTAAATATTTTGAGGAGTAAATTTTTCAAGGTTGAGCAATGTAAATTTTTTGCAGATTTGCAAACACTCCTAAAATGTATTAGACTATATGTGACCAGATCTGCATGAATCACATGTGTTTGCACAAGTCTAATTTTACAGTAGAATGCTAAAACGCAATGGGTGGAGCATTTACGAAATCGTAAAAAAATTCCATAAAATTTTTAAGCGCTTGTTTCACAATGAAGGAAGGTGATAACACCAGAAACCTTGGTAGCATTGCGATTCCCAAAGCAAGAGGAGTTCCAAAATCTTTGCTCCGTGTCAGTACTCACAAGGAGATGAAAGTTATGAGCGTTAGCCTGCCTTACATTGGACGAGTGGTTTATTATTGTTTTTATTTGCCTTTGCCCTGGTCATAGGAAGGACTAACTTACCCAACAATGGATCCGCCTGTTCATGAAGAATCCGATAGTGTAAGTTGCATCTTGGTAGAGGACTGCATTTCTAAGTTATGATTGTTTAATTAATTGCCTGTAGTCAATTTTCTGTATTGTAACTGTACAAATCGATTTTTCTGTTGTTGCCATTTGTAGCACTGTAACTTCAAACGTTTTTGGCTTCTAGAGCTGAAACTTCAGTTGACCATCCCTTTGGTTGTTTAGATTAAGAAAACATAATAAAATGGAATTTGAAAAATGTGCTAAGATATGGGGTTCTTGCAGATCTGGTCACTTATGGAGATCTAAATATTTCAAGGATAAAAGTTTCGCTGTTAACTCCCAAAACCACAAAATAAGCAAAATTTCCCCTCTAAATATTTAAGCTATATGGTATCAATTGTTGATTACTTGTGTTTACAATTTGGTCAGTCGGGACACACAGTAATGTGCCAAGTAAAGCTAGACTAAGTGCAGACGAGTAACAGACAAGTGTGTATTTTACAGGAACCAAGAAAATGCTGTTTTCATGCAACATGAAAATGTCATTTCATTTCGTGTTCCTGGTTTACTGAAATTGTTAAACCAGGCGTGCGAAATTGTTTTCATAAAGGCTGTTGATATCTAGCCAGTCATTGCTGTTTAGAAAAAAATCATGACATGAGAAGTATAAGAAATGAAGAAAAAAAAGATTGACACAACTGAGGTTCAAACCCGGACATCCAGGTTTGGAGTACCCACACCATACCACTGTACCACTGGTGCTTGCTGGCTACTCCTCTTGTTTTTGTACTATTAAAAGTTACAATTATAAAATACTATATAGTCTAACCCATACCTTAACCCTAACCTAATGGCTAAAAACCGTGCCCTAATCCTATTTGCACATCTTCCTAATCCTAAGAGCACTGTTCCTAATCCTAGAAGTGGTGTTCCTAATCCTAGGAGCGCTTTTCCTAATCCTAGCAGTGCTGTTCCTAATCCTAGGGGCGCTGTTCCTAATCCTAGAGGGCACTGTTCCTAATCCTACAACCATGTTTCTTAACTAGAGGGTCGAATTCCTAATGTTTATACAACAAATGACTGGCAAAATAAATATTTTACATCATGACTGGCTAAATATCCACTTTGTTTCATAAAAGTGTGTGTGTACCTACTGTATCTACCTGTTCACCCACGTGAGCAAAATCATTAAATAATGGTAAAAGCAGCTTTTACGTAAGAAGTAAAAGCAAAAATGTGACCCGGTCTGCGAAAAGGGGTTTTACAGCCTTTCCAATTTGTAAAGTTTGACTACTCATACCTCTTCATGTTTTCAACCTGTCACCTTCATATTACACCTAGCCATAGTGCTATGGTAGGGGTATATGGAGACTAAGTTTCAGGGTGATACCACATACACAAGTCAAGTTACAGGTTGCCAAGTAAATGCAATTGAAAAGGCTATAAGACCCCTTTTCGCAGACCGGGTCACAAATGGAATCTGTATTAAACTTCCACACAAGTAAACTTTGCTCTGAGGTGGTTTCTTTTCAGCAGTCTGAAATATGGGTGTGGCAACTCTCCTCAGACTTTGTGAATTACCTTCCCTTCGGGTTTTACAGGTGTTTAACAACTGAAAAACAATGGTGCAGGCCTCAAAGGCTACCAGGAATAGCCTATCCCTTCGAGTTGAAAGGGGCGTATCCACTACGTATGCAAACGAAAATGAAGAACAGCTTTGAGCAGTGGTGGATCTAGAAATTCTCAGACGGGGTTTCAGATTTATACATCTGGGATATTCTTACGTGGGCATTAGTGGAAGTCGCTTGACAAGTGTGCAAAACTCAGCATTTGAAGCATGCTCCAACTAGGAGGGTCTGAGGCATACCCCCACAGGAATTTTTTTTTTAAATTAGTCTTTTGAGATTGAATTTGGTAACACTTAAACACTATTATTGCTGCATGGTGTTATTTTATTATCCAACTGTAGCAGTGGCAATTCTAAAAGTTGACATTCAGAGGGCAAAGCAAACCAACTGAATGCCACCCACCGGAAAATTTGGACATTTTAGCCTTATTTGGTGCTGAACTTGTTGAACAAACATTGTAAGTGATCATGTTGAAAGAAAGCTCATTATTCAGTACCAGTCTCTAGAAGTGCAAGAAAGGCACAGCATAAATAATATTAAATTATAAATGTAGCAGTGTGATTGCATGCATCCTGTAAGGCTGTAATAATAATAATCCAGAAAACTCCTGATTTCATTCCACTTTGGAATGACGTAGTTTATAGGCATAGGTTCTTCTAGGCCTACTGATAGAAATAAGTTTTGGAGAATTTTTCAGAATAGTTGCCAGGGCAGATCCAGACTTTCAAAAATTGGGGTTCCACTCTGGAACATGGTAATTGCCGGTAGCTTCAGTCTAGCTAGCTAGCTAGTAATATTTGATACAAAAATAATCACTCTCCAGCAATGTTTCACTGTTAGATCTTACCATTATACTGTATGAAAGCCTATAGAAAATGCAAGTGAAACCTTTAGAATTAGCGGTAATTAGCTTTAAACCATTAAAACAGTAATTATTTAGAGGCACTTATTGCATATGAAGAGCCTGCCTGCCAACTACTGATAGGGCTGATGCGAAGATGGCATCAAATGAATTAACTAGGTCATTAGCTATTATTATAGTGAACATGAATTACGCACTTGGCTGCTGGTCTCAGGGGTGGTGGAGCAGGTCAAAGAATGAGGGGACTAACTTTGACAGTAAAATTTACACAATGGAGTATGAAGCATACAACAGATATGAACGCTATCTCCATGGGGATCTGGGGGCTGATTTTATAAGATCTGAGAGAGTATTTTAAACTATTTCACTATGTTAATTGTTGTAAATAAATTTAGTAGTTACTTACAAATTTTAAAGCAAATGTAAAGTGACTGATCTATTAGAGTATTGTGATCTTTTCTTCCAAACACTGTCCCATAACAGTGTGTGTGTGTGCGTGTGTGTGTGTGTGTGTGTTCTAAACTGATTTCAAGCATGTGCCTTGTTTTTCAGAGGGGTTTCAGCTGAAACCATTGCAACCCCTGCTCCCCCCCAGCCCCCCCTGTATCTGCTACTGCTGAGGTTTTGTCAAGAGAATTTGTGGGAAAAACACGATAGTCAATCTATAAAACAGTTTAGAAGATACCTCTGCGCGTAATATTGTTAAAAGCGAATTTTTTAACAAGCGCTTCCTTAGTAGTGCATATGGCAATGTAATTGAAGAATTACGAATATTTCATGAATTACGAAATCCGAGAATTACACACTAATAATAATTATGTATTATTGCCCAACCAAAAACCTACAGTAATATATAGTTGGTTAATTCCTAGCTAGCTGCATGGTGCCTGGTTTTTACTATTGTTATCAAGACTCATGGTAGTCAGTTGCGTGGTCAAGAAACTACGCCCATATAAAAGAAGCATGGCTACTACTGTGAGTTATTAATTTTATGTGTAGGGTCAGTTTTGCAATATTAGTCCTGGATTATGCAACATCTCTCAATAGATTTGTATGACGTTACGTGATAAAAAGTCATACAACTAACTACAAAATGAGAACATTGAATCTTAATCATTCAACTGTGATCTATACATTCACCCTTGCTACATCCTAAATTAAGTCTTTGTAATTCTAATTGGCTGGCAATTTGGCCGCCTTTTTTTCTTTACACTGAATATTGAAAAAGGTGGCCAAATTACCAGCCAATTAGAGTTACAAAGAATTAATTTAGGATGTAGCAAGGGTGAATGTATAGAACACAGTTGAATGATTAAGATTCAACGTTGCAAGTTAATAATTGGAGTTAGCTGTATTAACCTAACTTTTATTCTTGGCCACTTCAGATATCAGCTGTTTTGGTTTCCGATTACTTTTATTTGCCTGTTTTACAGCCAAGGTGCTCTTTGGTAATCATAGTCAGTTGTAGTAACATTATTGATTCTTGGCCGCTCTAGATATCAGCTCTTTCAGTTACCTATTAATTTAATTTCATGGAGTGTTTTTCTACAGCTTATCTGTTTTTACGTGGGGTTACAGATACTTGTAGATTCTTGGATGCGTCTTTTTTTACAGCAAAGGTGTTTTTTTTGGGGGGGGGGATTACTATTACTATAGCACTTTTTAGAAGTAGCACAACATCAACTTGTTTATTTAGCCATGCCCACCTTATGCTTCTGCAAGAAATGCACCAGTGCTAAAAGAACACCTCAGAATATATTCCAGAGTTTCGTTCCCAGACATTAAAATATCAACTGCAAACCAGATCAAGCCACATGTTCAGATTAACTGAATTGTTCTGTAATACAGATACCTACAAGTACTCCTTAATGTCATCACCAAGATCATGGAGCTCTTTGCTACACCACATTGTCGAATGCACCACAACAGAATCTTTCAAATTATCATTACAAAACTATTACGATGGACTTCATAGTTAGCTATATTTGTGATGATCTTCATTTTTGAAATTTTCACAATAAAAATATGGTACAGAAACTGGCAAATAAATACCTTGCATGTGTTAAACTGCTTTTTTAAACTTATACCAAGGATGTTTTGTTGGCACACTGTATTTTTAGCTCCAACAAGAAGTAGATGCATGGAAAGTGAAAAAAGGAAGTAATAATAAGCAACCACCTGACCATCCTTATAGGTTGCCCACCACAAATATTATCCTAAAAATGAGAGAATTTCCTTTTTATACCTTATATGGGCACACAAAGTTGCCGACATTCCGCTACTTTACGCACCCATATAAGGTAGAGAAAGGAACACCTTATAATTTTTATGGTGGTATTTGTGGTGGGCCACCTAGACTAACATACGCATAGGGAAGATCAGGAGGTTGCTTCTCGTTACTTCATTGTTTTCACTTTCCATACATCTCCTTCTTGTAGTAGTTAAAATACAATGTGCCAACGAAATATCCTTGGTATTGGCTTAAAAGTACAGTTTTACACATGCAAGTATGTATTTACCAGTTTCTGTACTTTATCATTAGGGAGTTTCTTGCAGAAGCACAAAATATACTGGTTCAAAACCATTTTATGGTCATTGATAGCTAATGAACACAGGTCTATTATATATAAATTTGAAAAAAACTGGGCATTGTTTCTGGTATTAAAAGTCATTGGATAGGTTTGTTCGAACATTGCATTTATCAGAGCAAGCATACTATTAGCTGCAACTCTCATGCTGCCTTTATGGAGGATAACTGCTGCTTAGTGTAGGCTACTTTGTGGTATAATAACCTAAGCTGTTGGATTTCTATGAAGTAAGTGGCAGCTGTTCGAAAATCATATTGCCCGATAATTGATAGTTCACTCTAGTATGGTGTCTATTACTACAATATATAGCTAGCCTTGTATTCTCTTCCTGTTCTGGTAAATTATAAACAGGCTTCAGCATGTATGTACATGTAGGCTAAGCTATATAACTCTTGCTATTAGTCAATCTAGTCTTCATGCAGCACTTATCAATTGATAATTATGAGTACCTAACTGCAGGAGGGTCTGGTATAGTTCGAATAGCAAAGTTGTTCTGACAGCCTGAGCTTTTTCAGAATGATAATGAAACACCTGGTTAACTTTCATCACAACCATGTCATGTTGCGGGTTGTTAGCAAATTTCTTTCTCTGTTTACAGTAATCCACCAGTCCGCAATATGATGTGGTGTAATGAAAGTTAACCAGGTGTTTCATTATCACCCTGAAAAAGCTCAGGGTGTCAGAACAACTTTACTATCCAAATTATTCCAGACCCTCTTGCAGTTAGGCGTTTATAATTATCAATCGGTAAGCACCATGCAAAGAGTAGGGTCTGGCCACGTGAGACTATAGTCAATCTTCAGCTAGTAAGTCATGAGTAGCAACTAGTCATGCTTGATTATCATAACCATTAGGAGTGTGGTTGCCATACTGGTTTGTTAAAGTGTGGCTAGATCATTGGGGAATGGTCATCATACTCCGTTTTCATTGATAAATCTACTGTAATTCAACCTATCGTGTAGCTACAGGTAGAACTGAGTGTCTAGTACCGTTTACAGTAGTGTAAGCACTTCAAATAACTTCGTAACATCTCCTCAAGAATAGTGTTGATATGAAAATGTAATGCCTTAATTAAATATGGTTTCGTTGCATGAAGATGAGGAGCAGCATAATCGAAGATAAAAAGTGAAGGTAAAGCAGACACTCATAAGAACTCCGAAAGGAACATCCTAGATGTGAGTTACGTAGGTATTGTGGCATAAAATTGTGGTTGTACAATGCATTGTTTAGCCTCTAGCCTTGTGAATGTGGTCAGGCAGACAGTTATGCAAGCAGGTAACGATTTTGGTGATTTTTATGAATTCATATTTGTGCTTTTGTAATGGTTTTCTTGTTATATTTGACGTTAGTTAGTAAGACTCTTTCTTTAAGAAGTCGCATTGATAATAACAACGTTGTGGTAGGTTCCCAACATTTCCTACTAACCGCACTATCATACTGTTTGATAACCTTTTCTTTATACAAAGGGTACTTGACAAATTAATAGCTATGCTGAATTTCAAGTATAAAATTGAGTGTAATTATTCATTTACCAGCTTTCCAGCCCAACTCTTTAATTTAAAAAGAATGGTGTACTGTTCTGAATTGAGGCTCAGCCAAATGTACACAGTAAAGTGGTCACAGTCTTTCCCTGTGTATTGGCAAAGGTAAGGCTTAATGAACCCTGGTGCCAGGCCTTTGTGTACTAGCTGTATGAGTCACATTCAAGCTAGTTTAGATGTGCAGGTACAGTATAATTTTGCGTCATTCTTTAGACAAACAGTGAATTTGAATTTCACAAGTGCTATCCAAACAAGTAGAATACAGTGACTCACAAGCCTTGCATTATAGTTACAACTCTACTTTACTTGCCACCCAAACATGTACCCACAAGTATCAAATTTAATTATAATTTAATAAATGTGTGAATATTCCGTAAAGACATAAATTAATATAGATTAGAAACATTATTCTCAGTGTCATTCTTTACTAGATGTAGTCAACAGCATTATGACTAGGGACTACTATTTCGGATACTTTGATAATTTTCAGAATGAAACACCCTCTATTATGTTAATTACCCAAGATACACAATTTGTATTCTACTTAATTGAAGCTCCAGGAGTGGGATACTTTGCAAGCGGTAATTTCACTAACAATCAAGAAATTATTGTCAACCTTCCTACCACTCTGGTGGCAACATCACATAATGATCAGGATAAAGGAATTCATTTGATGATTAGAAGTGATACGGTGACTGTAATTGGCCAGAATTTGAGACCTCCGGGTAATAGCATTGATACATTCCTTTGCTTGCCAATTGTAGATTTGTGTGTTTCAGAATATGTGTACTATGGGATATCTGTACCTAGGACAACACGTTACAGAGCTACCTTCTTGAGTGCAGTTTTAGTAATTGGTACAGAAAATAACACAATGATGAAGTTGACAGTCACACAACCAATCACTATTAGTGTTACTAGTTCTACAGTTAATCTCACTGCTGGTATACAGTACTCATTTATGATCAGGAGGCTCCAAACCGTGTTGATTGAATCCCTTGATGACTTAACTGGTACTAAAATTGTCACAGATAAACCAGTATCTGTGCTCAGTGGTCATGAGTGTGGTAATGTACCAGGACATTTGGGTAATTGTGATCACCTAGTGGAACAAATTCCACCCACCACATTATGGGGTAGAGTATATTATACTGCACCATTAGCCACCAGAAGGTCATATACTATTAAAATACTGGCAGCATTCAACTCCACTGTTGTTGACATTTGCTGTAACAATACAAGGGAGTCTTATAATATTGGTGAAGGAGAGTCTGTTAACAAAACGTTAATGCTACAAGAATATTGTGCAATTTATTCAAATAAACATGTGTTAATGGCTCAGTTTAGTCATGGATATCGGGATGATGATGTTACTGGTGATCCAATGATGATACTAGTACCAGCCACAAATCAGTACAGCAATAAATTTCAGTCCTCTACACTTCAAGGTATATCTGGCTACACACACTATATTAACATCATAGTGTTAGCGCAGTATTATCAACCTGACATGATTTACCTGATATCAGGAGGAGTGAACAGGTCATTAGACACACATCAATGGGTACCAATTATGGTCAATAATGTTGCTGAAGCTTATGGTATACATGTGAATATATCAGAGGGTGTGACTGAAATAACCCATGGCAATACTGCGGCTTTGATGAGTACAATAGTGTATGGATTCTCTCCATCCTTTGCTTATGGCCATTCTGATATTCCTTTGAGCCATCCAGGTAGTTGTATTAATGATGAGGGGTTCAACACTTCGAGAAATCTTGCATACCACTCAGACAAAATCTGAATCTGCCCTTAATGTCCAGTAATCCTGAAGATTTCTGGATATCTGAGAGATTGATCTCACCTCCCACACATTAAATTTGAATCCAAGGTCTAAAATTGCAGAAATCATACAATGGTGATTTCCAGAAATCAGTGAAATAATAGTGATTTCAATATCTCACGTGCTATTTCAGAAGTGGTGGATCCCTTGATTATTTATATAGTTATTTAATAATTTGCCATAATTATTTACATAATATTATGTATATGTGCTAATAATTATGCAACCTGGTTATAGAGCAGGTGCAAAGGGCAGACATTCGTTGTTACCCCAAAAAGGCATATCCCAGATATAAGTTAGGCATTTTTACATAAAAATTAACGGTGGTTCTACAATTAACAGTGTTTAGGCAGACAGTGAGGCAGGCAGACAGTGAGGCAGGCAGACAGTGAGGCAGGCAGACCAAAAATTGGCTTTTGGAATTTTTAAAAATTCTATATTTTTGTGCTCCTGTAATTGTTGTCTTCCTTTAAATGCTATATGCTAGTTAGACTGAAACATAAAGGTGCATGCTTTTTGTTGCATATGATTATTCTATGATTATTATTAATGACAGTCTTTTGGCGGGTGCCCTAGGTTTGGGGGACAGTACTACCATACTGTTTGATGGATCCTTGATGTAATTGCACTAATTTGCTTTGAAAGCTTAGCTTATAAGTAAAGTAGCCATGTTTGTTTGCAACAAAAATACAACACTGAAATAGAATGAAATAAAACTTATTTCAAATAGCCATTATTTGAATGTGACTGGGTATGCATATTGTGTACCTAAAATATGCCTAGCTTCACATCTCATAATGTCTTATTATGTCATTATGCTAAGGTCACACAATTGCTAAACATGTGATTAGTTTTGTAATACGCGTTATACAGGATGCAGAATTCTTGTACTGTGATATCATCCCTATTTTGTATTTTGTGCCCACATGGCTGGGTTACATAGGCTGGGTTACATTTGTATTTCATTTATGTGCAGTTCATGATAGCATTTTAAAGCCGGTAAATAGTGGAGTAGATTGACTGTAATACTGATTATTTTTTACAGCTCTAATGAATGCAAGGAATATAACAACTAAACCTGGTTTCACTAATGTTTCACTGATGTGGCTGCCACCTATACAAACTGGTGAAAATGTATTCTATACTTTTAGAGTTCAAGTTACAGCCACGGGTGTATTGGTTACAAGTGGAATGACAACACAGCAGAATGTTACTATTTCTCACTTAAATGAATTCACAAACTACACAGTTACAGTACTAACAACAGAAAATAGTACACTTTTTTGCCGTCCAGTTTCCATCAAATTTATGACTTTCCAAAGAGGTATGTTATACTCTTTGTTGATCACTGTTGCACTGTTTTTATTTTTCATTTTGTGATGTTATACAGTATATACACAACTATCTGTGCATGTATTGCTAAGTTTGGTATGTGAAATAATGAAGATACCTTTGTCTATAGTGAATCCCTTACTTATAAATCACTAAAAAAACTTGCTTACAATTACTGTATATGCTGTTATGTATTTAACCAACCACTATGAAAGAGCATATGTGATCAGGAATGTGAAAATAGGGCATGTGGGAACAAAAAGTTTTCAAACTTTCATGACTTATACCTTTGTATGCCATCATGCTATGGTCGTGCAGTTTGGAACCCTTATTCAACGTTTCATTGGCTTTACAACACACAAGTTACAGAATGCAAATATTCTATTTCCATACTGAGATATGACCTGTTGTGTGACAACATGTAGTTTGTGCTCATGTGCCCTATTTTTTGCAGGCCCAGTCACATTTAGCCCGAGAAGTATATATGAGGGTACTTATGATATTACCACAATAACTGAGTAAAATATGTCATTTTGTTAGTATGATTTGTTTTGCCAAAGTTACATTGCATGTTAGACTCAGCTACATATGACATGTGACTCTTTCATTAGAGCAAATTACTGCACTGTATTAGAGTAACTCAATAAAGGAGTTACAAAACCAACTTCAGCCTGCTAGTCCTCCTTTTATTATGTGTATTTATACTATAAACTGCAGTACAGTCCACTTATAAGTTCACAATAACACATGTGGCCACCTGTGGTGCCATGCAGCCATGCCATATGTGATATGCAGCCATGCTGATTGTGCTGTGCAGCCATGCTGGGTGTGCGAAGCACAAACATTGCATGTGCCACTGTGCCATGTTGCCCATGTGGCAACGTTCCACGTGTGGAAGCACCCCTGCTCACTGTGTTTACAACCCTGGTCACAGCTATCTCAAGCAAAATTTGTCCAGATGATATTAAGCTACTGTATAAATTTTATGTGTCAGCATGTTATTTTTTAAGCTATAGGGTGATAACTTCGCTTTAGCATTCCCTTTCATCATTGGTGTGGTCATAGGCCAAGCATTCCTACAATGATGAAGGAGACCTCAACTTATCAAGCTGCAGTTCTTATAGCTAAACAATATCACAGTATTATAATTTACCATCATAATTGCACCTTAGCTACTACCATGAGGCCAACTTTCTATTAATTTTTCAACTGACTAAAATCACAAGAAAATGTTAGCCAAGACGATCATTAGCTACACATAATCCAGTACAGTACATGTAACTGGTGGCTATTCTACATTGTTGAACTGTGAATTAAGAATGCATGGTGGTCTGGGTTGTACATGAACTCTGATCTCCATTCGCTGGTAGCTGTAAGTGATTCAGAACTTTGACCTTATGAATAATAATTATTTGTAAGAAATTTCGACCTTACAAGTAGTACTGTAGCAAAGTAAACTTTTACCCATGTATGGTATTTGTGATCATGCATACTTCATGAACGGTACAATTAAAATCGATTGTCACTATTTTATATATCATGGAGAGCTTGATTTGCAGTCTCGAGACAATGCTAGTCCTGTTGCAGCCTTGATGAACACATTAAAACTTAACCCATACATAGCCAGGTAGTTACTGTATGTACACTATACTTAAAGTACAACATGCCTAATAACAATACCATGACACACACATGGAGCTGGTGCATGTGAAGGCCATGCTCTTTTCTGTGCAACATGGAAATTTCATTATCTACACGTGGCTCTGCTTTTGCCCACGAATGGTTCTGCCTTTTATCAGCCTTTACCCATGTATGGTTGCATCTTTTCCCATGTGTGGCTCTAACACTTGGCTATGCCTTTTCCCATGCATGGATATGCCTCTGGGCTGTGCCTTTACCCATGCAGAAAATGCATGGTGCCATGCACAAAATGCCACATGTGTGTGAACTAAATTACTGTATAAGTGATCTCTACTGTATGGTAGTAGCCTTAATGTACAAGGGCGTTTCACTCATAATTCAAGAAATAATTTAATTGTGATAATTCATGGTGAGGGGTCCTCAATTCTTTTGAAATCTTGTACAGTATGTAGAGATTTCAAAATCAAATTGTAGACCCCTATTCATGGCACAACCTTTAAGTATGTAGCTACAATGCAGGTAATGATCAACTTTGCATAAACATTATTATCTTTCCTCATTTTTATCCACCTGTAATCAATCTTCATTCACTGCACATGATAGCAAGGAACAATAAAGTAGGTCACACATCTTTTTCTAACTATTTCACACCCTACAAATGTGGAGTGGCATTGCCAGTAGCAGCAAAGGAGTCACAAATAAGTAAGGTAAAGATTGTATCTATTGGTAGCTACAGAAGTTATCATGTACATTGCTGCTATTGTTCTCGCAGTCATGTAAATTGAAAAACTTGATCAAAAAACATATACGTAGCATAGAAAAATAGCGAAAGCTGGATTTGAACCCTGGACCTCCAGACCTATGAATGGTAACAGTATACTACTGCTACCTGCTACCAACCTTCCTTGGTTTCTACCTCTTGTATATATAAGTGCAGGTCAAGAAGAACAATAATTTTAAGAAGGAACCTACAACCGGAGAGGAAAAAACAAAGTTGGTACATATCTAAGTCTGAAATTAAGCCTGTTAAGCATAATGACGTCTTTCACTCTCTGTTTGAAGAGACGTTATTGGTAAGTTTGAGAAGAGATACTGGTAGGGTTGATTATCATACACCCTGCTGTAGCTGTACAAAAGGGAAGGTTTTGGTGAGTTCAAGTTAACCTAGGGTTGGAGGGTATGAAGCCATGCCAAAGGAGTGGATAGCTAAAACACTACCCCAGCATTCAGATACTGGAGCAATAATATTCCTATCATGCACATGAGAAGTAAGATATTTTTGTGTCCATCAAAAAGCCAGCAGATTGTGCTGCCATCAGAAAATGACTGACAAAATTAGTCCTACATAGTTGATAACAATTAACTGCACAATCTTGAGAGTGAATATAAATACATAGGAAGAAAACTACAAAACACTGCAGTTAATGATTACATAATTTTAAGGTACTTCTATAATTTTCTACTAGAAGGAAGTAGATTAGAAGGTTGAAAGGTATTGATTTTTTTACATTGCAAATTCTAACAGGTTTTAGTTTTATTAGTGTACAGTCAGGTTTCTGGAAACCCCTTTTGAAAATAAAAATATGAAGTTACATACAGCAGCAATTGCAGGTCAGCAGTTACAGAATAACTGTGTGCAGAGTATGTAAAAACTGTTAGTTATTTGGCTGAGCCATAAGTGAGCAAAAATGTCAATACAATTTCAGCAAATAATTTCCAGAGTGAGTGCTGAATCAGTGGAAAAATCTCCAGTAGCAAGGAAATGATGATAATACATATCTAACAATACAACTAACTTACCCAGATCATACAGTACTATCCCAGTAGTACTGTGTAGTAGGGATCATGAAGTTTGCGCTTATCTAGTCAATATTATGTATCAACAACTGAATGGGTATTAAGTATCATGAATCGTAAGATTACAGTTGTGTCCACTTGTAAATTGCTGTTCATATTGCCCAGCTCACATGTCCGCAAAAAAGCAGTGTATTAAAACAGCTCAGTGTACGAAACATAGAAATATCATTCTGGACAGGAGAAATTGGCTTCTCCACATTAATTTTGTTCTGAGCTGCCACCATTGGGGCCACATGAGATTGTCTGCTTGCACATGCAAAACGTTAGTGTGTGCACACTGTGCAAACATTGCATTATTATTAAATAATTAACTTCAGTTTATGACATGTTAAAGAGTGGGGAGTAAGGTACACATTACATGAATGTTAAAGGGAGTATATTGTAGTTCTGTACCATAGCACCTTCATTTGACAAGCCTATGCACACACCCACACCAAGGTGTTAGCAGCACCTCACATGAGACCAAGAAACCTTGATACTGAAACATCAAAATAACAAACAAAATAGTGCTTAACTGTGTACATGGCAGAGCCTTAAATCAAAATGCATGTTTAGTGCTGAGTACTTTTTGCGACTTACTAAATTTCTGCCAGGCTGCATTGCAGCAGTGCAAAGAAGGAAGCACTTTAGATCTACTTGAAATGCATCCATACTAACAAACTTGAATGAAGCACCCACCAGCAGTGACCTATCAAAAAACTTGTATGAGGTGTCCACACTGTACTGACTAGCTGTGTGCATTATTAAAATTAATTAACATTAGCAACATTGCAGCCATTTCTTGGCTGCCACCTATGATATAACAATATGTTTTTCCTCCAGGGTTTAGAAAGCCCTCCCTTTTCTACAATTTGCGTGGATATACTTTTATTACTATGAAGTTGTCTGCATAGGGCCATACAGTGATACAGTAAAATACTGTACCACATACTTGTGACTAGCCCCATGATGTCAAGATTATTGTGGGATTTGAACTGATCCAGACTCTTTTTTCTCTCCCTACCCAATGACAAAGAGAAAAAGCA
This sequence comes from Dysidea avara, assembly GCF_963678975.1. Classification (NCBI taxonomy): domain Eukaryota; kingdom Metazoa; phylum Porifera; class Demospongiae; order Dictyoceratida; family Dysideidae; genus Dysidea; species Dysidea avara. Next base: position 35,238,313 of record NC_089272.1, read on the forward strand.
GTCTGGCCACATAAGGCTTTAAAAGGCTTTACAGCACAATGCTTTACAGCACAAGTGCTGAAGGTCTGTAGGACACCTGGTTCTACAGCCTGTTTAGAGTTGTTACATAAAGTGTGTTTGAAAAGGTGGAGAAAGGAGAAAAACTCCATGACTGGACCTGGGAAGTCTTGAACCTGCAGCCATCTGATTAACGTTCGAATAAGACTATCCTTCAAACAGTTTATCCTTAGGCATGACAACAAATCATTTTTACTTTTTCAAAAATCATGCATATCTTTTAGATCACATATTTTTGAGGGCTGCTAATAGAACACACCTAGAATGTTCTAGAACAACCTAGAATTTCCATTAGCAGATCTGTGAAATCATAGCATTTACCAAGAAGCAGAATTTTCATTTATAAAATAGAAGTTAAGTGAGGTAAATAGTCAAGATAGCAGTGATTCAGTGGTTAAGGATGTGGGTGTTAGGTATGGCGGTCCCTGGTTTTAACCCTGGTAAGTATTTTTCGATACTTTTGTGCATCTTTTTTAGTAAACGCAGAATACGGAATTGCAGAATAAACAAAACTCATCTTTTGCAGATTGTACAACTAGTTGTATACTCTATAGTAATCGTACTTTATTTACCTTGTGACAGTTCTGCATGGCATGCCACGGCGATGAATAAACAGCAGCTGGACAAGCATTAAATAGGACGAGTACACAACCAATCATCCTAGAACGATCTACGTTCGCTAAACTTACTATATATACTTCTTAATTGATATTGCTACAAAGCACTAAAACCTAGTTCTATTCTTAGGTCAAACTAGCTGGCCTTCACCTGCATGCGACCAAATTTATTAAAGTCATACTATCGAGTTAGTGGAGTGCAGTGGTTGTGTGTTGTCTTAAAATGGATTTCAACTCTTCAGGTTTGAATCAACAGTATATATAAGCAAGTTTAGCGAAGGTAGATCGTTCTAGGATGATTGGTTGTGTGATCATCTTATTTAATGCATGCCTAGCTGCTGTTTATCCATTGCCATGGCGTGCCATACAGAGATGTTACAAGGTAAATGAAGTACGACTACTATAGAGCATAGAGTATATAACTAGTTGTACAATCTGCAAAAGATAAGTTTTGCTTATTCTGTTATTCCGCAATTCTGTTATTCCATATTCCGCATTTTACTAATTCCCTCTTTTTTACCCTAAGGTGACTGCTCTATTAGAGTATTTCAATCTTAAAATTTTACACTTGTTTAGTTTTTGCTTTATAACTCTTTAGCTGTAACTTCATTGTTTTTCAAACTATCAAAAAGACACTGCTATGATGATAAGCCTGTGTATACACCGATTTTCAAGATATTCCAATGCTAGGTTTACCCTGTTGTAGCCATGGCAAAAACATGACAAATGCTTTTATATGATTACACATTCATAATTCCAAGGATATTCGTAGCAAACTTAGAATGTTGATATTCACATCTCATTTGCGCCAATGTTAATGGCAACCAAGTTACATGTTTGTATACAGTATATACATTTTAAACAATTTTTGTAAGGTGTGCGAATAGAAATTGAAGACAACATAGACACCCTATGGCTTAAGAAGAAAAAAATCAAAAATTTGAATGTTCATATCTCATAAGTGGCTTGAGCAAATTATCTGTGTGGCCTACTCTGTCTAGCAGACAGCTATAATACAAAAATTATGTGTTTTGGAGAAGAGGCCATGGAGCTACGCATGTGTGAAAATGCCATTTTCTTTCATGCTGTCAATACCCATGGTGTGGTGCACCGATTTCTTGGCCACACAACACACTACCATGTGTCTTGATAGCACAAAGCACACTATAGCTTTGTAGTCATATTTTTATACTGACAGTCATTTAAGAACTATCACTTTAAGTACATGATCCACTTCTGCAATTTAATGTTACAGTTGTTCCAGAAATTTTATTTGAGATTGGTGATTCAACTGATGAGGGAAGGGATTTGGCAAGTTTCACATGTCAAGCTACTGGTAAACCAGTTCCAAGCATCAGTTGGTACTTTAATGGTGTTATGATAAATGTGTCAGATACAAGCAAGTACATGATAATGTCAACATCAATAAACACAACTACTACTGAGAACACACTAACAGTGTACAATGTAACATCAAGTGATGTGGGAACTTACACTTGTAATGCTACCAACACTTTAGGTAGTGCTACCAGTCATGGTAAGGGTGAACTTCTGTTCAATATAATTATTCAATTCACAATACTATTGTATGTACAATTCAGGTTGTTTGGCTGGTATGGATTATCGGACATGTGGTTATCAAGTAAGTTGTAATGACCTCAGGAGCACTGACAATTGTATCAATGTAACTTGTGAGAGTGGATGTTTCTGCAGTAATGGAAATGTATTAGAGGATGGAGTCTGTATACATCCACACATATGTCCAAGTAAGAATCTTAATACTGTAGTAGTTTACTGTGTACCATTGGTTTATACTTTATCTTTTAGTTCCACCAAGTATCACTGATCCAATGAACAATATCACAATAGTTATCACTGAAGGAGACACTACCACAATTACATGTGAAGCATTAGGTTATCCTCCACCAACAATAGTATGGAGTAAGACTAATGGAGCTTTAAGTGATAGAGTATCAATGAGTGATAGTGTTAGTGTTCCTGTTAGAAGTGGAAATGTGACAAGTGTCAGTGTAAACTTGACATGGACAAATTCTTACAGAGAAGACACAGGATCATACAAGTGTACTGCTAGTAACAGTATTGGTAATGATACTGGAAATTTCAGCATTACTGTACAGTGTAAGTGCATGTACAGTTGATTTCTAACCATTTTACCTGTTATGTATGTATCATACTTCAGCTTCACACAATTAAAATTTATAACTGTGAATTACTACTGTGCTATATGGATAATTACAATATCTAGTCACATTATTTTTAAACTACAAAAAGTAGAGGTCACAACAAAAGATTCATTACAATATCCTAGATAGTTGATAGCTACAAATTTAGCTTTTTTTCCACGACTAATCACTCAATGGAATGCTTTGCCAAGTGATACTGTCTCTAGAGCAATTTTCAACACCCATACACCAGTGATCACTTTACTTAATTAATTATTTACTGTAACTAATTACTTATTTACTCAGTACAAATCACTAATCATTGTAGCTTATGCATATGAGTTTTACAATTATCATACAGTACGATAGTACTGTATACGTAGTAGGGATGATGGGCATGGCCCATGATAAAATATCACCCAAAAACCTGCCTCGATTTTTCTTCACAATGACATGACAGTATTGGTTGGATAAAATCAAGCCCAAAGGTACCTTCAGATCGACCTGAAACGTATACTACAGAATTTTAAAAGATATTTATTTGATGGAATTTTCTACTGCCTGCCTGATGTGCTCAGTCAAGCATAGCAGAAAACTGGGTACAGCTACTGTACTTCTTCCACAAAAAGGTTTCAAATTCACTTAAGAAGAAACCTTTGGCATATTGATAAATGCTATTGTCTTGCCTTTTATCCTGCTATGCTGATCAGATCCTATCAACACCTGCTTTAAACTACACAGTTATTCCTAATGATGTTGTATCTGTCACACTATCATTCAGTATTAACAAGGTATGTAATGGGAAGGGAGAGTGTCAAACTACACTATATGCTGTGAAAATGAACCCGTAAAGTCCTATGGCATCATTCAAACCCTTGGTTCAAATGACTCGGTGATTTGTGTTGATTGGTGACTACTTATAAGTGCAGTGGGCACACTTTGTATATGTGACTACTGAGTGAAAGAATAGTGTACTCGAGAAAAATATGGTGTATTACGCAGAGGAACTCGCCATAAAAAGAGAAATACACAAGCAGCTAGCCTGGAAAACAAACATCGAGGTTTCATCATGGTCGAGCAAGGTCGAGATTTCATTTGATATTTCATCATGGTCGCCATCCAAAGCCTTGACAATTCTACTAGCTAAAGCGACATGTCTAGATGCAGTGTTGGGGGTAACGCATTACTTATGTAATGTGTTATGTAATAATTATTACTTTTGTGGTAACCAAGTAATATAACAACATATGCTTCGAAAACCAGTAATACTAGTGGGGCAAAAAAATTATTAATTTTCAACAAGTAGAATAGGGATCAAAGATTTGATTTTGAAAAAAACTGCGTAAACAAGAAGTAATAGGGATGATAATCCACAAAATTCTATGCATCATCAGTTCAAAGCAAGTTATTTGAATAGTGTACACTCAATTTGCGATTCCTATTTCAACATTTTAACCACAAGTTGAAATAGGAATTGCAAATTGAGTGTACACTATTCAAATAACTTGCTTTGAACTGATGATGCATAGAATTTTGTGGATTATCATCCCTATTACTTCTTGTTTACGCATTTTTTTTCAAAATCAAATCTTTGATCCCTATTCTACTTGTTGAAAATTAATAATTTTTTTGCCCCACTAGTTTCATGATTTTTTTCATGTCCATGCACATGGACTACTTCTTAAATATACGTTCAACAGTACATGATTGTTTAATAAAGAAACCCATTGTAATATCAACTGGCAATAAACAATTACATAAATAAGTTTAATAAACAATTACATAATTAAGTTTAATCATTGTCCTCTTCCTCTTCCTCAACACGAGTAAAACACACGCTTGACAAAACGTGGTCGACTCCAATTAAAGTGCTGAGTATACGGAGTATCCCGCTTTTTATTTTTCAATCGCGTACGAAAGGGACACACCCCTTTTCAATTCGAAATTTACCAGTGTGTTCCAATAGCTTACAAGCCTTGTTATGTCGACTCTTAGCTGGTAAACAGCTGAAGAATATAATAGAAAGTATACACGAAAGGCGTACAGTAATAGTTTAAGTGACGAGGTGCGGGCCACACCCCCTTCACTGTCTCGTAATGAAGGAAGTCTAAAACCCGAGTTTCAGTGAACAATAGTTATGTTTAATGTTTAGTGTGATACAACTTGATGCATTTTAGTCCTGTGAGCTAAAGCAATGGAATTTTAAACAATTCTATATTATCATCTGTATGGCTTCTCGATCAAATGGCGTCTCGAAGAGTGATTCTTGCTCTATATCTCGCAATCGCATTAGAGAGGGAAGATTTTAATACCACACAGACCTGGGTACGAATGTTTTTTAAATACGCCATACGTTTTTAGGGCTGATATCTACTTCCTACGAGCTGTAGGCGCGCGAAACAAGAAAGAAAGAAAGAAGAAAGAAGAAGATGGAGAATCTAACCATTTTCAAAATTTTAAAAAACACCTAAAACCATTTCCCTTACTTTTAATACTTGTTGGCTAGTGTTGTAAACACAAAAGAAAGGTCTAGAATGTTAAAATCTAAAGCCCGGAAGGCTGCTTTTGGCGTGCGTTCTATTAGAGTGTTTTGAAAAATTTCTGCCTGATCCCTATTATGTACCACTACCGTGGTACATGATACCACTACCGTGGTACATGATAACTCAAGTTACTTCACTTACAAATGTAACATGTTACCTATTAAGTAATGAAGTTACTGTAATGAGTCTAACATTAAGTAATTTTATTACTACAAGTAACGAAGTTACTAATCTAGCACCTAGCCACAACAAAGTAATGAAGCCACCTCAAATTAATGAATGAAGCTTATTTGCCATCTTCTTAAGATTATAACCAAGGTTTACACATTGTCCAACAACACAATCATGTCACGTGATAAGGTGGTAGTTGCAAACGTAAGGCTGTGGACACAAAGTAATATAATATGTAATATTATTATAGTTACTTTATTTTATGGGTAATATGTAACTGTAACTAAATAGTTCAGTTGCAAGTAATATGTAATATAATTATACGAGTTACTAACAAACAGAATAGTGCTTAACTGTGTACATGGCACAGCCTTAAATCAAAACGCATGTTTAGTGCTGAGTACTTTTTGCGACTTACTAAATTTCTGCCAGGCTGCATTGTGCAGCAGTGCAAAGAAGGAAGCACTTTTTGAAATGCATCCATACTAACAAACTTGAATGAAGCACCCTCCAGCAGTGACCTATCAAAAAACTTGTATGAGGTGTCCACACTGTACTGAATAGCTGTGTGCATTATTAAAATTAATGAACATTAACAACATCGCAGCCATTTCTTGGCTGCCACCTATGATATAACAATATGTTTTTCCTCCAGAGTTTAGAAAGCCCTCCCTTTTCTACAGTTTGCGTGGATATACTTTTATTACTATGAAGTTGTCTGCATAGGGCCATACAGTGATACCGTAAAATACTGTACCACATACTTGTGATATAGCCCCATGATGTCAAGATGATTGTGGGATTTGAACTGTTCCAGACTCTTTTTTTCTCCCTACCCAATGACAAAGAGAAAAAGCAGTCTGGCCACATAAGGCTTTAAAAGGCTTTACAGCACAAGTGCTGAAGGTCTGTAGGACACCTGGTCCTACAGCCTGTTTAGAGTTGTTACATAAGTGTGTTTGAAAAGGTGGAGAAAAGAGAAAATATCCATGACTGGACCTGGGCAGTCTTGAACCTGCAGCCATCTGATTAACGTTCGAATAAGACTATCCTTCAAACAGTTTATCCTTAGGCATGACAACAAATCGTTTTTACTTTTTCAAAAATCATGCATAACTCCTCAACATGTACAAAAATTGGTTTATAAATGTGCTGTTTTATGCTTTACCACTCTCTAAATTTAAAGTAAATCAAATAAAACATGTGCAAGTTCCAGCATTTTTTCTAAGTGGTACAAAAGAAGACCAAGAGGAAGATAGTGAAAAATATGAAGAAAAATGAACTTTGAAGGTGCATATCTTTTAGATCACATATTTTTGAGGGCTTCTAATAGAACACACCTAGAATGTTCTAGAACAACCTTAGCTAGAATTTCCATTAGCAGATCTATGAAATCATATAGTATTTACCAAGAAGCAGAATTTTCATTTATAAAGTAGAAGTTAAGTGAGGTAAATAGTCAAGATAGCAGTGATTCAGTGGTTAAGGATGTGGGTGTTAGGTATGGAGGTCCCTGGTTTTAACCCTGGTAAGTCGTGTATTTTTCAATACTTTTGTGCATCTTTTTTAGTAAAACGCGGAATACGGAATTGCGGAATAGGCAAAACTCATCTTTTGCAGATTGTACAACTAGTTGTATACTCTATAGTAATCGTACTTTATTTACCTTGTGACAGCTCTGCATGGCACGCCACGGCGATGAATAAACAGCAGCTGGGCGAGCATTAAATAGGACGAGTACACAACCAATCATCCTAGAACGATCTACATTCGCTAAATTTACTATATATACTTCTTAATTGATATTGCTACAAAGCAATAAAACCTAGTTCTATTCTTAGGTCAAACTAGCTGGCCTTCACCTGCATCCAACCGAATTTATTAGAGTCACACTATCAAGTTAGTGGATTGCAGTGGTTGTGTGTTGTCTTTAAATGGATTTCAACTCTTTAGGTTTGAATCAACAGTATATATAAGCAAGTTTAGCGAAGGTAATGTTCTAGGATGATTGGTTGTGGGATCATCCTATTTAATGCATGTCTAGTTGCTGCTTATCCATTGCCGTGGCGTGCCATGCAGAGCTGTTACAAGGTAAATGAAGTACGATTACTATAGAGCATAGAGTATATAACTAGTTGTACAATCTGCAAAAGATAAGTTTTGCTTATTCTGTTATTCCGTTATTCCATATTCCGCATTTTACTAATTCCCTCTTTTTTACCCTAAGGTGACTGCTCTATTAGAGTATTTCGATCTTAAAATTTTATACTTGTTTAGTTTTTGCTTTATAACTCTTTAGCTGTAACTTCATTGTTTTTCAAACTATCAAAAAGACACTGCTATGATGATAAGTCTGTGTATACACCGATTTTCAAGATATTCCAATGCTAGATTTATCCTGTTGTAGACATGGCAAAAACATGACAAACGTTTTTATATGATTACACATTCATAATTCCAAGGATATTCGTAGCAAACTTAGAATGTTGATATTCACATCTCATTTGCACCAATGTTAATGGCAACCAAGTTACATGTTTGTATACAGTATATACATTTTAAACAATTTTTGCAAGGTGTGCGAATAGAAATTGAAAACACCATAGACACCCTATGGTTTAAGAAGAAAAAAAATCAAAAATTTGAATGTTCATATCTCACAAGTGGCTTGAGCAAATTATCTGTGTGGCCTACTCTGTCTGGCAGACAGCTATAATGCAAAAATGATGTGTTTTGGAGAAGAGGCCACGGAGCTACGCATGTGTGAAAATGCCAATTTCTTTCTTGCTGTCAATACCCATGGTGTGGTGCATCGATTTCTTGGCCACACAACACACTACCATGTGTCTTGATAGCACAAAGCACACTATAGCTTTGTAATCATATTTTTATACTGACAGTCATTAAGAACTATCACTTTATTAATAAGTGCATGATCCACTTCTGCAATTTAACGTTACAGTTGTTCCAGAAATTTTATTTGAGATTGGTGATTCAACTGATGAGGGAAGGGATTTGGCAAATTTCACATGTCAAGCTACTGGTAAACCAGTTCCAAGCATCAGTTGGTACTTTAATGTTGTTATGATAAATGTGTCAGATACAAGCAAGTACATGATAATGTCAACATCATTAAACACAACTACTACTGAGAACACACTAACAGTGTACAATGTAACATCATCTGATGTGGGAACTTACACTTGTAATGCTACCAACACTTTAGGTAGTGCTACCAGTCATGGTAAGGGTGAACTTTTGTTCAATATAATTATTCAATTCACAATACTATTGTATGTACAATTCAGGTTGTTTGGCTGGTATGGATTATCGGACATGTGGTTATCAAGTAAGTTGTGATGACCTCAGGAGCACTGACAATTGTACCAATGTAACTTGTGAGAGTGGATGTTTCTGCAGTAATGGAAATGTATTAGAGGATGGAGTCTGTATACATCCACACATATGTCCAAGTAAGAATCTTAATGCTGTAGTAGTTTACTGTGTACCATTGGTTTATACTTTATCTTTTAGTTCCACCAAGTATCACTGATCCAATTAACAATATCACAATAGTTGTCACTGAAGGAGACACTACCACAATTACATGTGAAGCATTAGGTTATCCTCCACCAACAATAGTATGGAGTAAGACTAATGGAGCTTTAAGTGATAGAGTATCAGTGAGTGATAGTGTTAGTGTTCCTACTGGAAGTGGAAATGTGACAAGTGTCAGTGTAAACTTGACATGGACAAATTCTTACAGAGAAGACACAGGATCATACAAGTGTACTGCTAGTAACAATGTTGGTAATGATACTGGAAATATCAGCATTACTGTTCAGTGTAAGTGCATGTACAGTTGACTTCTAACCATTTTACCTGTTATGTATGTATCATACTTCAGCTTCACACAATTAAAAACTGTGAATTACTACTGTGCTATATGGATAATTACAATATCTAGTCACATTATTTTTAAACTACAAAAAGTAGAGGTCACAACAAAAGATTCATTACAATATCCTAGATAGTTGATAGCTACAAATTTAGCTTTTTTTCCATGACTAATCACTCAATGGAATGCTTTGCCAAGTGATACTGTCTCTAGAGCAATTTTCAACACCCATACACCAGTGATCACTTTACTTAATTAATTATTTACTGTAAAATTTACTTAGTACAAATCACTAATCATTGTAACTCATGCATATGAGTTTTACAATTATCATACAGTACGATAGTACTGTATATGTAGTAGGGATGATGGGCATGGCCCATGATAAAATATCACCCAAATCCTGCCTCGATTTTTCTTCACAATGACATGACAGTATTGGTTGGATAAAATCAAGCCCAAAGGTGCCTTCAGATCAACCTGACACGTATGCTACAGAATTTTAAAAGATATTTATTCGACGGAATTTTCTACTGCCTGCCTGATGTGTTCAGTCAGGCATAGCAGAAAACTGGGTACAGCTACTGTACTTCTTCCACAAAAAGGTTTCAAATTCACTTCAGATGAAACCTTTGGCATATTGATAAATGCTATTGTCTTGCCTTTTATCTTGGTATGCTGATCAGATCCTATCAGCACCTGCTTAAAACTACACAATTACTCCTAAGGACGTTGCATCTGTCACACTTTCATTCAGTATTAACAAGAGTATGTAATGGGGAGGGAGAGTGTCAAACTACAGGTAATATGTAACTGTAACTAAATAGTTCAGTTGCAAGTAATATGTAATATAATTATAATGAGTTACTTTTAAAAAGTAGCTGCCCCAACACTGTCTAGATGGAATTTCAGCCATTGCGATTCCATACGAGCCACCCGTTAAAACATTTAAGGTGTTAAATCCAAGCAATCAACAGCGGTTAGGTTTACAAGAAGAAACAAAGGTATGTGGGTTACTTTACGAGCTCATTTTTCACAGCCTAAAGCACAGTTCAACACTCTCCCTCCCCTTTATATTATACTCTTGGTATTAATTATAATTGACAAGTGTGGAATGTTACATAGCCTTTATACTGATAGCTGCTGTACTTTCTGCAGTATTTTGATGACTTCAACACCCTCACATCTTAGGCCACTATTTAATGATTTTCTGTTTTTCATCAGCGCCAGCATGTATTTGTACTGCCACACATATTTCCCCATTATTAAAGGTTTAAACATTATTTCATCTGATTAACCAAATATTGAGGATGTGCAGTTCAGTTTTCAAAATTGCTTCACTCATACAGTAGCTACCTTGTGCATTGTAGCCAAGAGAATGTGAAGGATTGGTGCAATGAAGTTTACAAGTAAGAAGTTGATCCTCGAGTGGAACTGATCACAAGACGAAGGACAACTATACGTAGCTACATTTAATGGGCAAACTAGCTATGTTGAGTTAGCTATGTTAGAAAATTGCCTGCTATGCAGCGAGTATCATAGTGTAGAGGTATGAAAATAAGTCTTGCTGGCTATTTTATGCAAGCAGTAGGGATAATAGGTAATAGTAATGACCCACCCGTCCGCACTCTACATTTGGAATTTTCTGATGAAAAACAGAAAATCACCAAATAGTGGCCTTATAGAGTTCGTATTGTTAAGTATACGTATATGCAATAAGAGTGGGTTGTTATTTCAGCAAATTGCAATTTCATAGACTTCCTTCTTTAGTCAATGTCTTGCATCTGTTGTATTCTTGTGATCAATATGCATCGCTACAGAAAGTATAACAATCCAATTAAATATGTCACATAAAACACAGCTCAGGCTCGCCCCAACATGCCTTAGCATCTACCTAGTTATGCAATATAATAGTGCGTGATGTTTACGCCCGTGGACACATGTTGTAGACGTCGCAGTGCTGAGTGAGCTGTCCAATATCATCAGAGACAAGTGTTTGTTTTTAGCAAAGTTAACCCTACTTGCATCTCTGAATGTTCGCTGTGACCAACACTGTTCACTATAGGCATGGATCTAGATGAGAAAGTTGCACTCTTAATGATGTTTCACTGTTAAAATCTTACCAGTTAGGCCTTTAGAAACATAACTGAAGCCTTTAACAGTTGTTGTAATAGCTTTAGAAGATAAAGACTATAATTATTTTTAGAGGCGCCTATCACAGAAAAATGATAACATTTCAAGTGATTTTTGTAATAAATGTTTCTTGGACTGAGAACTGATTTTAGTTTTATTAAATTGAAGAAAAACTTGTGAGCAGTCACAGTCAGGCGTTTGCTATTGCTAAAGGGGGTTCCATTTGAGCCCCCGCAGGATCCGCCCTTGCATTAATCGCTTCTCTTGCTTGCTCCAGACTGATAACATTCTTTCATGAGTTTTTTTGTGTTTCTTCACATGATGCATCAAGCAAACCACATATAACTACAATACCATGTACATAAACAAACATGAGTGAACCTTGTGTTAAGTTAGACAGCTTGACGAACTTCTAAATGAATACAGTTTAGCAATAATATGTGGTGTGTTATACTTTTAGCTAATCGGCAGATTTTCTGACTACTTGCATATACCTGTATAATTATATTGCTATCAGTAACTATAATTGTGTAATATTGTGACCAGTTTTGTGAAAAGGGGTCTTCCCATGCACACATCCAGTCTGCCAACTTTATAGCTTCAGACAGATGGAAACTAATGACTTCAAATCTGGTCAATAGTTAGCACCAACATTGCTAAATGGATGAAAAATTTTAGGGCCATTATACAGCTCCTATATGGATGAGTGCTAAAGACCTATATTAATTTGCAATATTATACAGTGCGTTCAGTATTCATGAACTTGCAGAAAAAGTTCACATACAAGTACAAGAAAAATTAGGAATTTTACACTAGAGTAGGGACAATGTAGTAACAAAATAAAAAGTACTGGATTGGAGTAGTATGTAATGTCCGATTGCTGTAAAACAATAAAAAGCAAATATATATCACTACTGTGCATTTTAATCTTAGGGATATTTGCTTCTTATTGTTTTACAGCAATTGGACATTACTTACTATTCCAATCCAGCTTGCTTCAGTACTTTTCTATCATGGTACTACATTGTCTCTACTCTAGTTTAAAATTCCTTATACTTGTTAAATATAATATAATAAATTACTCGTTCGCTGTATGTCATTTTGTTTATAGTTGCACCAGAGATTTTCTCAGACATTATTGATTTGAGTGGTGAAAGAACAGACTTAGCAAATTTTACATGTCAAGCTACTGGTGAACCAGTTCCAGAAATCTCTTGGTACTTTAATGGAACTATAATAGATGAATTGGATACAAGCAAGTACATGATAATGTCAACATCAATAAATACAACTACTGCTGAGAGCATGCTAACAGTGTACAATGTAACAATAGCTGATATGGATGCTTATACTTGTGATGCTGCTAGTATGGTTGGCAGTGACTTAAGCTATGGTAAATAATCTAACAAGCTATAATAAGTAACAAGATTTTACGTAGACTTTTTTTAACTACAAAATTTAATGTGAAGAAACAAAGCAATATAACAATTTAGTACATGACAAGTGACCACAGCTAGATACTGTATATAGGTATAGATATCAGCCATAATAAAATCAACACACATGATAGTGTGCCATGCAGTCCAAGTAGCCAATGCAACAGAAAACATTGTAGCCAAATTGTAGCAATTTTCATGTGTACATAACTCCATGTTCCCTTCCACTCATAGGTCCATATCAAGATACATGGTAGTGTGTCGTGTGCATGTGGTCAAGGAAGCTGGCACGCCACACCACTGTCCAATAATGTGATTTCACACATATAATATGCTCTGTACTGCCTTTATGAAACCAGTCAAATTTTGCTATGAAAATGTCCTCTACCTTCAGCAGTCAACATACCAAATTTGAGTACAATCGTGCCAGGCATTACCGAGATATGAACCTTCAAAAAATTGGCTTAGTTCTTTTATTATTTTCTTTCTTATTTTTCTTTGTCTATTTGCACACTTACAAAAGCTGCCATAACCCAAACATTTTATCCAACTGCCTTGAGATGTGGCACGCAGAATGGGGTTTATAGGCACATCTTAGTACCAAACAATCAAGGAGACATTAGCAATTATTGACAAAAAATAACACCAATATTTTGTCAAGCCCACAGGATAAGCCACTTATGGGAAGACCTTTCTGTGGTTTAGAAGAATTGGAATTAAAGCCATTGAGTTAGGCCATCATTGTATTATTCCTTGTTTCCTGTCACTGCCCACATCAATTTTTAGGTGTCCACGCCAAATTTTAATTTGATTATAGATTACGTGAATGCGCTCAGAATGACAAAGTGTCAAGCTAAATGTGATAGCTGTGCATATAAACATAACAGAAAGGTAACTAAAGGTTTGAGTGTCTTCACTCTTGTTCAACATGGTGCCATAGTCTTTGCACCTTTGAGGATTGAAATATTCTAATAGAACAGTCAAATACAATATACAATAAATAAATTAACTTAACTCATTATTTCTGTCTTATCAGCTATTTTGGTACTAGGGTGATAAATTACCAAAAAATCTTAAATTCCCGGTGGTAACCTGGAAATATTTCATTAAATAATTTTAAATTAGCTGTAGATAATTATTTTCTGATTTAAGATTTATGTCTCATATGTTTGCAGGAGTAGAATATCTTAGTTACTGGCATGAGTCTGAGGCAAAGCCAAGGACGAGTGTTGATAACTAAGATATTCTGCAAATGCTGTGATATATAACTGGCTTATTTCCAAGCAAAAGACTAGTACTTTTATGGTTTCACATACAGCCAAGGAAAGCTGTTAATATCTACCACTGCTGTGATATAACTGGATAAAAGGTTGTGGGCACTTATTATATGACTTCATATTCACCTTGCATAAACAGGCTATGCTGACACTGTATTTTGATTGCCAACATTACACATTTCACGTTTAACACCTTACCAGACAATATGGTACTGGGCACTACCATATTGTCCAAGTAAATCCTTTGAATTATGATATAATTAATCTTCTTGTATTTGTTATATCTATTGCATGTATGTAAATGAACAGATGTACAGGATTTTCAGTCTCAAAATTGACTTAATGATAATCATACACTCAAATAGAGATAAGGACATAATAGACTCTTTCCAAAAATACGTCACTGCTTAGCAACACCTTTCCAACATTTTGATTGGGGCCACAGTCAATAATCACAATTGCGCTACATAGAAATATGGTGGTGGAAACAGCTCGAGCAGAGTAGTATTGTTAAAGGACAGGCCATAGAAGTCTTTGAGGTTGCAAATTAGTGTTCTGGTTAGAGGCAGGTGGTTATCAGGGCTGAACAAGGAGCGAAACATCGACAACACAAATTTTCTTGTCTGCCCGTACAAGAAGCTGTTGAATAGCATGTGGGAGGTCAGCCGCTGTTACAGTTACTATTACCAATACAGTACTAATGATTACCCAGACTAAAATGCTATATAATAGCTTCTTGTATGGGCAGGCAAAGAAATTGGTGTTGTCAATGTTTCGCACCTTGTTCAGCCCTGATAACCACCTTCCTCTAATCAGAACACTAATTTGCAACCTCGAAGACTTCTATGGCCTGTCCTTTAACAATACTACTCTGCTCGAGCTGTTTTCACCACCGTATTTCTATGTAGCGCAATCGCGATTATTGACAGTGGCCCCAATCAAAATGTTGGAAAGGTGTTGCTAAGCAGTGATGTATTTTTGGAAAGAGTCTATTATTGTTAGTAATCAATAATCATCTCCCACCTACATCAGTTTTTGCTGTACTGTGTAATGGGAAACAGGCAATTATACATAATGATGGCCTTACAATATGAAAACCAACTACGTGTAGCAAGTGTGAGATTGAGATACTCTAATAGTACAGCCACCATAATAAAATAGTCCATTGGAAATAAATAACTCCATTAAAGCATTCAGCCATGTTACAAGTCAACTTGTATTACAAGTCACTCTGTAGAGAGTTCAGCTAAATTACAAGCCACCCTGTAAATAGTTAAGCTACATAGTCTAAAATTAAGATTTTTATTAATCTGTTTGTTCTTTTCAGGTTGCATAACTGGTATGGAGTATCATTCATGTGGTGTACATGTCACTTGTCATCACCTCACCAGTATTGACAATTGTACCAATATAAACTGTACCAATGGGTGCTTCTGTAGTAATGGAAATGTCCTTGATGGTGGATACTGCATACACCCTGCCATATGTCCAGGTAAGCATGTACTCTACTACAATTATGCTAACATGTAAGTATCAGGTACTTGCCTAGACTGCAAGCTGTCTGTGAATCAAGTCACCACCTTGTTCAGGAATTATCTTCTGTATTCAGCATGGTTTTAGTGTGCTGTCCTGGTTATAGATATAGGGATAGTTACTAATAGTGTAAATACCATACATTATATAAAAATACAGGTACGTACAGTGTACAATGTGTAACTACAGAGCTACATATGTAGGTACTTTAAGTTATATGTTTCTGACTCCCTATATTCATAGGCTTAAGCCTTCTCACTGGTCGATAGCATTTACAAGCTAATCATACTGTATGGTATAGGGATCATTGGTTTGCATCTTCTCACGAAAACAAATTATGAACTACCATAATTAGCTTTTTTTTTGTAAAATAATTTTCATGTGCAAAAAATTAATTGAAAATTTCTTTCTTATACAGCATTTTTTTTGCACAACTAGCTATAGAAAGTTCCCAAGCATTAACTGTGTGGCCAGCTTTAGCTGATATTGTAGCTATTGACTAGCTTTCAACTACAGTAAGACACAATAAGCATCAAGAACGTGGAAAATTCTTTTACCATGTACAGTATTACCACTGCTTCATGAGTTTGAGATAATCTAATAAAGCAGCCATTCACATAAAATAAGCTTAGTTCAATGTAAATCATGCAAAAATACAGCATGTTTAGTAATGCATGAAAATTTAAGTCACTAAATTTTGTTTCCTGGAAATAAAGTGAATAGCTACATTGTTTCATTAGAAAGCCTACAAACAAGTGTATAAAAATTTGGAATTATACAAACTATTACAGTAGTTCAGATCGTTACAATAAAAGTAAAAAAAGGACCATCACGTGAAGTCCAAATTTCATCCCTCCTTTAGCCATGCTTACATCATTAGCTACAGTATGTTTTTTTTTGCACTTGTGCCGATGATCCCCTTTGTTTAAGCACTATTTATTGTAGTGGTCCCTACTATTTGTAATTTTCCTTACACTTGTATGACTAGAGATTATGCTTATTGTTGCATTCAGTTCTACCAACTATTACTGGTCCATTGAAGAACACCACCATAGTAACTTCTGAAGAATACACCATCACAATTACATGTGAAGCATTAGGTTATCCTCCACCAACAATAGTATGGAGTAAGACTAATGGAGCTTTAAGTGATAGAGTATCAGTGAGTGATGAAGTTAGTGTTCCTACTGGAAATGGAAATGTGACAAGTGTCAGTGTAAACTTGACATTGACAAATTCTTACAGAGAAGACACAGGATCATACAAGTGTACTGCTAGTAACAGTGTTGATACTAATGATAGGGATGTGGGTATTATTGTTCAGTGTGAGTTTAGCATATACGTATGTACTCTTTGTTACTATGTATTTTAGCAACTATTGATTTGCATAATAGCTAGCTAGCTATTACACTGTATGTTATCTAGTAAATCATTGGGGTTTTACCAAATTGTTAAAGAGTCTGGTAGTAGTTCATTAACACTGCTGATTGGTGTAGTAACACACCCTGGGTGGTGTGCACTTGGTAGGCTTGCGTACACCCCCAGAGTGTGATCATCACTTTCCATGGATTTCATATATACATGAGCACACATAGAGAAGCATAGAATGACTATAATTTGGTCATAGTTACTAAGCTATACATACTTTTTACCCTAATTCTAACCACATAACAACAAAACCGTGAAATTCCTGTTCATAACAACACTTTACAAATGACACTCCTGCAAATACATTTATGCACACATTAATTTTATCAAAGCCATGTAGTGTATACAATAAATAAACACTCATGCAAATATCTATGTATACTCAAATTACTGCAGAAATCATTGGGCAGGGTGTAATAAACTTCCACACAAAGCTGGGTGAATAAACATCGTGTATATGGCACATTACGTAACTAGATTAAGCAGTTGATGATGAAGCAAATAGGTCATCCAACAGCATAGTGCTCACTTAAAAGATTAAATAATAATTATTTCTGTACTATACTGTACAATGGGTAATTTTGAAGGGTGGATATTTCGAAGAGGCCTGTCTCATTGAAACTAAAATCCCACAAGTAAAAGCACATAACTTGCCTTCACATGATCTAACAGTTTGGTGATTGTATTCATGTATCAAGTTTTCGCTTAGTGTTAATGATGGTAATGGTTAAACTGTATCATTACTGCATCAACAGCCAGTAAACAGCTGATTCAAAACAGCCAGTGGTGGATATTGATTGTGTACAGCTTTAGAATCTACTCCATTCGAGACTCCTCCAGTCTTCTCTGTAGTAGTGCACAGTTGTAGAGGATTATTCCAGGTGTTTAGGGTTATTCCAGGCCACAAAACTGCTGAACAGCTACTTTTATGGGGTTTTGGGAACATGGACAAAAGGAAGTTTTTGATGTGGAGTTGTTCAACTCTCTGGCTCCCATGTACTGTTCAACATTTCTGCCTCAGTGCTACAGGCATGGGGAGTTGGAGAAGAAGGGGATGTATGAAGAGAGGGTATGGGATGTAGAACTCGAAACTTGTACTGCTTTAGTTTATTTATGTACAATACAGAAGGAATGGGTCCAATTACTGTGGTATTTTTCAAGCACATTGTTACTTTACTGTACAGGAATTCTGGGCAGTCTTACGGTAGAACAATTCACTGGCTGAGGTGCAAGTTAACTTTCTCCACTCAGCACTAACTTTCCTTGGGAGGGCTCTACTGTAGGTCATCATATATACAATCGTCATCATTCTTTTCAGGAGTGTGCAGAGAGCGATTTAGATCTGACTGAATAATTATTGTGTATGATAATTTTTGGATGATTGTATGTTTGTTATGTAAGTATATTTTTTGTTATCAATAAGAAGAAAAATAAAAGGGGGGTTAGCATTGGTATATTTGTGGTCCCTCCCTTGGTTTGCAAGAATGTAGCATCACCTAGCAACCAACTGGTAGTTCAAGACACATGTCATGTGGCCCAAGAAGCCAGTGCGTCACACCGTTCAAGACACATGATAGTGTGTTGTGCGGCCCAAGAAGCCAGCGCGCCACACCGTGAGTATATTGACAGGAAGAAAGAAAACGTGCACCTTTGTAGCGCTGTGAATCCTCCTCCGATTGAAATCAGTTTCGCTGCAAAGGTAGGCCACTCAATGTACCAAATTTGAAGGAAATCACCCCAGCCGTTTCCGAGATATAAGTGACCAAAATTTCATTTTTATTTCTTCATTTTTTTCTTCTTAATCTTTTCGCACACTTTGAAAAATTGCTATAAAACACAAATGCGTTAAGCGATCGAGCTTTGTGAATAAAAAAAAACGCTGTGCCTAGAGTCATGGCACCATGACTGGACATTTTGCTGCTAAAGTCACGGCACAGTAAACCAGAATTCACACACTAGTTGTATGAAGGTAAGTTTTTGTTGAGTTTGAAGCGAGCTAGGGTTGGCATGCGTCTAGTATGCCCGGAGTATTCGACTTTAGGGCACGCATCTAGTAATATGCCCTGAGCATTTGACTTTAGGGGACGTGCCTAGTAATATTCCCCAAGTATTCAACTTTAGGGGACGCGTCTTGTACTTTAGAGTTTGGGAGAGAGTTCAGCTACAAACAGGTCCCCAAGTAGAGAGTTCAGCTACAAACAAGTTACACAGTAGAGAGCTCAGCTACAAACAAATTACCCTGTGGGGAGTTCAGTTACAAACAAGTCAGCCAGTATTGAGTCAGCTGCAAAAAATCACCCTGTAGAGAGCTCAGCTACAAACAAACCACCCTGTGGAGTATTCAACTACAAAAAGCTATCCTGTAGAGAGATCAGCTACAAGCAAATCAGAGTTCAGCTACAAAAAGCCACTCTATAGAGATATATGTCAGCTAGAAATAAGCCATCCTGTAGAGAGATCAGCCAGAAAGAAGTGTAAAGTGGTGAACTGTACAGTCCACCCGCAAGCAGGTCACCCAGTAGTGAGTTCAGCTACAAGCTAGTCACTCGGTAGAGAATTCAGTTACAAAGAAGTCACCTGGTAGAGAATTCAACTAGAAACAAGTCACCTGTAGATAGTTCAGGTTTCCCAGTGGAGAGTTCACCTACCAACAGGTCACCCAGAAAAGAGTTCACTTACAAACAAATCACCCTGTGGAAAGTTCAGCTACAAACAGGTCACTAAGTAGAGAGTTCGCCTACAAACAATTCAACCTGTAGAGAGTTCAAATCGCCCTGTGGAGAGTTCAGCTATATACAAACAATCACCTTGTAGAGAGTTCAGCTATAAACAATCACCCTGTGGAGAGTTCAGCTGCAAACAAGCCATCCTGTAGAGAGTTCAGCTACAACCAAGTCACCCAGTAGAGACAAAGAAGTTACCTGTAGAGTGTTCAGCTACAAACAAGTCATACAGTAAAGAGTTCAGCTACAAAAATTCATGCTGTAGAGAGTTCAGCTACAACTAAGTCACCTGTAAAGCGTTCAGCTACAAAAAAAGTCACCTGTAGATAGTTCTGCTACAAATAGGTCACCCAGTACTAGTAATTTGTAACTGGCATTAATCAACTGTCCAAAATTGTATCAAGTGGGATAGTTACATACTGTTGGTCTGTTGAGAAAAGCTCATTTATATAAAAATCTGTGCAATTATATATATAATTTGTACAATTATAAAAGATTAAATGAATGTATCCTTTGCATCTTGTTTCTCCGTCCTGTAGTAAAGAAACGACAGGTAAAAAGAGGCTCCAAAACTGACCTATGGCCTGCTTTGGAGAATACAATTACAAAAAGAAGTGATATCTAATCAAAAACAGCCAAGCTTTAAAAAAGGGTGCGGCCCCCAAAAAGCCACGGCGAAAAAATATGTGAAACCCAAGTTGGTGGCCAAGAAATGGCTGT
Organism: Dysidea avara; assembly: GCF_963678975.1. Classification (NCBI taxonomy): domain Eukaryota; kingdom Metazoa; phylum Porifera; class Demospongiae; order Dictyoceratida; family Dysideidae; genus Dysidea; species Dysidea avara. The sequence goes on from NC_089272.1 coordinate 35,259,032, forward strand.
GATGGTAGGTAAATGGCAAAAATTTTAATAACGACAATTCGGGTAAATTTGTACTGCCTCCTCCAAGTTTCACTAGGAGGCAGTACAAATTCACCTGAATTGTTGCTATTAAACATTTTTCCATTTACCAACCATCACAAAGCGAATGCTCACTGCCTCAAAGCTCAAAGTGAATGTTTATCTACTGGAAAGGCTTATACTGGCTCTGTGCAGCCTTCATTTCTCACATACATTTAGCAAAAGCCACTTTATTTACGTGGGTGCGGAAAGATAAACAAACTAGGCGCATGCCCACAGCTGGCCAAAGGCTGTGGGCATGCGCCTGGTTTAAAACTTGTGCTCCAAAATACTATCAATTATGCATGTTTTAATTACTTCAGTAAATAATTAAACATCTAATAGACCACTGGATTTGTCTCTTCATGGAGCGTACAAATATTTTTTGTATTGTTTCTGTACCATGAAGTACACATGAGTTACTGTATGTATGTTTGTTTTATACTGTACATAGTGGTAAAATATAACATTATCATCACCATTTCTTAGCTTGAACAGCCTTCTTGCTTGAAAGCATGGGTGGATATGGGCTAAAAACTGTACTTTAATGGATTCCCCCAGTTCATGGTACATGTGTAGAGACAAGTCCCAACTCCATAGCCTGTTGCACTCATGAGTCATGTTTGATTAAATGAGCGCCTGTTTTTTTTTTCCATATAGCAGCTAATCACTGTACAGACTGATTGTTTTGCCATTCCTGCTGTTTATTGTTATAACTCCAAATGTTCTCACCAAATAACGCTGAAATTTTAAAATTCCATTGGTTTTTTCCTCTAGACAACAAAGAAGTCATAAAAATGGAGTTTGAGAAAATGCAAACTAGTTGGATTTTTGCTCAGCAGATCACAAAATATTGAGCATAATTATGAGCATAATATATTATAGAATATTTGATCACTGTTACAGTAGCATAGCATAATAAGTAAAACATAAAGGCATAATAGTGTGAACCTTAGCCAATTAAGGTTGAGGAACCATGATGCTGATGATAATGGAGTAGCTGCCAGAGGGAGTATTCCTTGCACTCATAGGTGTGGGTTAGAGTGTCAGTTTAAGTATTCGAACTAGAAAAATTTATAAAGTGACTTGTGCTGAAACCATTCCTAATGGTTTTTACTTACGTAATTCAGTGTTAATTAGTTTAATGTATTTATTTATTGTAGATATACCAAGTATTAGAGCACTATCAGAAAACACCACATTAGTGACTATTGAAGGGAACACCATTACTATTACATGTGAAGCTGTTGGTTATCCTCCACCAACAACTGAATGGAACAGAACTGATGGATCTTTAAGTTATAGAGCATCAGTGAATGATAGCGCTGATATTTCTTTTGGAAATGCAACTGTGACTGTAAACTTGACATTGACAAATGCTTACAGAGGTGACACAGGATTGTATCAGTGTACTACTAATAATGTTATTGGTACTGATGCACAGAATATCAGCATTACAGTTCAGTGTAAGTACAAACATTATGTAATGTACAGTGTTTTACTCTGCTGATTATCTTTCATTTACTAAGTGGTTTCAAACCCTTACCTGATACAATATGTATGTACACAAGGCAAGCCACTGAAATAATGTCCATCGTGTGCAGGTTTATTTTATTATGATGACATCTTGAAGTATTGCAAATATACATTAATAGTGTTGCAGTGATAATCAAAAAAAACACGATTTTCCAACACTCAATAGCCGATAATAGCTGATGCCAATAACCGATCCACTAATCAACACTCACGTGCTATTGAAGTTATGCACATGGCCAAAATACGTGTGTATAGGTGCATGTATAGATGTCTACACTGTTAACAACTATAGTGCTTTTTTGATACAAAGCTATATATATATTAGTCTGATATGGTAACTAAATAATCAGGTGAGAAGTTTCTCACATGGCTGAAGTCATGAGATGAATGAGTGATAGTAATAGTGTTAGGTAAACTGACAAAACTCTTGAGATGGCCTTGAGTACATCACATTACTGGGTGAAGCTGGAGCCATTAATGATTTGACTTTAGCTTTACTTTCATGTACATTAATTTTATTGTAATATCATTTTATGTTTTTATAGCCAAAAACATATATATTAAATATGATCAAATGACAAATACTTAGTTTGTACAAAGACAATGATGTTTAATAGTTGTATTTTCCATGTATTAAAGCATTTCCATTCTTTCTGGGGCCAATCTACAGTTTATTTTGTTTTTCATCACATATATCTCCAGCTGTGGAGAAGAGTCTTTCTGATACAACTGAAGTTGGAGGAGGTGCAAGATAATGCTTTGCTAATTGTGACAGTTGTATGAAACGATGCTTGTTTTCTTTCCTCCACAGAAAACAAAATTGGCCCTGTGAAATGGAATAAGGGGTTTTTGTAAGGTTCAATATGCATGTTATTAGTTACTACAGTTGCATCAGACTTTTCAATGATTTCATTGAAACAACTCCATATGGCTTTGCTTTGTCTTGATCATTTTGAGGAGATACAGTACTATCAAAATGCCATCATCATTGTTCATTTCAGCATAAATATGATACGTAGCATGGATTGGAAATGCACATATAAATGGGTGTTAATAAATGTATCCTATCCTCATTATGGTATATACGCAAAATAAATTAGGTTATTTTAGCTGGAGTATCTTCTTGTAAGCTACTAAGTGGTGTTTGTCATTTACAGCTGGGTAGATTGCCGCGTACATTAACTGGAGGCTAGCCTGGTTAGACATATTGGCTCTTGGTGAACAGAAAAAAAACAAAAAACGTACCTCATGATGTGTTGTACTTTCGTATTACTATTAATAACTACTTTGGGGGAAATTGGGCGCAAATTGCTGAACTTAGCTAACACCTAATATAGTCCAAAGATGTGTGTGTTATCACTGTTGCAATCCACCATTAAATATTATGTTCAAACTATGGTTATGGTTGCTGCGACTAAATGTGCCTAAATGGGGTTATGTGTCGCGATTATATGTGCTTATATGTTGCGATTATATGTATGATGTTTTGTTGCGACTAAATGTGGTTGCGTGTTGCGATTACATGTGGTTATTTGTTGCGATGTGCGTAACGTTTGTTGCGACTGAATGTTCGTAATGTTTGTTGCGACTAAATGTTTGTAGTGTTTGTTGCGATTAAATGTTGGTAATGTTTGTTGTGACTGAATGTTTGTAATGTTTGTTGCGACTGAATGTTTGTAGTGTGCGTTGCGACTAAATGTTGGTAATGCTAAAGTGTTGTAATGTTGGGTGTAGGTACTGTAGGCTGTAAGTACTGTTGGGTATAGGCACTGCTGGGTATGGTTACAATTAGGCACAGACACCTTTGGGCGTTGGTACTGTTGGGAGTAAGCACTGTTGGGTGTAGGTACTGTTGGGCGTTATTAATGTCAATGTTAAGTTACATCAAAGATGGCACCAAAATTAATATAGTTTGCATGGCACAACTGCGACAGTGATAACACACGTTGTCCCTTCAAGCAATACACGCCTCACCTGCGTTGCCCTACCTCCCCCAAAGAGTTGTATGTATGTATATACATGTATGTTGATCAAGTGAAGTGATGTTTCTATGTAGTTATCACGTGTAGTAATGTGAATAGAGCTCGGTGCGGTGGAAGGGTGGTTTGTGTAGGGCATGCCGTAATGTGCCGTGATGTGTCATGTAGGTAGCATGTTAACTACTCAGATATAGTTGTATTACTGTATAGCTCTTCCGCTTCAATAAAACAAAGCCAAAACAGGCACTACATTTTGTAATTATTTTACCCTAGCAGAGTAAGACTTCAGTTAAAGCTTTATTATAACGTACCAAGTATTTAATAGACAATACAAATATGGCCATCATTAATTGGCTAATAGCAACGCTGCTGAGATATTTGCTGATACTCACCTGCCACTATCCACCTGTCGCAATGGTATAACCTCCGATATCAGTGAACACACCTGTGTTCTTGTTCAGTACACAACATAACATACTAACAATGTAAAATATAATGTCTACACTACTAAATAACCAAGAAAAAAGCCTGTGAACAGACTGTCAACATCTTTACAACTAGCACACACCATAACGAGGATAGACGAAAATATTTTATGTGCATTTCCAATCCATGTTTACGCATAATATTTACAAGTAGAAGGAAAAATTAGGAATTTTAAGCTGGATTAAGGATCAAATAACAAAAAGGCAGGGGAAAAAGGGAACAACTGAAAGTTGTGAAACAAGGGAGGTTGCATATACCTGCAGATATACTAGTGGACATCTAATCCCTACTCTTCAGTCAATAACCATGACTGAATTAGGGATTACATGTCCACTAGCATATATGTAGGTATAAGCAACCTCTCTTGTTTCACAACTTTCTGCTGTTCCCTTTTTTCCCTGCTTTTTTGTTATTTGATCCCTAATCCAGCTTAAAATTCCTAATTTTTCCTTCTACTTGTTTGCTTACTTTTTAAATAACACAATTATGACTACTGAATCCACGTGTACCACATTAAATGAAAGAATGGCGCCAGGCATTCCAGAAATATTTTGCATCTAAACGCGTGCCCCAATAATCAATTACGAACTGAAAAGTGAGATGGCCATTACGCTTCATTTGTAGCTATGCTCCGCATTACAAACGAAGAACAATACAAGGAACTTCTTTGCAATGAATCCAGTCGCTATGGAAAAAGCGGGCAAAAAGCATGACACAGTCAGAGGGAAGCCATATAGCGCTATAGCAAACCGACACCTTGCATTGTCAGTGAAAAAAACTGGAACACAAAGGAGGACAAAGCTAAGTCCATGATACGTGCATTGTACGTACTACGGTTGGTGAAAAGGCATGTCTCGGGATGAAGCAACGTCGAACAGTGAAAAAATGAATCCCGTATCCTCACCCATTGTCAAGTTAGGCTTGGCTGAAGGAATCAGTTAGTCAGTTAGTTAGTTAGTCAGTTAGTTAGTTAGTCAGTCAGAATAAAATTCTGTTAAATAGAATTTTTTTTAAATTCCATAGAAACTTGTTGGAAGGGTTTGGGGTCACTCTGAAGGAATTTTTGGGCTTGGCTATGTCTAACCAATACCGCCAGGCTGTTATGAAGGAAATTTGAGGCTGGTTTTAGGGTGATATTTTTGGGCAAGAAAGCCAAAAACTGCATGATCTCTAAGGCCATTCCAAATAAATTTTCTATTTCCTGTCCACCGCCCACATCTGGTTATTGTCAACTCTAAATAATTAGTGACTGGATTTGCGAAAAAATCTTGTCCTTGAAGTGTGGATCAAGGAGGGTTGCTATGGTTAATGTAGTATTTGCTTCGATATCTGCACAACGCGAAGCCAGCTTATCCAGTTTCATTGTTCAGATACCCTGGTCACTAAAACCATTATCTCAGTTTAAACAAATCATATTATTAATGATACTGATGCTGCTTCTGTTGAAATAGATGTAGTTATTTCCTCAATGCATCTAAATACTTTACAGTATCTATTTTCCAGCAAGTTCCAGTTGATTAGTTGTAATTTGTGACCCAGTCTGCGAAAAGGGGTCTTATAGCCTTTTCAATTGCATGTACTTGGCAACCTGTAACTTGACTTGTGAATGTGGTATCACCCTGAAAGTTAGTTCCCTTATACTCCTAATATAGCACTATGGCTTGGTGTAATATGAAGGTAAAACATGATGAGTTATAATTATAGTCAAACTTGACAATTTGGAAAGGCTATATAAGACCCCTTTTTGCAGACTGGGTCACATTTGTTGAAATCCCATAATTATTCTGTTGCATATGCTGCTAATACTATCTTTTGTTCTAGTGTCATCTGAAGCATGTAAAGTGTACTGCTCCACCTGGTAGAAATGTCCTGCTTCAGTCGATTCTTGTATTGATATTAGCTGATCATTTACAAGTGGTGAATCCTTGAATTGCCCTACTATTTGTGACCGGATCTGTGAAAAGGGGTCTTATAGCCTTTCCAAATTCTCAAGTTTGGCTGATCATAGCTCCTAATGTATTTAACCTATCACCTTCAAATTACACTAAGCAATAGTGCCATATTAGGGGTATTTAGTAACCAAATGTCAGGTGGTACCATTTTCACAAGTGAAGTTATGGGTTGCCAAGTACATGCAATTGGAAAGGCTATCAGACCCCTTTTCGTAGATCCGGTCACATTTGTCGGCAAATAGCTAAAAGATTTATAACAACTCTCTGTGAAAAAATCCCATCATTTATGACTAGTTGTAAAGTGTAAAGTATGGGAAAAACATCCAAAATTCTAGCCTTTACCATATTGCTTGCATTATCTCTTACTATTACATGTAGATGAACTTGGTCTTGGTTAATGTACCAATTGGATAACATAGCATTGTACTCATGACTCATCATCTCTCCACTATGTGAACTTGGTAATGGATAAGCATGTACAGTATTACTGCTTCTTTCTTTTCAAATAGCTCTGTAAGCCAGGGACAGTAAGACTGAGTAAGGAGTCATTACTAACTTCAGTACTCCAGTAAAACTGTATCACTGCATAGTCTTTCTAAACTTCTGCTTCAATAATATTATGCTAGGTAGAACAACATCAGTTATATGCTTTCAACTTGGCACCAAATATTGAGGCTTTATCTCATTCATCAATCAATTGAGTGGTCTGTTTTTACTGGCTGCTTTTCCAAGCACAGTGGCAATCTGTACATGCAGTCTGGAGCCTTAATGGACCTCCGGTCAGCCCAGGGATGGCTGCATGTGGCTGTACAGCTCCATGGTGTTGAATAAAGACCTGTGCTGTAAATTTCCATTCATTTTATCCAGTTTTGAGATTTTAATGGCTTATAACTTGGCCTAATTCATCCCTATGCCTTCCTTTTAAATTTTTTAAACACCCTCTTGCCCTCCTCTGCCCCCCACCACCCACCCCTTTTGGAGCTCACCTGATACAGATTTAAAAGGTGGGAAACTTAACTGTTGGCTACTCAGTAGAGTGGATTCTCTGGAATGTAAGGAATTGGTGTAAAATGTGTGAAAATGTGGTACAAATAGCTTCAACCATTGGCAAGCTACAATGCACTAAATACCGAGGGGTCTGCAACTAAGCAAAAATCCAGTGAATTGTGTACGAGATTTCGAAATCTTGAGATTTCAAGATTTCTAGGGATTTCCAAGATTTTTGTATTAAGTACAGATTTCTTCGATTTCTTCAAATTTCAAGATTGATTGATCAAGTTTTAATGAAAAGTAGCCCCGGAGGGTTCAAGCTGGAGTTTACTCTGGCAGTATGACATCTATTATAAAGCTATATGTTTAGCATTGTTTGTGTAGGTGTGTGCCATCTTCTCTGCCGTTGGTAAGTCCTGTCAATTCGAGTGTCTCGAGTTTAACTAGATCAAGCTAGGTGGCTGTCTAAGTGAATGTATAGCCCACTGGGATTTCAGCCTAGACTCCTTGCTGTATAGCCAAGGGTATTAGATGATGGATTCACTCAGTGACTCAGAATCTTGGTGGGAATACAATAACCGTGACTGCACTACATAGCCAGCCAGTACTCGTATTGCCATCACACCTTCCAGAGTAGCAACCAGTGGCGTAGCTAGTATTGAAGGATTAGTTGGGCACCTACAGCAATCATGATGTGCAAAGCTACACAGCAGCTTTACATGCTAATGCTAGGGGGGTCTGGGGCATGCCCCCCAGGAAAATATTTGGAGTTAGACCATCTAAAGTTGAATTTTAGAGCAGTTTAAGCAGTTTATCATTTACTATCACACTATTATATATGCTTGACTGTTGTAGAGTGATTGCTCTATTAGGGTGACTGCTCTATTAGAGTATTTCGATCTCGCTTGACTAGTTTCTGCAAACTGAGTTGGTAGGGCACTGAAACTGATTGGCTGGGCCTGTGCCCTACCAGTCCCCACCTTAGCTACGCCTCTGGTAGCAACTTTCGAGCTACTTTTCTAACTTATTAGGTACATAGCCCAGGAAACTTCTCCTTCAGAAACAGATGAAAGAATCGTCAATTCGTCATCATAACAACAATGTAGGAGCAGTTCGAGATTGATGCGAGGTAATATGGATAATTTGATTATGTTTTGCCGTCCGTTACATAAGATTACATCATAGATTACTAACGTAACCTAAAATATACGGCAACAAAGATGCTAAGGATTTCAAGATTTCTTGAGATTTCAAATGTGGCATACAAGATTTCAATGGAGTTGTGGACCCCTTGTTAAATACTTAAAACCAACATTTCTCGATACTTTAAATAGGATATAAGATCTGTTTTCCTAGACTAGGTCACAATTTTGAGAACAGCTACTTGTAAAATCCAGATGTCCATGAAGTTAATTTCTAGCTAAATAGGCAGTTACGTGTAATTAACCATATATATATATACGTAATTTGATTTTGCTCACAAGGGTGCGGAAAGACAAACAGATATACAAACATACATACATACAAACACACAGGTTTTTTTAGAAACCAGATGCTTGCCTACAGACGGCTGCAAGGATACCTTGGATATGTAGGTACACTATAAGACTATTGGTTGTCAACCTTAGCTGTTATTCCTCAAACTACAACATGAGGTTTGTTGTTAGATTTCTATTTTCTGGGATTTGAAACAAGTTAGTCCTGACTTTGGCAAAAACCTGGCTTAATAGGATACTGTGAAACACTCATCACTTTGTAAAACTGTTTCTTTGCTGAAATTTTTACATATCTACCTCTTTAGCTCATATACTGTAACTAGTCAGAATAGCTGCTACTCTTGATGAGTTATAAACAGTAATGTCAAATCATCTTTCTCCAAGCTACTGACATGATTATAAAGCTACATTATTTACTTCACAACATTATGTGCATACAATTTGTTTTTTTGTTTTGTAGTTTCTCCAGAAATTTTATTAGACATTGTTGATTCAACTGATGAGGAAAGAGACTTAGCAACTTTCACATGTCAAGCTACTGGTGAACCAGTTCCAAGCATCAGTTGGTACTTTAATGATGTTATGATAAATGTGTCAGATACAAGCAAGTACATGATAATGTCAACATCATTAAACGCAACTACTACTGAGAGCACACTAACAGTGTACAATGTAACATCATCTGATGAGAGAACTTACACTTGTAATGCTACTAACATATTGGGTAGTGACTTTAGTCATGGTAAGTAGCTATATAAGTTTGATTTTACACTGCTTGTAAGCTCCACCTACTGAATGAGAACAGCTACTTTTAAAATCCAGCTACTTCCATCTTGCGCATATGGCAACAACTTTTAATGTGTAAATTGTTCTCAGTATTCCTTTGATGAGTATATCTCCTTTGTTAAGGAGTACATTTCTAGTAATTATGTTTGACTAGATATTTTAAAAGATTATTAATACAGACTATACTTGCACCCACAAAAAACTGTAACAAGATTCTTTCTTAATAAGTTAATGGAAATCTTAGCTATGCATTTTGGTTTTTGTGGAAGAGGTGGCCACTCCATAGATTTCACTGTGTTATGTAATAAGTCAGTTATTCTTCACACAATTCAGGTTGTTTGGCTGGTATGGAATATCAGCTGTGTGGTTGGCACATTAGTTGTGATACTCTAAGAGGTGTCACAAGCTGTAGAAATTCAACCTGTGTTAGTGGGTGTTTCTGTACCAATGAAAGAGTCCTGGATGGTAGATTCTGTATACAGCCTCAGTATTGTCCAAGTAAGTTATAGCTGTCATAATAAAATGCATATGGCATAGTATTACTTCGCTCACTATGTGGTGATAATATAATTAATTACGTACATGTTTGCTTCATGCTATTTTATTTTAGTTCCACCAAGCATCACTGATCCTCTTGAGGATAATTCAACAACAATTCTTGAAAGACAATCCTTAATCTTTACATGTCAAGCATTAGGTTATCCTCCACCAACAATAGTATGGAGTAAGACTAATGGAGCTTTAAGTGATAGTGTGTCAGTGAGTGATAGCGTTAGAGTTCCTGTTGGGTATGGAAATGTGACAACTGTCAGTAGAACATTGACAATAACACATGCTGATGTAGATGACAGGGGAATATATGAGTGTACAGCTATCAACAGTATTTCCAGTGCTTCCAGACTCCTTACACTTTCTGTACATGGTATGTTTCTACAACATTATATGGATGCATATTGTTAATTTTGTGAAAAAATATCTTTCACGTGCATCAATTTTAGCAACTTTAGGTTGAAATTACATGTAACCTGAAATTTGGTTGCCAGTGTTCAGCAACATAATGTAGCCTAAAAGATGAAGAGAATTGTTAGATCAATTGCAAGCCCTATGGCAGTGTGTCATGTGGCCCCAGAGAGCCAGCAAACTAAAACCCTAGTTATATTGACAGGAAGAAAGAAAACCTGTTATTCACACATTTGTACTTACTGTAGCTCGGTTATCTCTTATCTGAATGAAACAAGTGTTACATTGTGAAAATACTTATTGCAGCAGCTTTCCATTTTACTATGGACAAACATTGCACCTATGATTTTACAATACTAGACTTTGCAGTGTCAAGACAATGATTTTCCTCTTCCTTAAGCCCCTGTTGTTGTAATTGTGCTTTTGCTGGTTGTATGAAGTTGTAATTATTTTTCTTAGTTATACAGTAATTTGTTTATTTGTGCATTGCTTTTTCTATTTTTTTTGTGCTTTTTTGTACTGTCATTCCTATCTTAGTTACTCTTACATCAATTTTACAGTGGAATTTCCTACCTAATAAGACAGTTTACATGCCAAATTTAAAGGAGATTACTCCAGTCAATCATAATCAAAAAATATAGTATGAGTGATAGGCTTGAGTCAATTATGCTTTGAAAATTGCCTATTATGCTTTTGAGTAGTGCTCAAAAATCCAGCCTATTATGCTCAAAATTATGCTCTCAAAATCAAGATTATGCTTGAGAGCTGACTGTTTTATTAGAGTATATCTGCATTTCCTGACTGCTGTATTAGAGTAAGTGACTGCTCTATTAGAGTATATTGATCTTATTTCCATAACATGTGAATAATCAGTCAAGAAATAGTAAAAATAATAACACTGCAAGGTTTTTGATATGAAATGCAGTAATAATGCGCAGTGTGTTCATGTTGTGCTGTATTTTTGGTGTGCGCATTGCATGTTTTAACTAAAAGTCTTGAAAATTGTCCAATTATGCTGGCATAATGCTTGATGCTTTTGCTAGCCTATTATGCTCGAAATTATGCCGGAATAATTGGTGCAAGCCTAATGAGTGACTGAAGTTTGCTTTTTTGAAAATTTTTTTTTTCTTTTTCGTGTTTCTTCTTTTTTGTACGCTGTGCAACAATCTCTATAAAATGTAACTGCACAATTCAATTGAGCTGAAATTTGGCACAATTAAAGTAGTTCTAAATGTGAATACTGGTACCAATTTTGTGCAAATTCAATGAGCATTTACAGATATATGACCAATAAAAGAATATTGCACCTCACAGGGTAAACGACTCCAAGGAATCAGTTGAAAATTGCTTTGAGGATAGATTAATTAACCATTGTAGGACTGCCTTTTGGTGGTTTGAAAGAAATTAAGATAAAGATATAACATGAAACCAAATGTGAGTAACTATTGTGCAATCAAGTTAAAACTGAAGCGTTACTGACATCATTGAATTAGTTTTCACATCTATCAGGTGAACCACTTAGAGATTAATCATCATAAGCCGTTTCAGTGGTATGAAGAATTGGATTAATACCTACTGAGTTATCATGCAAAACCAATTACATGTAGCAAGTGCTCGATCGAGATACTCTAATGGTACAGTCATCCTATTAGAGCATTCAGTTACCTCAATGTATTACTGTATTATAAGCATTCAGCTACATAATTATAAGGTCACCCTGTAGACACAGGTTTTCGATAAGTGGGTCACATATCAATAAATGTACTGCTGCTGCGGAGTTGCACTTCTGATGTACAAAGATTGTTGCTCTAACAAAGTAGTCGAACACTCTATATCAATCTAGCTAAAGTTTAAAACCATTTAATGAGAAAAGCCTAACAGGCTATGAAGTAACTAATAGTCTGATGCAAATTTCTAAACTACATGCACATAAACAAATTGCTTTCTAATGGTTTACATTGGAACAATACAAACTTCACTTGTATAATCACAAGTATGCAAGTCTCATATTAACAATGGGTGTAGTATCTCCCTCATATGTACATATTTGTGTACTATCTTTACTTTCAAAGTAATTGATGATCTCAGAATCTATATCTAGTTTGTGTACTGATCCATTATGGATATGTAAATTGAATAAAGGATACTGTACACCAACATTATCACCTGTCACCATTACAAGATCTAATCATGAACAAAAATTCCTACACTATCATACATCAATAGACAACTATAAGTACTCATTTTTTTTCCAAAAACAATACCAAAATGGAATGGACTACCACAAGACATCATCAACCAACAAACTATTGACAGCTTCAAACAATTATTATACAATCACTTTTAATTTTGATGTACATTAGCACTTATTCCCCAGGCGGGCTCTGCTAATTAAACAATATAATAACAATATTGCATTCTACATAGAAAACATACTTTATGTTAAACAGTCAATCCTGTAGGTATCAACTTTTATGTCTGTCTTTGTATAAATGTCCACAACTTGATTGCCATTATACACCACCATATACAGTAAAATCCTTTGCTACAACCACATTGCTCATTGTAAATTCCCAAGTGAATCCAAAACGCTGCTTACGTATATCTTCTTGTACACCATTTCTTTTTACTAGTGTAAAGCAATAACTTTAGTACAGTATGCAGTTATTGTGTATTAAACAAGCTTTTGCACACTTAGATTGACCCATAAAATAATTAGGCAACTTCAATACAGCACTTAGGTTGCTGTGCATCAGTAACCAGCTATGTATATCATGTAATATATTATGCAAACCTCCCTATGGCCAAATGTATACACTGTAGTATCCATGTAATTTCACAGCAATCGAGATACAAATTTTCATTTTACACTGGCTTTTGTCCAGTGTGCAAAAAGATGAACAAATACTTATGCCCTGGGAAAAATTATGAAAAACAATGAAGAAATTAATCCAAATTTTACAGTTTGTCTATTACCAACACATAAGAGGTATGTGGGGTACTGAAGGTAGCAGAAACTATATTGCAAAAATGGAAGAAGGGATCATGGAGCTATGAAAAACTTGTTTACTTCCTGTCAGTGTGACGTGCCAGCTTTCTTGACCACACGAGACACTACTGTGTGTGTGCCTTGGTGTTGATTTTTAACAACTGTACTGTTTTTATGCCTGTATTGTAAGCACACAACCATTAAGTAAATATTTTGTGATTATGTTGAAATCTTTCATCTACATTGTTTCAGTTACGTATGAAGTGTGTACATGGGGTGTATGTATTATGTATAATTATACTAATGTTTATCATACAATAGGTAGTATGTTGATTATTCAACTATTTACACATGTAGGTGTGATCTGCAATAACATCACTGCACCTGAAGGCTCAGTAATATCAAACTGCACATCTGGTGTATTGGGATTTGGCCATGAAGGAGATGAATGCATTATAAAACATTACGACTTTAGTGAATTGTGGAGCTGTCAACAGGACAGAAGTTGGACGATTATCACAAGTAGGCATATACTGTACACAGTGTACAATGAAACCTCAGTGATGGGGCCACCTATGTTACGTAAATATGTATGTGACCAGCTGCTGGCTTGAATGGGTGCATCTTAGCCATGTTTGGACCTACTGTAATAAAAGTGGCTGTTAAAGTGGTGGTCTCTAAGGGTTTCTCTGTACATAATACGTGCATTCTATTCTGTAATTCATGTCTCTATATGTACAAATGTAAGTGCACATTAATTTTGTTGCTGCTAGTGCTAGTTAAGCTCCTCTGCTACAATAAGTACTGTATAGTACATTATTAAAATGCATCAAATTTCCCATGCAATTTGTAATAGCAGCGCAAATTAAACAGGTTGCTAAAGCAGTAACTTGCTGTAAACAGAACAGGTTTGTATAAACTTATCACAATACTGCTGTTTTTTCATAATTTTGCCGTTTTCAAATGCGCATGTGCGGATTTTAAAACAGCCATGCGAGCTGTTTGAACACTGTGATGTAAATCTGGTCAGCCTTTCAATAATGTACAGTTCTGTTATGCAACGAAAATTGTCAACCTGGATGGCTTGAACTTATGTGACGACTAAAAGTATATGCATGCCAATATTCATAGGCAGATCTAGGAGACACTGCTGGGGGGGGGCTGAGGGGGACAAGAAGTTATAGGATAAAATATTTATTCCACTAAGAGGAGAAGAATGGAACTCTAGCACACAAGTTAATTTGTTAGTATATCTGCATGAATGAAGGGCATACTCTTTCTAAAACTCTTATTGGATATCTTCTGAGAAAATTTAAAAAAAATAGATCTACTAAGTTTGAATTTGGGAACATTTTTGATAGCTATTTCAGTAGCTAACAAAATAGATGCTTTACTACATTAAATTGGTTAGATAAACCTGTATAAAGTGTACTAAACAAAATATAAGGTTGTATTGTTATAATTTACTAAAATTGTCAGTTAATGACACATGTGACTGGATTTTGGAAAAACGATCCAAATCCCACATTAGGAGTTTCTAGATAATGGTTTTAAAGAATTCAAGTCAGCATAACTTGCCAAGGATAGCAAGCATGTGTATGAAATTTACACAAAAGATGCATGAATCTATTACTTTTCAGGCCACTTCCAGTACTTGTAGCTGCTCGTAGAGTTTGCCAACAAATTAGATAGAAAATCTGAGCAGTTGGACAAGCGAAGTAGTATCACGAGTGCTCACAAAGGGGTGGAGGGTTGGGGGTGGCAGGGTTGGCAAGGGTTAGACCTCAAAATGGAGGCAGACCACGAGTGGAGTCCAGACAAGAGATTACAGGGCTGTGCTGGCTCCTTAGTGGATGATATGTAGCAAAATCAACACAAAAAAAGACCGGCCAACATTATGAGGCTGTCCACTAGTAAACCAGTGATTCTTGCCAAGCCAGTTCCTTCACAAGACCGGAAACTACCATTTGAGCTCTACACACCACCCAGAAAAGACGTCTGTTGAAACCAGCCTCGAGTAGTTTGAGGGTCAAAACTATTAGTACGATAGTGTAGCTATCCACTGGAGGTGTTAGTTTGATTTTGCCTGATGTGCGATTTGGATCGGTTTTGTAAAATCTGGTCACATATGATTGTGACTGTTCTATTAGAGTATTACTGCTCTATTAGAGTATTTCGATCTTTAGCACAAAAATTCAACCTTTTTTTGTCTCATTTTCATAACTGTAAAGCGTATTAAATTTTATACATTGTCTTCTATTAGCTTGTTGGCTTTCTGTACTTCTGAATACAGTGTGAATGCATGATTCCTATTCCTGGTGCCAATATAGTCCTGTAAGTCCAAGGAGGGAAAGAGAAACCCCCCTCAGATCCGCCTATGTATGTATTAAAAATGGCAAGATTACAAACAAGTTGATGTTGTGCTACTTCTAAAAACCAGGTGCCATACAGCTAGCCAACTCATCTGAACTATGTATTGCTATGTTATTATTTTAGCTAATTGGTTTTTGGTTTTGCAATGATACATCAATTAAGTTATTGTAATTTTGGATTTTGTAATTCATGAAAATTCCCATAATTCTTTAAATTTCCATAATTCTTTGATTAAGTTGCTATGCACTGCTAAGGAAATGCTTGTTAAACAAACCATGTTTAACAATAAGTTACACACAGAGTATCTTCTAAACTGTTTTATAGTTTCACTATTGTGTTTTTCCCACAAATTCTCTTGACAAAGCCTCAAAGCTGCTCTTCATTTTTGTTCACGTACGTACATAGGGGATACACCCCCTTTCAACTCGAAGGTATTGGCTATTCCTGGTAGTCTACAAGGCCTGCATTGTAGTTTTTTAGTTGTTAAACACCTGTAGAATACGGGGTAACACGTTACTTATGTAACGCATTATGTAATAATACTTTTGTGGTAACCAAGTAATATAACAAAATATGCTATAAAAAAGTAATATAACTCACTTACAAATGTAACACGTTACCTAGTTACTGTAACAAGTCTAATAATTTTTATTACTACAAGTAACGAAGTTACTAATCTCATTAGTAATCCTCTGAGTAATGCCTAGCCACAACGAAGTAACAAAGCCGCCTCGAATTAATGAATGAAGTTTATTCACTATCTTCTTACAATTATAACCAAGATTTACACATTGTTCAACAACACAATCATGTGAAGTGATAAGGTGGTAGTTGCACACGTGACAGCTTAAGGCTGTGGACACAAAGTAATATAATATGTATCTAAATAGTTCAGTTGCAAGTAATATGTAACGAGTTACTTTTAAAAAGTAATTGCCCCAACACTGAGAATACGAAAGGAAGGCAATTCACAAAGTCTGAGGAGAGTCACCGCACCCGTATTTCAGGCCACCAAAAAGAAACCACCTCAGAGCAAAGTTCACCTGTTCGGAAGTCGGAAGTTTAATACAGACTTCATTTCACTTTTAATTTTTACGTGCAAGCTGCTTTCAGCATTAACAATTTTGCTCACATGGGTGCATATGGACAAACATAGGTAGATAGGTACGTACGTACATACACACACACACACACACACACACACACACACACACACACACACACACACACACATACACTTTTACGAAAACAATTTCAGTAAACCAGGCGCGTGCCCACCGCCGGTTGTGGGTGTGTACCTGGTTTTAAAAACCGCTGTAATGAGTTCAAGTAACAAGATTCTGAGGTGATCAAGCACATGTTATGTATACTTTAACTGCACAAGATATCAGCTTTTAAGTGGGGTTACCTTTATATAAAAAATATTGTTTTAACCATGTAAATAATGTTGTCACTAAGTAAACAACATAATTTAAACTTTCATGGCAGTCTCAAATTATTTTTGAGCAAATATTACAATAATTCAATTATGTCACAAAATTCTGTTTAATGCCCACTACGTGTTCACCTGAATTTTCAAATGGCACTTGTCTCCTTTTGCCGCTGGCCCCTTCATTTATTCTGATGTGACCCCAATCTTGGTGGTAGAATTACTATAAGTACTTTCTACTCCTAATCTCTTGTTTTGTTTTGACAATAACATTATGTGACTGAGTCTGGGAAAACCGGTCTTTTTAGTCCATGACAGCAGGCTTGATTTTTCATAATGAACACACTATCTAATTTCACTGTCAAAGTCAGTCAAGCTTGAGTGGTCTGCTTTTGCTGGTTGGTTTTCCCAAGGGGCAAGCCATATGAACAGTCTGGGACCTTGATGGAGATCTCACCAACCTGGGGGTGACTGTGTTCTTTTCATTTTAGCTGGTTTTGATACCTGAAAATGGCCCATAATTTGGCTTAATTCATCCCTATACGTTCCTCTTTTGTTTTGCAAACAATTTCTTGTCCTCCTTTACACCCCCACCCACCACCCCTATTGGAACTTGCCTGATATAGTCATCCTGGAGTTTAAAACTATCTACAATGGTGGGAAAGTTAGCTGTTGCCTACTTGTACAGTGAATGCTTTGGAAGGTAAGGATCTAAAGTAGCATAAAGCATGAGAAAATTAGCACACGTAGCTTCAACTATTAAAACCAGCATTTATAGATATTTTTGATAGGTAATAAGACCAGTTTTCCCAGAGACAATCATCAGTTGCAATGGTTACTTTTAGTACATCATTGATACTTACATTAATCGAAGCATAAATTAATAAGCTTAATGTATATTTTTTGCTATGAATTGACCAGCTTTACCTCATAAGGCAGTAAATTTCCAGTGCTATTTGGAAGATTCATGCAGGCTATAGCATGGCAAGAGATGTTCCTGTATTATAAAAGGAATGTACATATATACCATCCTATCATTCTAACAGATTCAATTATTTTAAAGTGAGTCCGCTAACCACCAGCGTAAATTACCAATAATTCTTTATAGTTTATTATCTGTTGAGTGCTTACCACTCCCTCATTGGATATTCATACTGTACATGCTATTAAGTGACTGAGTTTGACAGAACCTAGCTTCAACACACAAGCTTTATTAGTAGATATGACAGTTATTGTGTAGTAACTTCATGGTGCCTAAAGCTGTGTGAACAACTATTGCACCAATTATTCATCTATTTATTAGCTATCACTGTGTGGGTGTGCAAGTTTCTGATGCCCAAAATGTGCCCAGCTTTTTTTGTGCTGGTAATAATACATGTATCACAGTTGGCAGTAATAGGGGTATTGAGAGCTTAATATATGTAGGGGTATTAAATGGAGCAAGAAGACAAGTGGAATCCAGAGGTCCAATTTGGCAAGTTATAATAACCGAAACCGGAATCAGGAATGGAACAGAATAGAATGACTTGACCAAACTTTAGTGCGTGATTTAGCTTATCAGTCATGATGCAGCTGTGTATGTTTAATTGAGCTATACTACCCCAAGACTGCTGTTTGTTATGAAGATAAAACTACTCTAATAGAGCAATCAGATAGTATTATTATTTTATTATTTAAATGTACAGACCACAGAATTAAGTATAGCTATGGTACGTACACGTAAATGTTTGAATCAGATGAATTTCTAAAAGTGTTTTGAAGTAAGCAGTCACTAACTGCTGCACAGTATTTTTGGATTCTCCTCCAATCAGTGTTTACTGACACATTAAAACTAGCTAGTTATGTCAAAGAATACTTGAGCTGGGTATTCTGCCTTTAGCATAGTAATGAACTAGCTAGTTTTAATTAGGAGCCATATTTACTATGCCAAGGAGTGTTACAATTTGCAATAAATAACTTGGTAGGCACAATATGTCCAATAGCTAATTACTGTTCTTACAAGTGAGTCAGAGCCAATAACTTGTAGAAGGACTTGTCATTCCATTCGCTTATTGCTCTAGGGAAGTAGCTAACTGCTCATGCAGGCATCCATATGAAGTTGTAT
Source organism: Dysidea avara (assembly GCF_963678975.1). NCBI lineage: Eukaryota > Metazoa > Porifera > Demospongiae > Dictyoceratida > Dysideidae > Dysidea > Dysidea avara. The sequence continues at coordinate 35,278,169 of NC_089272.1, forward strand.
ATACCTAGGATTGATTATAATGATGATGTGACTGTAATAGTGGAATCATTCTTATCCATCAATAAGCTCTTTTTTGAATTTTTTTTCTTGAAGTCCATGTAGTAGCTAATATGATCATTATGGTGGGGATCCTACACATATATTAGTCATACCATAGATGAAATAGTGATACTGTGTGAACAGTAACAGCTACAATCATAATGAAGTATAGGAGGAGAATCTAACAATAAAGAAGTACTACTGCATAGCGACTGCTCTAGCTGACTGCTCTATTAGAATAATTCGATCTTCAAAACTAATAGCGTGTCTATAAGCCTCACAGTCAGTCTTGATATTTAAACACATGCAGCTGCATGACTGACACTATACAAGGAAGCTAAATTGTGAGCATAAAAGCTTGGTCATTCCATTCTGTTTCCATTCCTGATTCCGGTTATTATAACTTGCTGTCCAGTTTGGCTCTCCATGGACTCTGCTTTTATTCAAGCCACTTTCAAATGAAGCTCACTACATACATTATTCCAACAAAACCATGGCCACTGAATGATGTCAACCTCCACCCATGACTTTCACAGGGTCTGATAAAAGTTGCTGCAGTAACCAGACTCACCAGTTCTGAATTCGAAGAAAAGATAGAGTGGAATATGATAGGGCATTAGCCACTTAGGGTAAAAATGTGGGTTTAATATTGAGTCCAGGTTATCTCACATTTTTAGACATTTGTGCCACATACTGTACATGTAAAGTACATTTGTACATATATGTATGTAACTGTGGATGCTATCCACTTTTCTTAGTTCCTAGCATACAAGCAAATGCTCAACAAATTCTAGTATTGGATGGGGATGAAGTTAGCTTGAGATGTACTCCATCATCACCTGATATATCAATAACTTGGTTATTTAATGGAGCAATAATCTCAGATGGTGGAAGAATCAGTTTATCCCCATCTAACCTAAACCACATGTTAACAATCAGTAGTTCTACTGTTTCTGATAATGGAGTGTACAAGTGTCAGTTTGTTACCACTGTGTTCCAACTTATAATCAGTAGGGAAATATCTTTAACTGTCAATGAAGGTACGTGACATACAACATATCTGAACTAGTAATGCAATCTAGTATACTTGTAATAAATTTTGCACTTATTATATATTGGGATGTTAGCTTGTTCTGTCAAGCCTGTTTACTTATAAAGGCATCATGAATAAAAGTTTACAAATGCCAAACTACATGCACCAAACTGAGACTATGTTTGTTATACAGTATTATTTATAATGCTGACTGTATTATTAATATTACTGTATATTAACTCTCAGTGTTCTTGTCCTATATGATAATTATTTCCACTACTTTCTGTGGTAATGTAAGCTTACACTACATGTTTAGTTCATTGTTATTAAGTAATATTTTATATTTGTCTACAGCATGTGATTCAGAATATAGTGGGGGAGTAGTGTGGCCTAGAAGACGGTCTAATAATTTGGTCAGGATTAGGTGTTCAGCATTGTATTCAAGTTTCAGATCAGGAGTTTACATTACTCGCATGTGTTATTCCAATGGAGAATGGGGTGATGTGGATATGTCAGCTTGTACTATGCGATCAGATGCCAATCCACTTGTACTGGTTGAGACAACCAGTGAAGTAGATGCTACAATGTTAACCAATCAGGTACTTAAGTGCCGGATCTGCAAAAAGGGGTCTTATAGCCTTTCCAAATTTCCAAGTTTGACGAGTCATAACTCATCATGTGTTTAACCCATTGTCTTAAATTACATCCAGGAATAGTGCTATTGTAGGAGTGTAAGGTAACCAAATTGTAGGCTGGTACCATTCACACAAGTCAAGTTATGGATTGCCAAGTACAGTACATGCAATTGGAAAGGCTATAGGATCCCTTTTTGCAGGTCTGGTCACATATGTTGTCCTACTTCTAAAGCTAGGTTCCCAGATAATTTTACAGTATATCTAGGGAATTCAACAACTTTGTAAAAAATTTAGAACCATATAACACACACCATGCTATTTTAGTTAATTTGTTTTTGTTTTTTGTAATAATGGATGCAAATTACTTACTTTAAATTGATCGTATTTCAAAATTCACCAATTATTTCATAATTCATCATTATGCATTGCTAAAAATGTATAACTCAAACCAACCACTTTAAACCACAAAGTATCCACAGAAGTATCCTTTCACTGTTTCATAAATAGTTTGTCTATCATGTTTTTTATGCAAATTGCCAAATTCTCTAGACAAAGCCTTAATGCTGCTCTTTATTTTTGTCCACATACAGGTGTACAAAGGGAAAATGCCTCCTTTCAACTCAAAGATACACTATTTGTGGTACACAGCTTACAAGTCCTGCTAAATATTTTTCAGTCATTAAAAGCCACAGGACATAGGCAACAACCACTCAATAAGTAGTTAAAAATCAGTCTGTGCATGAAGTAACTATTGCATAGTTTGCGGTTTAAAAGTATTGAGCGTATTAACTAAGGAAATATAAAAAAATGTAAACAAGTGTGATCAAGATACTCTAATAGAACAGTCACCGAGAAGTAAAAAAACATACTCAAGAAATTTTTTTTGTCCAGGTTTCAAACCAAAGACCTCCATACCTACCTGTACATGTCCAAACCCTTTACCACTCCACCACTGCTGACAGTTGCTCACCTCACTTAATTTCTACCTTATAAATATTAGAGATGGACCGATACCACTTTTTACCGATATTTCCGATACGAGTATTTGTACTGAAATTATTTGCCGATACCGATACCGATACTATACATTGAAGCCTAGACAAGTTTATTATAGAAATTTCTTGTTGTGATACATAGCTAGCTATTAAAATATCACAGTAATTGATTAATCTCAGTTCAATCAAGTTTTAAAATATTTATTGTATAACAGCTAAACATGATAAACATCATTGTGGATTACTAATTTCTTGATTTGAGGTAGTTTTCTTGTAAGCTTATTGATAAGGCAAGTAATTGCGTGGGCGGCCGATAATTATACAATGTTTTTTACAGCTTTTCAACCAAATTTTTTCATGAAAAAGAAGCCAAGTAGTCATAAACTTATTTCTTGGGGAACAACTGCACTACCATTTAATTACAAAGGATTCATGTGCTCTAATATATTAGAATACACACGGAGCAATTGCAGCAATACTTGGAAAAGAGTAACAAAGGCTGCTTTGTTAAGTTACTGATTAGCTCAACTAAGTTATTGGCTACTGGAAACTTAGCTAGAGATGGTTTAATAAAAGTGGTGTTATATTAGAATTAATATATGTCTGTACAATGCGCATGCGTGGAGAGTCCAAATAATAAGAGTTATTAAGTCGTTTGGTCGTCATCCTGCTCTGTCTAATCCGTCCTGTAACAGATTTGGGGGCTTGTCCGGGAGCGGAAAAGGAGAGATACTTGTTAATCGACTGTTCCTGTGGTCTTCGAGTGTTTGGTGCTGTATCTCTTCCTGCGGTTCGAAAACCGCTAAGCCTTAATCCTTGGTACCGGGTTAATGGTACCTGATAAGGTGACGATCATTTGTTAATAAGCGACCTTGTTGTTTCCTTGTTGTTTTCGTGGCAGGACTCGTCGAGGAAAGGTGCTGCATTTATTTGGTAGTGAGCACTAATTGGGACCAATTTTCTACAAACATTGTGATTGTACTGGGATGTCTCTGGACATTGAATCATTCGTTAAGGAGCCATCACTTACTGTGTTGTCGAAGTTGAAACGAGCAGAGCTGACGCAATTGGCGGAACACTACAAACTTACTGTTGCGAATGGCGCGAAGAAGGGTGAGATTCGGCAGATTATTGTAAAGTATTTACACGAAGAAGAACTTATTTCGGATGACGAGATAGAAGAGCCGTCCGCCATAGCAATTCGTCGGTTGGAATTAGAAGCGAGAGCTAAGGAAAGAGAAGCGGAGCTGAAAGTAAAAGAGTTACAACTGAGGGAGAAAGAGTTGGAAGTCCAATTGAGACTGAAGGAGCTAGAAGTGTCGAAATCGGCGGCAGTGTCACCCCCAACTAGTTCAAGGGAAACAGGCGGCAGAGATATTTTTGATGTAAGCAGACATATGAAATTTGTCCCTAGCTTTTCTGAAACGGAGGTAGATAAGTTTTTTCTACATTTTGAGAAGGTGGCACAGAGTTTAAAGTGGCCGAAAGATTCATGGACGCTGCTCCTACAAAGTGGCCTCGTGGGAAAGGCCCGAGCTGTTTATTCAGCTTTGCCAATAGAGGAGAGCTCTGAATATGAAACTGTGAAGACAAGTATTTTGAAAGCCTACGAGCTGGTCCCGGAAGCCTATCGGCAACGATTTAGAGACTCTAAGAAAACAGATAAACAAACCTACGTAGAGTTTGGAAGGGAAAAAGAAATGTTGTTCGACCGATGGTGTCTATCTAAGAATGTTGATAAGAACTATGTTCAGTTACGCCAGCTGGTACTGGTTGAGGAATTCAAGAATTGTCTGCCTACAGAACTGAAAACTTATATAGATGAACAGAAAGGTGAAAACCTTCACCAAGCCGCGGTACTGGCTGATGATTATACCTTGACCCATAAGCCTGTGTTCAGACACCAGTCTCGAGACTTACCACCCCATGCTGGTAACAGGGGATACTCTAGTAACCCTCTGTCTGGTGGTGGTGGTTCTCAAGCTTCTGGCCGTGCGAGTGATCCTCCAGTGCGACGTAGTCAACGGTTCACAACGGGCCCAACCTGCTACTACTGTAAGAAAAAGGGTCATGTGATGTCGGAATGTAGAGCCTTGGAGAGGAAGAATCACAGAGTAGAATCTGATTCACTAATTATACCGAAGATGGTGGACGTAACTGATTCAGTTAATGAAACCAGGAATCAAGGAACATCAGAGTCTGTAGGAGGTACAGCAGATGAGGTATTGTTACCGTTTGTGTCGAGAGGGTTTGTGTGTTTGGAGGGAGGTACCGAGAAAGTTCCAATTAATGTGTTAAGGGACACTGGAGCCACACAGTCACTATTGTTGGACAGTGTGTTACCATTTTCTGACCAGACCTCAGCTGGAGTTAGTGTGCTATTGCAAGGAGTAGAGATGGGAGTTATCAGTGTACCCTTACATGTGGTTAGCCTACAGTCTGACATAGTTTCAGGTGTTGTTGCTGTAGGTTTACGCCCCTCCCTACCTGTAAAAGGAGTGTCAATGATACTAGGCAATGATTTGGCGGGGGACAAGGTCACAGGTGAACCATGAGTGTCGGAGGTTCCTTGTTCAATTACAGAAGAAGAGCAATTCAGTTGCTTCTTTCCTTCATGTGCTGTAACCCGAGCAATGGCAAAAGCGGCTGAGAAGGCTGCGGATGAGAACAACAGACCAGAGGAATTTTCCAATGGCTGTAGAGAAGAGTCAGTGGTTATTAATTCTGGAACCCCTTCCTCACACGGTGTGCCAGAAATGAACAGTCAACCAGGTGGTAATCACCCACTAGGGTTGTCTCCCTCGAGGTTAGTTGCAGAGCAAGAGAGAGACTTTGAGATTATGAACATTAAGAAGAGGGCATTAAGTGAGAGAGAAGCGGAGAAAGTTCCAGTGTGTTATTTTTTGAATAGTGGTAATGTTGTGATGAGGAAGTGGCGACCGCCGAATGTTCCGGCATCTAACGAATGGAGTGTGGTTTACCAGGTTGTGGTCCCACCACCCTATAGGAAAGACATTTTAGTTTTGGCTCACGATACACCTTTAGCAGGTCACCTTGGTATTGCGAAAACGTATCGTAAAGTGTTAGGTCACTTCTATTGGCCTGGGTTGCATGGTGACGTTAAGAAGTTTTGTAAAACATGTCATGTCTGTCAGCTCATAGGGAAACCCAATCAGCACCCACCAGTGTCTCCCCTTATTCCTATACCCACTATGGAGGAACCCTTTAGTCGTATTATTGTGGATTGTGTGGGGCCGTTGCCCAAGACTCGTGCAGGAAATCAATACCTCCTTACCATTATGTGTGCTTCAACTCGGTTCCCGGAAGCCATTCCGTTGCGTAATATTAAAGCAGATAAGATTGTAAAGGCTTTAATAAAATTCTTTACATTTGTAGGGCTTCCGAAAGTGGTGCAGTCAGACCAAGGGTCTAATTTTATGTCTGGGTTGTTCCAGAGTGTTATGGTCCAACTGGGTATTCACCAAGTCAAATCCACAGCATATCACCCACAAAGCCAGGGGGCACTGGAAAGGTTTCACCAAACCTTGAAGTCAATGATGAGAGCCTATTGTATGACACAGAAGCATGACTGGGATGAGGGTATCCCTTTGCTGTTGTTTGCAGCCAGAGAGTCAGCACAGGAATCCTTAGGGTTTTCCCCATTTGAATTAGTTTTTGGTCATCCCCCTCGAGGTCCGCTTAAACTGCTTAAGGAATCTTGGCTAAACAGTGACAATGATTCGTCACACAGTGTTATCACGCACATTACTGATGTGCGCGAGAGACTTAAGGTGGCTAATAAGTTAGCACAGAAAAACTTGAGATCCTCACAGAGTCGAATGAAACAGTGGTATGACAAAAAAGCCAGATCCCGCACCTTTCAACCAGGAGATCAAGTACTAGTCCTCCTACCTATACATGGTCAGCCATTACAGGCACGTTATTGTGGTCCGTACACCGTAGAACAGAAGGTGAACGATGTTGACTATTTGATTCAGACTCCTGGCCGGCGGAAGGAGAAGAGACTATGTCATGTGAACATGCTCAAGCCATACCATGGTAGAGAAGGTAACAACGATCCAGTGTCTGTTGTTTCGAATTATGTTAGTGTTGGTAAGAAGGAGCTGAATGATAGGACACTGGAGGATGAGGAGATAGGAAGGAGCCTAAGGTTGAAAAATTCGGATGTGCTGTTGAATTTAGAGCAGAAGCTGAGCCACTTGCCACTACAGGAAAAGGAGGTGTTAACGAAGCTGTTATGTGAGTTTACTGATTTGTTTCCTGATGTACCAGGGAAGACCACAGTTACAGTACATGATGTTGATGTGGGAGAAACATCCCCTATTAAGCAGCACCCTTACAGGGTTAACCCAGTGAAGTTAAAATTAATGAGGAATGAAATAGAGTATATGCTACGAAATGGAATTATTCAGCCTAGCCAAAGTCAGTGGAGCTCTCCTTGTGTTCTCGTGCCAAAGTCGGATGGCACATATAGATTTTGCACTGACTTTCGTAAGTTGAATGGAGTTTCTAAGACGGATTCCTACCCAATTCCCAGGGTGGATGACTGTATTGACAGAATTGGTCATGCTAAATATGTTAGCACATTTGATTTACTGAAGGGGTACTGGCAAGTGCCATTAACCAGGCGAGCTCAAGAGTTGTCAGCGTTTGCAACCCCGGACGGTTTATTCCAATACTGTGTCATGCCCTTTGGCATGAAAAATGCACCAGCCACCTTCCAGCGAATGGTGAATGGTGTAATTCGTGGGCTGGAGGGCTGTGATGCTTATATAGATGACCTGGTGATATATAGTGACAGCTGGGAAGATCATATACAGCTATTGCAGAAGTTCTTTAGCAGGTTGCGGGGTGCTCACCTTACAGTCAATCTGTCCAAGAGTGAGTTCTGTAGAGCACGAGTTAAGTTTTTGGGGCACATCGTTGGCCAGGGAGAAGTTGCTCCGGTAGTATCGAAAGTAGAGGCCATTTTGAAATTCCCTACCCTAGTAGACAAGCGTGAAATAATGCGGTTCTTAGGAATGGCGGGATACTACCGCAAGTTCTGCTATAACTTCTCCACCATTGCTGAACCACTTACCACTTTACTGCAGAAACAGAAGAAGTTTGTATGGAGTACAGAATGTCAGCATGCTTTTGAGAAGATTAAATCTTTGTTGTTGTCTGCACCTGTGTTAAAGGCCCCTGATTTTAAGAAGCCTTTTAAACTTCAAGTTGACGCCAGTGACATTGGCATTGGTACAGTTTTATTACAAGAAGGACGTTGTAGCATTGATCACCCAGTATGTTACTTTTCGTACAAGTTTAACAAACACCAAGTTAATTATTCGACCACAGAGAAAGAGACATTGGCTCTTTTATTAGCGTTACAACATTTCGATGTGTATTTGGGCACCACCATAGCTCCAGTTGAAGTTTATACTGACCACAATCCTCTTGTGTTCATTGAGAAAATGAAAAACAAGAACCAGAGACTACTCCGGTGGAGTCTGGCGTTTCAAGAATACAATTTAAAGATCCGCCATATAAAAGGGCGTGATAATGTAATCGCTGATGCTCTGTCAAGAGCCACTGTTTAGTTGAACTGGACTCCTGTGCATTCACTCCCATGTTGTATTTATTAGGTTTTATTGGTCATTTTACTTTTGTTCTTGTAAGTCACAGGCATCATCCTTTTTGTAGGGGGGGAGTGTTATATTAGAATTAATATAATATTATGTCTGTACAATGCGCATGCGTGGAGAGTCCAAATAATAAGAGTTATTAAGTCGTTTGGTCGTCATCCTGCTCTGTCTAATCCGTCCTGTAACAGTGGTGAGTGTCTACTGTGGTATCTGTACCTTGTATTACCGATACCGATCCGATACCGATACCACTGGTATCGGCATCGAATCCGATACTGGTATCGGTATCGGTCCACCTTTAATAAATATGGAAGTTCTACTTTAGTACTCTGGAATGGTAAAGTTATATAATCTCATAGATCTATCAGTGGAAATTCTAGATTGTTCTAGAGAATTCTATGTGCATCATACAGTACTCTATAGTAGGGACCACAAAGGTGTAGGTGTGGCCTATGAAAAATATCACCCAAAAACCAGCCTCACTTTTCCCAAGTATTGGTTACGTAAAACTAAGCCCAAACAAGCTTTCAGATCGACTCAAAATGCTTTCAACAAGTTGCTACGGAATTTTAAAAAATATTATAAAATTTTCTAATGACTGACTGAGTAAGTAACTGACTAACTGATGCCTTCAGACAAGCGTAACTCGATAACAGCTAAGGCTATGGACTTGATTTTTTCACTGTTCGATGTCGCTTCTGCCCAAGAGGTGCCTTTTGACATACAGCAGTATTTACAATGCATTCTTCATGGACTTACCAGTGCCCGCCTTTGTGTTCCATTCATCTTTGCTGACAGCGAAAAGTGTTGATTTGGTGGTAGCATGTGATGGTTTCCCATCGTAACGGAAATATTTTTAGGAACTTTTCGAACAGTACTTGATTCGTACTGCTGTGTAATGCATTGAACATAGCTGACAACGAAGCATAATGGATACTTCACTTTCAGATGATATTTGATATAACTTGGGCATGCAGCGCCATTTCATTCATTTGATGCTTTATGCGTGGATGGATTGCAGGGATAATAATTATTATTTACAAAAAAGTTAACAAACAACTGCACAAAAAATTGGAATTTTCCAACTAGAGTAGGGACCATGGTCCATAGCACATTGATAAAAAGTACTGATTCAGAAACAAGCTGTAGTAGCGCATGATATTAATTCACAGTAAAACAATAAGAAGTGTTATATCCTTACTGTGCATTTCTGTTATGGTATCTTGAGCACAGTAGGGATATAACACTTCTTATTGTTTTACTGTGATTTAATATCATGCACTACTCCAACTTGTTTCAGTAGTTTTTATATATGTGCTATGGTCCCTACTCTAGTTGAAAATTCCAAATTTTTTTGTGTACTTGTTGTATTAGAAGAGCTCATAAAAATGTGTACTCTATTACAGTACAACAAAAATATTGACAAATAGTCAAATAGAGTAGGCTATATACTAAAGATATATGCAACAACGACACAGTCATGATTTAATTGTTGTCAGCTAAACGCTTATGCAAACTGTTAGTGAGTCAGTCACTAGAAACTTCATTTAATGATTTTTAAAACTTTCATAGCAACTTGTTGAAAGCATTTCGGGTCAATCTGAAGGCTTGTTTGGGCTTAGTTTTACATAACCAATACTGCTTCATCGTCATTAGGGAAAAGTGAGGCTGGGTTTTGGGTGGTGTTTTATCATGGGCCACGCCCAATTCTTTGTGGTCCCTACTATACAGTACTATCGTACTGTATGATACGCATCTTGAAATATACCCTGTACTTGTTACACATATGCATGCATATACGTATAATGATTCAGAGTGGCTTTTACCTATAGCTCGTTGATATTTTAACAGATTTCCAGCACATTACTGAAGGTTTGTACATTGATAGTCTACTGAAATGTGCAAGAAATGACTTGTACAAGAAAATTCGACTAGAGTTGCTGGCTGAGTAACTGACTGATGCCTTCAGACAAGCGTAACTCGATAACTGATAAGGCTATGGGCTTGATTTTTTTGCTGTTCAACGTCGCTTCAGCCAGACACGCGCCTTTTGGCATACCACAGTACATACAATGCAATCTTCATGGACTTACCAGTATCCTCCCATTCATCTTTGCTGACAGCAAAAGGTGTCAATTTGGCGGTAGCACATGATGGCTTCCCTTCATAATAGAAATCATCTGTATATTTCATAATGGCTACTTTGATTATTTCTTTGTTTCATATTGTTTCATAATGGGTTGAACATAGTTGACAACAAAGCGTAATGGATGCTTCACTTTTCATATGATAATTGATAGCTGGGGAGTGCAGCGTCATTTCTTTCTTTTGATGTGGTATGCGTGGGTTCACTAGTCATAATAATTAATTTTACTAAAAAAAGTTATTACAGATAAGTACACAAAAAATTTGGAATGTAGGGACCATAGCACATCGATAAAAAGTACTGTAACAAGCTGGAGTAGTGTACGATATTAAATCACAGTAAAACAATAAGAAGTGTTATATCCCTACTGTGCATTTCCATTATGGTATCTTGAGCACAGTAGGGATATAACACTTCTTATTGATTTAATATCGTGCACTACTCCAGCTTGTTTCAGTACCTTTTATCAATGTGTTATGTTCCCTACTCTAGTTGAAAATTCCAAATTTTTTGTGTACTTGTTTTAATAGAGCAGCAATGCAAAAAATTCAACAAGTTACTATAAAATCATACAGAAGTAATTTCAAAATAGTACACTATGAAGTCTAGTTCTACTGTTTACCTGCAGAAAAAGACAAAAGTCAGTTTCAAAGCCAGTTGCTGCAGGCTGGCTTTGGTGCTTACATATACATTTACAAAAAGAATATCTAATCCATAACAGCCAAGCTGTGAAAAACAGGTGTGATTTTTCAAAAACAGGCTGGTGTGAAAAGATGGAATACTGAAGGTGGCAGCCAAGAAATGACTGCAATGATGTTATGTCAATTAATTTGTAATGTGACAAATTAATTGACATTATAATATCATTGTAGCCATTTATTTGCTGCCACTTTTTATATCACATATTTTTCACACCAGCCTATTGTTGAAAGGCCACACCCCTTTTCACTGCTTCAAAATATTTGCATTAGATATAGTAGTCTTGTAGTATGTAGTAACAGAATTTTCAGACAAACACTTTAACATCTTTTAATTCTATCTAACTATAACACAATGACTGTTCCATTAGAGTATATCGTTCTATACTTTCATCATTCTATGGCTACTGCTTTAATGGCCATAGTGCTTATACCAGTCCCGTAACTGAACATTTTCAATACCATAATTAAGTTACATATGACCGTACTAAAGAAATTAATGTGATAACTGTTATTGTTTTCAGGCTATTGACATACTAGAAGATAACAACTACAATATAGCAGCTACCTATTCTCAGATACATAAATCATCAAACATCCTGGAGATTTTGGTGACTATCAGTGATAACACAGTTACTAGTAACATCACTAATGTTATTCTGGGGAATCTTACCTACCAAACATCACTTATTACAGTGTTTCAACCATCATGTGAGTTGATTATTCATAATACAAGAAATGATTATATGTATTGTATACATCCATGTAATTTAGCTGTTCAGGTAAATTAAGTCATGAACACACATACTGTTAACAAATAAAACTCTCGGTGGAGGCCATGCCATCAGACTACAGCAACACAACTGAGTTCATTCAGCTGATGAATTGGCAGATGCATGAGTATAAAACTGTGGCATGTCTAGACTATCTGGATAGGTAGAGTACAGGAAAGTTACTGCCTGCCAAGCTCTTTCTCTTCCTTCTGGCTAAAACTTTCAGTGGTTGATGTCACAATAAAAAAAAACTTTATGTACAAGAAACAATTTTCAAAATGACAATCCCAGGAGCTGTGGACATTTACAATCATTACAATACCAGTTCTGCTATGACTGTTCTATGTATTAGAGTATCTTGATCTTGTATGCAATAACCTCTGGTAGAGCACCAAGTTTCTTTATTAGGGCCCAGGCCGGCCCTACCAAGCCCACTCTTAGATATGCCAAAAAGGAATTGATGCCATGTAATGTTTTCTGCCAATATCATACAGTACGGTAGTACTGTATATTAGGGATCATGGAGTATTGGGTTTTCCTAGCCAAAAAATTCACCCAAAAACCAGCTTCATAACTCCATCCTGGCACCTTGGCAGTATTGGTTAGGTATAACCAAGCCCAAAAGTGCCTTTAGTATGATCCTAAAGGCTTGCAATAAATAGTTACAAAATTAAAAAAAAAAAAATTCAATGGAGTTTTCTACTGCCTGCCTGCCTGCCTGCCTGCCTGCCTGCCTGCCTGCCTGCCTGCCTGCCTGCCTGCCTGCCTGCCTGCCTGACTGCCTGCCTGCCTGCCTGCCTGCCTGCCTGCCTGCCTGCCTGCCTGCCTGCCTGCCTGCCTGCCTGCCTGCCTGCCTGCCTGCCTGCCTGCCTGCCTGCCTGCCTGCCTGCCTGCCTGCCTGCCTGCCTGCCTGCCTGCCTGCCTGCCTGCCTGCCTGCCTGCCTGCCTGCCTGCCTGCCTGCCTGCCTGCCTGCCTGCCTGCCTGCCTGCCTGATGCCTTCAGACAAGCGTAACGCAATAATGGCTAAGGCTATGGACTTAATTTTTTTTGACTGTTCGACGTCGCTTTGTCCCGAGATGTGCCTTTTGGCAAACTGCAGTATGTACAATGTATGCATCATGGACTTACCTTTGTCCTCCTTTGTGTCCCATTTCTTTTTGCTGACAGCCTAAAGTGTTGATTCGCAATAGCACGATGCATGGCTTCCCTACAGTACATTTGTAAATGGGAATCGTCCGTATTTTCCATGGTGAACGGACTGATTGCAGAGACGATTCTAACACTGTTCTTTGCTTGTAACACTGTGTAACTGGCTGAACATAGCTGAAAGTGAAGATTAATGGCCGCTGCACTTTCGAGGCAGTAATTGATAGTTTGGGGTGTGCGAATCGTCGTATTTTTGATGTGACTGGATTGTTGCAGAGGCACTTCTTCTACTGTTTTTCATCTGTAGCATTGTGGATCAGGCCAAACACAGCTGAAAGCGTAGTGTAATGGCCACTGCACTTTTGAAGCAGTTTTGATAGCTGGGGTGCGAGCTCATATTAAAACATTAATTCAGGTGCCATCCTTTCTTTTAATGCGTTATGCGTGGGTTCACCAGTCATAATAATGTTACAAAAAAAGTAAGCAAACAAGTTAAAGGAAAAATTTGAAATTTAAAGTTCGATTAGGGATCATAGAAAAAAGAAAGTAAAGAAACAAGGGAGATTGCCTACACTTGCAGATACACTAGTGAACATTTAATCCCTAATTCAGTCTTGGTCTTGGGGTATAGACTGGATTAGGGATTAAATGTTCACTAGTGTATCTGCAAGTGTAGGAGATCTCCCTTGTTTCCTTACTTTTTTTTCTATGATCCCTAATCGAACTTTAAATTTCAATTTTTTCCTTTAACTTGTTTTAATAAACAGATCAGAAAGTTAAGTATTATTATGCATGAGATTAAACGAGCTAATATTTGCTGGATAGTATATGCATCACTTACAAATATACATGTACAAATAATTGTTTTATCATTACTGAATAATATTATAGATCAATGTAGCTGTAATGAGTCAATTCCACTAAACAACTCAGTGAACTACATTTGTATTGGACCAAGTATTAGACCTTGTATCATGACTGGTGAAGATTTCCAGGTAGAATTTGTGTTGTGTAAGTTTTAGACTTATAACTGGTATTTGTAGTAAACCTAATGGTAAAATATGGTGCAAGACCACAGCAAGATATACAGTAATACTCAAATTTCATTGGCTACTTACAAGTATCTAAATCCTGTAGATCCCTTGCTTTCATTTCAATAGATCCCTGTCTCTAAGGCAATACAAAACATGGCAATTACATGCCTGTAACATTGGATAGCAAGTTCCATACTAAGGTGTAATGGGATTTGTTCTATAAATTAATGCTACATTTCTCATGTCACAAGCAGCTGTGAAGGTACAACAATGAGCTGTGGTCTAAAAAAGTTAGACATCGAAGCACAGTGTTCCACATAATTTAGAAACCTTCAGGCCCTTAATAGCACCTTTGCTTTGTTAAGATGCCACAACACAGGGCCTTTGGGTTACTGAATTCTGCAGACCCTGTGTTTCAATGTATAACTGAGATAAATATTATATACAAAGTGCAGAATTTTAATTTCATGGTGTGTCATATTTCACACAAATATAGTGTAATAGAGATACGTATGCTGGTAATGGGGAAATATGTGGATTGGATTCAGACAGTGATGGATACCCCGATGTTAAGTTGGACTGTACAACCCCAAACCCAAACTGTGTAATGGTAAGTATTAATTGTACTGTGTACATAATATGCAGGTGTGTACACACTTACTGTTCTTACAAAAGTACAGGTGTACTGTAGGAAGTACATACAATACTACATGTAGTATTGTACAACAATGGAATGGAAATTATTTAAATGGCTGCATTTAGATAGGGTACGTATTTCAATTTTACATAATTTTGTGTATTACTGTATTTGGTAACATCCATGTATTATTTGTACTACAGGATGCTTGTCCATTTATCTACAATCCTGGAGATAATACTGACGAACCTTGTACTGTGGATGGAGAGATAGGTAATAATCTATATGTGTATCCAGTTCCATGTGGACTAACAATTTGCCTGATATATGTACAGTGGTCCCTTGATTATCCGGCCATTGATTATCCGAATTTGCAGTTATCTGAACTATGGGGGTGACTGTTCTATTAGAGTATTTTGTCTAAAATGTGTGTTCTATTAGAGTATTTGTACAGGGCTCTGTATATAAATGAATGGGATTCTATTATTCTAACTTTTCAATTATCTGAACATCCTCAGGGCCCAATGAGTTCAGATAATAGAGGGTGCATTGTATGTGCAACACGTAGTGTGATAAAACGGTGCAGTCTACAGGTATGCACTATTTGCACTATGTACAGAAAAATAAATGGGCCACAGCCTGACAATATAAGAATAAAAAAATAATAATAGTATGAAAATAAAGTAAGAATTTTTTTTGGGAAGAGTATATAGTCAGTACATTTTTAAGCATAAGAGGTTCAAGCCTAAACAAGGCATGCACAGTACCTAAAATGGGATCTTTGTGTTGCATGAGAGTAATATATACAGGGTCAATGATTCTACATACAAACATCAACAATATTTAAACATAATAGGCTTAATAGTAAACAATTAATAGTGCAAGTTTCTTTTTGTATTGTTTCATTTCCAGTGCATTTACCTAGTACTATGCTGTGTTTTAGTAGTACACAGTTTGGCTCATCTACACAACAATGACATTAGGCACTGTCACAAAAATATTGTAATACTGTTAGTAACTTGTTAGTTTTGTAACTTTGTCTGTATGTAGAAATAGGACAAAGATATGTACTTATATCCCAAACATACTACAATTTCTTGGTGTAATTTCAAGGTGATGGGTTCAAAACTTGATGAGGTGTGATTATAGTCAAACTGGGAATTTTGAAAAAGCTTTAATACCCCCTTTTGCATACCCGGTCAAATATGCTATATACTGTACCATATTATTTGTAAACTAATATAAATACTCTATACACACTATATAAAGTAATGT
This sequence comes from Dysidea avara, assembly GCF_963678975.1. Lineage (NCBI taxonomy): Eukaryota > Metazoa > Porifera > Demospongiae > Dictyoceratida > Dysideidae > Dysidea > Dysidea avara. The sequence continues at coordinate 35,294,226 of NC_089272.1, forward strand.
TTTGCCAGTTACAGAAGTACATGTAAACGTGAGGCTATAAGACCCCTTTTTTCAGATCCAGTCACATATTTGAGCTCAGCTCTTGATCAATATTTAGCATGGCAAACTGCAATCATTTGTGGTTCATACTATTAATAAAATAATTTCTTACAGTGTATATTACTTACGTATAGTTGAAGTGTGTGAGGCAGAAAATGATAAAGTGTGGAATATAGCTTGGCCAGATACTCCTTTTGGAAGTAGTACTTTACAAAAGTGCCCTGGATTATCTGAATCAGTTGGTGAGTAAAGCAATAGGCCATATAGTTTGTATTGCCGTAAATACACAATCTGGATACATATTATGGTGATGTCACTACAAGCAATAGTGTTTATTGATTTGACTTGGGATGCTACAGTTTTGTGTCCAGTAGTGATGGAAGTTTTGGCCTCAACACAGTTCACATATTATTGAGCACTGTTCCTCAATGATTATGCCGCCACAATTAATATATATAGTTGGTGTCATTTCTGGGTAACTGTGGCAGTGATATTCCATTAAATTGGCTATAATTATATTTTTGTGGTTTGATAATATAATCCAATAGTGAAAAAGGAATCTACAAGATACTTTATAGATAACTGTGTAGAGGTTTCAAATGTAGTGACTTGAATTGTAATTTTGTAATGATTTTTTGCTGTTTATATTTCTCCTTGCTTTAATCCTCCTCTGTCACAGTGCATGGACATTGTACAGTCTCTGGATGATGTTAGCGCCCAGTCAAGTGATTGGGTAGTGGTTTGGTAGGTGTACAGGAGGTTTGAGCTGCAGGGTAGCCTACTGAATGGGAGCATGGCAGATTTTGCAGGGTGTATGAAAAAAGTAGAAGAAAAAATTAATAAAGAAAAACTTGGGCTGCTCATATCTCAGAAATGGCTGGGGCAATTTTTTCACAGCAAAATTTGTTCCAATCACTTAAGGGATCATGTAGCTATATGTCTGTGTAGAAAATGCATGTTCTTTCTTCCTGTTAATACACTGTATACCCACAGTGTGGCATGCCAGCATCTTGGGCCACATGACACACTACTATGTGTCTTGATTTTAAGTTAAAAATTTTAAAAATATAATGAAGAATACTTTTATTCAAAGAGGGTCTTAGTGTATTAAGCTACCTCTACTTGCTAGCCCATCTGCCCAACCACCAACCACCAACCACCTTTCCCAGCTACCCACCTGCCGGCCTGGCCTCAGTCAAAAGGATACCTGAGAGCAAACGTGAACTGTGTGTGTTTTGTAGCTCCCACACAGAGAGTGAAACAGAAATACTTATTGTGTAACTCCTAAAAATTAAAATTTTAACAATAATTACTATGAATTTAAATACTGCTTTGTAATTCTATTTGCTGCAGGATTAGCATCAAGGGAATGTTTGGAAGACTCCAATTGGAGTGATTTCATCAATACTAGCAACTGCCACAATGTAGAACTAGTAATGTTGAATGATCGAGCTGGTCAACTAGAGGATATCTTAATGAGTACTACCAGTTCTGACATAATGGATCTCACTGTGTCTTTTGACATTGTTGAAGTACAGAAAGTTAGTGAGGAGTTAACAGTGTTGACTAATGTATCAGAGAGACGTCTTGTACCAAATGACATCAACACCACCAATGAAGCTCTTAGTACATTAATAAGGTTGGTATCAACAAGAAGTCATAATGTGCAAGGGAGAAATGCCCTGCTGCCAATGTGCAGTAGCCTATACAAACACACCAAGTGTCTAAATCGCTTGCAGGGGATAAAGAATAATATTGATTTTTGTAAATATGTGACCAGATTTTACAGAACCGATCCAAATCGCACATCAGGCAAAATCAAACTAACACCACCAGTGGATAGCTACACTATCGTACTACAAGTTTTGACCCTCAGCACCACTCAAACTACACGAGACTGGTTTTTACACACGTCTTTTCTGAGTGGTGTGGAGTGCTCAAATGGCGGTTTCAGGCCTTGTGAAGGACCTGGCTTGGCAAGAATCAGTGGTTTACTGGTGGACAGCCTTATAATGTTGGCCAGACGTGTTCTCTGTTGATTTTGCTACATATCAGCCACTAAGGAGCCAGCACAGCCCTGTAATCTCGTGTCTGGACTCCAATCGTGGTCTGCCTCCATTTTGAGGTCTATCTCTTGCCCTCCCCACCACCCCCCAGCCTCCACCCCTTTGTGAGCACTCGTGATACTACTTCGCTCGTCCAACTGCTCAGATTTTCTAAATCTTATTTGGCGGGAAACTGTACAAGCAGCTACAAGTACTGGAAGTGGCTTGAAAGGTAACAGATTGATGCATCTTTTGTGTAAATTTCATATGCGTGCTTGCTATCCTTGGAGAGTTATGCTGGCTTCAATTCTTTAAAACCGTTTATCTCGAAACTTCTAATGTGCGATTTGGATCGTTTTTCCAAAATCCAGTCACATATATTTTGTGAGCTAGCTGAGGCGTTACTTAACTCAGTGTGTTTCCTGGTAGTATTTTAGTTAGACACTCTGATTTACTGCAGTGTATCATTTTTTATATTTTATATAGCATCACAACAATTACAAGTAGTAGAGAGAATGTAGAAAATGATACTGTTGAAGATCTTGAGCCAGTAATGCAGGTAAACAATCATATATACCAAAAATGGGCTCACAGTAATAAAATTTGTGCATATTGCTATTAGGATCACTGTGGTAAATATATATATTGTACTGTATATGTATCTGTACCACACATTGTACTAATTTTCTGACAGTTGTAGCTATAGAATTGTTTAGATATACCTAAATGTGACTGGCTGAGTAAAAACCAGTAGTTTTCACACATCCAATTTATTTCTTTACTGTTAAAAAAAGAGTGGACAGCCAAACGTTCAACCTTTTCTGATGAATAGTCTTGGAGTTATAGTGCTAGACAGTTGGAACAGGAATAAATTCAATTTGTACAGAAATACGGCAAAGGCACTTATGTAATCAATCATAACGCATGACTGAAACAAGCTATGAAGACAGGGTTTGGCTCAGTCTGTTCACCATGAACTAGCATATCAACCAAGGTATAGTGTTTTCCCTGTACATCTTCATGTGGATAAAAATGAAGGCCATTCCAACAGTGAAATGACAATGGTAATCTAAATTTCTATATACTGCATCGTAAATAAGTGCCTATAACCCATGTACTTTATGCTGTACAAACATGAAGCAATGAGTTTTGTACTCCCCAATGAGCAGGAAAATCTGATGGTGTATAGGTTTTGTTGATCTGAGCTTTTACAGTGTATACCAAAGTGATTAAAATGTGCATAAGTTTTTAGTGCACTGTAGCATGCATATTTTTACCCAGCTGCAAAATAGAATATTGTAAAATGGCCGGTTTTTGCTCAGCGGGTCACATAGTGTAGCTCTGTGAAGGTCAGGGCTGGCTAAAGACAATCATTTTTATTCCATGACTATGCCAGTACCCATGAAATACTCATCTTAGGGAGTTGTTTTCTTTGGGCCAGCACATAGCTACCATTCCCATCTATTTTGAAGTCTACACAGCTGGTATTCCATCAGATATGTTGACTTGTGTTGGACATACAGTGTACTGTAACTGTAATCTCAAGAAGGAATATACTATTTTTAACTTTGAATACCATGGATAGTGTCATAAGATAATTTCATATGTGTATCTGTCAGGGATAGTAAATTGTTAGAACCTAAAATAGTTTTAAAATTCATAAATTACTACAATAAAACCTGTATATTATGGACACCTTGGAACCAACCAAAAGTGTCCTGATTATTAACTAAGGTGTCCTGATTATTAACTAAGGTGTCCTGATTATTAACTAAGGTGTCCTAATTTTAAGGGCCAATTTACTTGCTAAGGGATACTTTGGGACTATTACCGGGTGTCCAGAGTATACAGGTGTCCTTATTTTCAAGTGTTCTGATAAACAGGTTCCACTGTATACTTGTTTGAAGGTATATACTTAAATGATTGATTTGTAAGGTCCAGTTACTATGTAAATGTGTGAATGTACAGTATATGCTGTAGATGTGGCAATACCTGTAATAAAGTGCTAAAGATTGTAAAAGTGTTTTGTTTGCTGTGATCCCTGCTATACTACATCTTTTATGACATTTCTTTTCAAAGTCCAACTAGCGATAATTATGTAATGTTATAAAAGAAGTGAAATTATTATTTTCTTTTACTGAAAGCTGTCACCTGAGTTAATATGGGGGACCCCTTCGCATTAGTATCTTGATAGCATTGATTTACAGCATATCTACAAAGAACAGTTTCATTGTACAGTACAGTATGTACCACAGTGCAGCCTAACTCCACTATTACTATGGTTGAGTATTAACTTTGCTGCATTTCACTATTTCAATTTTAGAACATTACTACAACCATTGACAATTTATTGAGCAGTTCGAATAAGGATTCTTTTGAAGCAGCAAGAGAAGTAAGTAAGACAATTTATAAACAGTTGTATTATGTTACTATGTAAGTAACTGAGCAAATGAACAAGATAACAGAATTTATTCTAAAATCAAGGATCACAAATACTGAGATTGGATTTGCACTGTAGCTAACATATTAAAATTATTTAGCTTCAACCATCATTTGGTTACTACCTAGCCACTGCATCGCAACAAGAACCACCCAAAACCGTTGAATTTACGGGTGTGTTATTATGCTAGATTTTTACTACCGTATAGTAAAAAAACTGTATATAGCGGTAAAAAACTTTGGCAAATAGCGTTCAATTCACCAAAGTTTTTTTTCGCAAATTATTTTAGATAATCACATGTCGAGAGCACATTGAGTAACTAGAACTTGAGATAAAGGTCAGTTCGTACCACCACGCAATAAAGATCGAGCTGACTTTGGAGATCTTGATCTTTCTAGGAATGTGTCCCACAGTTGTAAGCACTCCTTGGGACAGCATTTCCAACTGGCTTCCCGTTCTCATGTCAGTTAGTTCATCGTCTCATGATGGATCGTGATGGATTTGGCCAAATACTTTGTTATACGTGATAACCTCTGCTACTGGAGTTCACTGAAAAAGCAAATACAGTTGCTCTCGGCATCGCAGGAGATAGAGAAGCACACCTTTGCTGGCTCATCGTTAGATCAGTAGCTACAAAGGTACTGCTACAACAACAACACTAGCTACCTATACACTTACTACACTGCTTAACTGATGAGTTGACACTTTGTCGTTTTATCCGTACATACTGTACAGTAAAATTTTTGGTGGTAAAAACTTTGGCAAATATTATTTCAATTGCCAAAGTTTTTCCCACCAATGTTTTCAACAAAGGGGCTTCGTCACACTTTTTACCACTAAAGCTTTTTACTATATGGTATACAAGTCTGTTGCAGTAGCCATTTCTTTTTGTATCGATATGTACTGTAAATTGGCTGGTCATATGAACCTGAACAACATTATTCTATCAAGAATACATAGCATGTATCTTTGTGGTCTTAACCTTGATTTCTTTCAAATCACCAAAAGGCACTCCTATGATGGTTAATCTAACTATAGACCAATATTCAACTGATTCCTGGAAGCAGTTTACTTTGTAGATGTGACAGAAGTTTGATTTTATTTCACATGAATAAGAATAATTGATTGTAACTAAATTCATTTTAATTGATAATGCATAACCAACAGTTTGTAACAATCATGCAATAATCAAGTTACGTTAATAAAAAAACATTTTGTTGCCACGCATACAAGGCAAACTGCTTATAGGAATGAGTTGAAAATGGGTGTTTTATTTATCAAGAATTTATTTTTAGTGTGTTTGAAAAGTTGCAGAAAGGAAAAAATTATGACAGGATCTAGCTAGGCAGCCTCAATCCTGCTTCAATGGTTAGAAGAGTTTACAATACAAATTACTGAGTTAAACTGCGAAAACCAACTGGTGCTCAATTGAGATACTCTAATAGCACAGTCACCCTATTAGAACAGAGAGTTCAGTCATAACAAGTCACCCTGTAGAGAGCTCAGGTTAAAAAATTCACCATAAGAAGTTCAGCTATGTTACAAGTCACATCATAAAGAGATTAGCTACAATCAAGTCACCATGTAGAGAGTTCAACCACAAACAAGTCACCTGTAGAGACAACAGTTACAATCAAGTCACCGTTTAGAGATTTCAGCCACTTATAAGTCACCCTGTAAAGAGTTCAGCTGCATTACAAAACAAATCGTCCTGTAGAAGGTTGAAATACAATATACATACGTGCAAAAAATGTTTTAAATGTACACACATAGCCAAATGCACATCTTTACCTTATTCCTGTAGTAAAGAAAAAGACAATCAAGTAAATATGGCTAGCTATGTTGTATGCAGTTACAAAAAGTAGTAATATCTAAACCAAAACATGAAAGCTGTGAAAAGGTGTAGCTCCCCCAAAAAACCAGGGTGAAAAAAAAAGTGAAATCAAAGGTGGCGGCCAAGAAATGGCTGCAATGATGTTAATGCCAATCATTTTTATGATTACTCACCATTAAAATTGGCACTTATGATTTCAAATCTTTTTTCACGCTGGCTTTTTGGGGGCTGCACCCTAGCTTTATTCACAGTTTGGCTGTTTTAGTTTAGATTTGAGGGGCGGGTCCAGGAACTGGCAAGGGAAGGGGCACAAACAGGCTAAGTTGGTAGGTGATAAGGAGAGCCAGATTCTCTTGTTAATTAGTTGCTGCATTTTTGAAGCAGCAAATAATCACCTCTTAGTAAACTAAGTGTATCACTGTTGATTTTTGCCATTTTGGTCTTTGCAGATGGTTGTGAAGTCTTAAAAGTTGTTTAAAAGGTTCTGAATGTATTAATAACAGCACCACGATAATTATTTTTAGAGGCGCTTAGTATGCATGAAGGTGCTGGGTGACAATTTCACAACTAGTTTGACTTTGGCTTGCGTGAATTTGTAATAAATGCTAGCATAGGTGGTGGAGATGGGGGGGCCAGGGGCCCCCCCACTTTTATGGGACACTGTTTGCAAGAAAAGATCGAGATACTCTAATAGAACAGTCAGGATCTGGATATTTTAAAAGAGAAGTCACAGTCTTCAGAGAAGCAGTGTAGCAAGTTACTTAGCTATGTATGTGTAATTATAAATAAGGAGATAGAATTGGTGGAGAGCAGGTATTGTCAGCAGGCTGTGACCTTTTTTTTTTTTTGGTCTTCAACTTACAGCTGGCCTGGCCCCCTCACTCTTTGGCCTGCTCCACCACCCCTGAAAGCTAGTAAAATATGCATATTTTCATGAGTTCTATAAACTGATCTTGGCCTTAGTATTTACTAGAAGTATGGCTGGCTCCTCCACAAGGTCAGTGGGGGGGGGGGGGGTAATTGAACTGTAAAGCGGCCAATAAAAAGCAGAATCACAAAAGTCATGTAAGTGCAACAAGAAAGTGATATAATAATAAGCTAGTTAAATTGGGTGACAAAAGAAGTGCACTGAGTAACATATGAAGCATTTTAGATGCAACAACTGGTGATATCATATCATACAGCAGGTTATGTGTCCACATTTTAGCAAAATTTGCAAATTGAAGTTTAACTTAACTTATTTCCAATGGCAGACTGAATTTTTTATATTATTTTCAAGTGAGCAGAGTTTTGCCCAAACTTTCTTAACTTTGCTGTAGTATCCAAAGACATACATAGAATTACGGAGAAATTATTCATGTCTTGCAGATGTCACATTCACAGAAATTAAACTATTCTGGAAGCTATTATTATAATGCAATTTTGGCTGTTACTCATACAATTATTCCATAATTGCACTAAAATGATTACATATGCAAATTAATTAGATTATATATTGCAGTTCTTTGACCTCCTATTCGTCCTAAAATATTTCTGGCATAACAGGATTCATGCTTGAACTAAGAAGTTATCATTTAAAAGTATTTTAATGTAACTTTATCTATATGGATACTTCAAAAACTTGCAATTTTAATTTATAGGAGGAGTTGTCAGTGGGAAAAGACCTACTGGAAAATACTGAAATTTTTGCCATAGCTGTTGGTAATTTATTGACTACATCCATATCAACAAATTCAACCAACCAGTTTGTTGAAAACAGAACAATAACAATAGAGAGAGAAAACATAAGTTAATAACAATAAACATGTTCAACCCTTCAGTATATTGTATTGTACCTAGACATCAGTGCTCAGTTTCCTCCAGATGAAGAAGAACTTATAAGAGATATTGTGTTTCCAGAAGATGGTGATACTCAAGTTACGATACCAGCCTTTGCTATAATTTATCAGAGAAGCATTCAAGGTAATTTGTAAATGTGTAATTGTACAGTAATAGCAAGAGTAAATGACAAAAGAGAGAGTGTAAATAACAAATGAGAGAGTGTCTAACTCCACTATTCAGGGACAGATTTAGCCCCTCCTTTCTTGTTAACTAATACTTAGCTATCATAACCCAAATTCTTCTAAGTTTAATCAAAAGCAGACCTATTTCAGGAGCTACACGTTACTATCAGCACAAATTATGTCTATGCTAGTGTGCTTCAGACACTAATGTATACCATAATGTGATTGTAGAACTGATGCTAGATCACCCATGTCCCCATCTAGCTCAGCCCCCCTTCGGAAAATCCTAGATCTGCTCCTGGTATGGGCATAAAAAATGGGAGCCAAAAGTCCACAGGCTTCCCTTGAATTTACAGGAAGAGTATTAATATGATTTGGCTTACATACAATAACTTTCAAGGGGCTGGCTACTAAAAGTCATTACCTCCTGAAGTGTTAACTCACTCATTAGCACTTATATCATAAATGTGAATTACTGTAATATCCAGAAAGACTTGTGGCATTCACTTTTGATGGTCCATACTGGAGTTTGACACTCTCTCTTTTATTACTTTCTCTTGGTAATAGAAATAATGTATTTTGTATGCAATATTATGTGATGAACATTTTACATGGATAAACTACTTTCTATAGTGACTATAATTATATTATTACAGGCATCAAAGTACCAGTTGTAAATTTCATTGCCAATAATTTGCAACGATATCTTGATGATTCTCAGAGGTAAATCATTATTCCACATATTATGTATATTGCGTACATTGTATCAATGGCAAATAAATGAATCCATAAGCATTGAGATATTAAATTAATGTTTTACATACGTAATTCATAAACCATACAGAATAGTATAGGCTTTATTGGATTAGGTAGAAGTAATTACAAATTAACCATGTTATAGAAAGAGCACCTACATACATACACTTGTAGATCGACAGTTTTCCCAAATTCGGTAAGGTATTATGGAATGATAAATTATAATATTATTTGAAATAAAATTAGGCATGAGGCTATTATGCTCATAAAATTAAACATTATAATACTCTTAAGCAGTACTTAGAAATTCACCTGTTGTGCTTTTGAGAAATGCCCAATATTCCCAGGAAGTCCAGTATTATATTAGACTTCTGATATGGATATTGGACATCCGATATACATATAGTATCTAGTCCCTAGAATATATCATCATTGCATCATTGTGTTATTGTGCAAGCAGTAGTGTATATATAGTAACAGTGGTAACACTGTTAAGAATGATATATATCATGGGTATATCACTGATATCTTGGGTAGCACTAGGCTTGCACTAACTATGCTGGCATAATTTCAAGCATAATAGGCTAGCAAATTATAAAAGCATCAAGCATTATTCCAGCATAATAGGACAATATTCAAGAAATGCACAATACGCATATCAAAATGCAGCAAAACATGAACACACTTAATGCTGCACATTTCATATCAAGGAAATGTTCGGTGTTATTATTTTTATTGTTTCTTTACTGATTATTAACACTTTGTGGAAACAAGATCGAGATACTCTAATAGAGCAGTCACTTACTCTAATACATCAGTCAGGAAGGCTGATATAACAACCAACTTTAGAGCATAATCTTGATTTTGAAAGCATAATTGCTTGGTAGCACCAGTATCTTAGGCAACAATGGTATCATGGGTGTCACTGGTATTGTGGACATCATTGGTGGGGCATAGGCACCGGCCTATTATGCCCCAAAATTTTACCTATTATGCTTTTGAGCATTGCTCAAAAATTAAGCCTATTATGCTCAAAATTATGCTTTCAAAATCAAGATTATGCTCTAGAACTGACTGTTTTATTAGAATATATCAGCCTTTCCTGACTGTTCTATTAGAGTATCTCGATCTTATTTCTGCAAAGTGTGAATAACCAACAAAGAAACGGTTTAATACTTTATATTACGTGTTTTTAATTATGAAATGTACTAATAATACTATTGGCAGTGAATATTTGCTTTCTTTCAAGCGCGCGTATTGCGCATTTAATTAATTTTTCAAACATCGTCCCTATTATGCTGGCATTATGCTTGATGCTTATGGTCACCTATTATGCTTTAAATTATGCTGGCATAATCGGCCGGTCCCTAGTGGGGCATGATATCAGTGTTACCACTGTTATTATAAACTACATACTACTTGCACAATAACACAATGATGTAATGATGATGTATTTTAAGGACATAGGACCACCCAATACATACATGATGCCCAATATCTATGTCAGATTGCAGATGTCCAATATGTATATTGGAGGTCCAATATAACTTTTAGAGATGATCCATGGCATTCGAATAGAGCAGTAAAATTGTGTGACTGTTTTATTAGAATTTAAGATGGCCTAATGTATTTCGCGAACTGGACTCACGGACTGGACTCACGCACTGAGCTGGAAACAACTTTTAAACTCTTCCTTACAAGTTAACAAACTAGCGCTTGCACTAGTTTATTAGAATACACTTACGATATACGAGTACTAGCAGTGATAAAGTGTGATAGAGGCTATTGTTGTAGCTCAGCTGTTTTTCCTTTGTTGCTCCAGTACTTAGCACTGGTGTTAGGACTGTAGTGATGAGTCAGTTTATTTGCATAGCCCCATCACCTCGCTGGGCAGTGCCACCTATAGTCTGGCGTAGCCAACCCGCGCGTAGCGCGAGGGTCTGGTGACAGCCGCATTCAGTACCTGTGCCAGCCTTACGAAAAACTGGTGCGTCCAATCAGATCGCTTAGTGACCAATTAACAACATTCTATGACGTTATTCCCGATTTACCCACTGATTATGGTGAGCTTCTTGTGTCTTTTCCATAACCAGCACAAATGTAAGGGTTTGTAGAGGAAATAGACGTCATTCAAGAGCAAGTACAGTAGCTGTCGCGCTCTGTTACCGGAAATTGTCCACGTGTTTCGTGCATATTTTCAAATTTAATTGCATTCCATCTGCACAGGTACTGAATGCGGCTGTCACCAGACCCTCGCGCTACGCGCGCGGGTCGGCTACGCCAGACCATGCCACCTATAGCTACCCTGCTAAGAATTATTACTGGCTCATCTCTACAACCCTAGTACTAGTGCTAAAGCAATAAAGGAAAAACATCTAAGCTACAACAATAGCCAAACAAACAAAAAAAAAAATAGCCTCTACCATGCTTTATCACTGCTAGTACTCGTGTATCGTAAGTGTATTCTAATTAATTAGTGCACCGTTAGTTTGTTTACCTGTAAGGAAGAGCAGTATCAGCAGTTGTAGCTCGATAGTGGTGTCTCCAGTGTTGCAAGAGATGGATAATTCCTGGATTATTGTTTAAAAGCTGTTTCCAGCTCAGTGTGTGAGTCCAGTCCGCGAGTCCAGTCCGTGAGTCCAGTCCGCAAAATACATTAGGCCATTTAAGACTACTCTATTAGAGTCTTTTATACAGAATTGTGCAAATTGCAGATTTTCTCACTGGTAATGCTTCAAAATGCTAGCATAATTTCCTATTCTCACACTCACCTACGTATTATTCCCAAAATTATGTTGGCATTATCACCACATCCCTAATATTATTGATCGTTATACAGTATATGCTGTACAATTTCCTTTGCACTATAGTGAAGACAGCAGTTCTGATAGAAGTATGATCATTTCTAGTCAAATTTCAAAAGGGTACATAGACCTGCCAGCCAATGGGACTGTGCTGCTAAAATATGACAAAGTAAGATTTATAATTTACTGTTACTAATAACTAATAATGCATTTGATATTATGCGCAACTATAGATGTAAAATGTCCTTAAGTAAAATGTGTGTATATATATAATAGTGGTCCCTCCATTATGCCACTGATTAACCAAACATTCCAAATCCAAACAGTGGTAGTGAATGTTCTATTAAAATATTTTGTCAAAATTGTGCATAGTATTAGAGTAACTTGCACTACATGTGTAAATGGATGGGCTTCATTTATCATAGTCTGAAAGCACTCAGGGTCCAATTAGTTTGGATAATAGAGGGACCACTGCAATGTTTTGTCCTAGTAGAGAGTAATTAATTAAAATTATAATTCCAAGTTACTATTATAGTAAAAGCAAAACTTTTAGAATGAGGCATGAGTGGATCAAAGGCTGCTGCTTGTGATACAAATGTAAACCGGTTTACAAATGGTTGTAACATGGTTAAGTATCACCTTTTGGCCACAGTCTGGCCACTATTTAGTTCAAAGCCATCAAAAGAAACCATGCGCCGCACCACCACAGGAAGTCACAATTTACCAGGTTATGAATTTGACCAATACATCAAACTAATGAATCACTCTGGAATGAATATCTCACACAGCTTCAGTTTTGCACATACTCATGAATGAATGGGAAGCAGTACAACCGCTGGGCTGAATTGCTATATACATGTACCACATGCTCATCCATCAATAAATTGAGTTAATGTAGACTATTACTGTAGTATCAGCTTTATCATTAAACCACTCAGCAAAGAATATCTCAGCAACATGTGTGAATGTGAAGCAGTACAAAGGCTGGACTAATTGGCCATGGAGTCATTGGGAACATGCTACCAATGAACAAACTAACAAGCAATGGATTAATAAACCACCAAGACAGTAATTGGTGGGTAAAATTGTTCCTTGGGCACAGCACACAGCAATAACCAGGCTTTCTTGCTTCTTCCATGTTACAAATGGGCACCTTTGATCTGTGCATGCCCCATACCACAAATCAGTTATACCACACCCTATTTGTAAGCACTCCACCTTGGGCCAGCAGCCCTCGGGTGTATATTTACAAAGAAAATATAAACCTCATGGGTGTGTTACATCTGTAACATATAAAGAACATATACCCCTCTATAATATGAAAATATATTAATGATTAATCTTTGCAGTTTATTAATGACAACAACTTTACAAGTTTCCGATGTGCATACTGGAATTACAATCTTACTGACAAAAAGTAAGTGCATTACCCTTTAAACACCTGTATGTAATCACTACAGAGAAATGAAGGAAAGGTTAATGCTAATTTCTTATGTACAGTAGTTGACAGTAGTACCATGCGAGGCACATGAATAGGGGTATATGAAACACATTATACATCAACTTTGTCCTGTTATGCAGTTCACTGCGTACTTCATATCACAGGAATACAGAAAAACCTTTTACTAGCAAAGATAATCAAAACAGTTTACTCCTCATCTACAATTTATATATAATTATAATAATTTCAAATGGACCATTATATACATGGTACTGTAGACCATGTTACAGTACAATATAATGAATATGTGGCAGCATTCCAAAAATAATTCTATTGTTTTCTGATTTTATCCCTTGTCTATTTATTTAACCAGCAATTTTAAACTGTGCACCATAATCATTCATCACTTAAAAGTAAATTTTCAGGTATTATAAATATGCATATCATGTTTGGGGTCAATGCATAGCTGGGTATTGTATACTGTAGCTACTACATGTGAACATTTTTGCCTCATATATAGCAATAAAACTGTTGGAGGGTGGGCATTTGATGGCATCAAGCAGGACATCACTCCAGGGCTTCCTGTAGAGTGTTATACTGAACATCTAACCAGCTTTGCTGTTCTTGTTGGAACTCAAGAACCGGTAACTTCATGACATATTTGTAATTGACAATTGCGATTGTACGTACAAAGGGATAAATATGTATGCATTGTTGCTCAAAACTTTTGCTTTCAATTTAGTCCTTCAATGTCTTGAACAATTGCATGATTTATCACCTTTAGCAAAACAAATTGTGACATCAATAATTACAGACTCCATTTCTTTTTTCATATTCACTATAAATGAATGTATCAGTTATATTATAAGATGTGGTAATCCATCTTACTGCATGCTTTTTAATGGTATCTTCATCACACAATTAGCCTCAGTCCATATAGTGTGTAGTGAGGAGTGTGATTATGATATCTCATTTGTTGTATCACAATGATTATAATAATTAGCACTGTTGTTAATTACATCCTCCATGTTAATCTCATACTTTGGAAGGCACGTAATGGTCATTGTGTTATTGGATAATCAATAATTATGTTCACTTTTTACCTCTTTAGGCACCATTCTCACTTCGTATTGCCAGCTATGTTGGTTGTTTTATATCTATGGTCTGTCTTTTTATAACTATCACAGCAATCATATTTCAAAGGTAACAATACTGTGAACAACTCTGTATAATACAGGACATACATAATAATATAATTTAAACTTGCACCACATGATCTTTTCAAACCACTGATACATTATACAGCATGCACATAACTACTGTATTTGAATAGCAAGAGAAGGTCATATTCACAGAAAGCTTAATAGTGCATGCACAATGCGATAGTACTGTATATTAGGGTTTGGGCTTTTCTGGCCAAAAATATCACCCTAAACCAGAATCACAACACCTTCATGGTGCCTTAGCAATATTGGTTAAGTGTGACCAAGCCCAAAAGTGCTTTCAGTATGATGACCTGAAACGCTTCCAAAAGTTGCTATAATTTAAAGAAAAGTTATTCAGTGGAATTTTCTACTGACTGTCTGATGCTTTCAGTCAAGTGTAACTCAATAATGACTAAGGCTACAGGCTTGATTTTTCACTGTTCGACATTGCTTCAGCCCGACTGGTGCTTTGGCAAACTGGAGTGCATACAATGTTTGCTTCATGGACTTACAGTACCTGTGTCCTCCTATGTGTCCCATTTATCTTTGCTTACAGTACAAAGTACTGATTTGCAGTAGTGCGGCATGATGGCTTCACTACATTTGTAAGAGGAATTGACCGAGTTTTTCCATTGTGACTGGATTGACTTCATTTGTATCACTGTGTAGCGGGCTGAACATGATAGCCACTTTACTATTTCACTAATTGATAGTAGGTATGTGAATTCAGATGAAAACAATAAGTCTGGCATCATTCTTTCTTCTAATGCGGCATGCATGGACTAAACAGTCATAATAATGTTACAAAAAGTAAGCAAATAAGTAGTAGGAAAGTTAGGAATTTTAAGCTTGATTAGGGATCAAAGAATTAGTAGTGAAACAAGTAAGGTTACCTACACCTTAAAATATACTATAATCCGTCATTGGTATAAACTGAAGTAGGGATTAAATATCTACTAGTGTTTCTTCAGGTATAGGTGACCTTACTTGTTTCACTATTTTGTATTTCTTTGATCCCTAATCGAATTTAAAAATTCCTTTTTCCTTGTACTTGTTCATTGAAAACACTAAAAAGACACCTGTATACTGTGAAAATACTCAGGACTCGTATCACATGGTTCCATTGTAGGTATATATGCATCTAAAACCAGGCCAACTTACCTTTAAAGTGGTGTATTATAGTAAATTGCTAGCATTGATTATTATTGCTGCTTGTTTCCTTCAGAACAAAGATATTTAAAGGAAAAGTGTACAAAGTACATTTAAACCTCAGCATTGCCCTCCTCATTGCATTACTTACATTTGTTAGTGGAGTTGAGACTGCCACAGGAAACACAGTAAGTGTGCTCATATATTACATGCATGCCACCAGATATTTGTACACTAGGTTTCACTGTAGCTTAATTTCAACTTAATCTTTGTAATTTTGAACTTGTGAGTAACGCGTACAGTAATTACATGTCAGCACAGAATGATACACAATACTGCATCATTTGCAGCTGTTTTGGATCATTGGGAGTCTTGCTGAATTGTACTACGCAATGAAATCTGTGACATTAACAGTAATAATCTTATGATAGTTACATAAATTTATACATGCAGTACACAATAGCTTTATATGACTTGCATAATGTTTTAAACAACCGAGATGGCCATATCTATAGATATGCATGTACATACTGAAGCATGTTTGCTGTTTTACATTTGCTCAAAATCAGAGTATAGAACTTCAAGGTCAATGTATTTGGATATCAATGTACCCATACCATTGAAACATTTGACAGCGTTTTTTTAGTGTCTCTCAACACTACCTTTCCATCTTGGGGACTTTCCCCCCAAAACTGAACTATTAATTTTTAATGATGAAACTTACTCATAAAAATTTTTCAAATTTCAATACACATTATACTGTGTATAATACAGTACTATTTACAGTACTATTTACAGTACTATTTACAGTATAATGTATAATTACCAGTATTTTGCTTTGTGCTAAAATTGTGCATGCATACATGCACATCTCACTCAGGCAAAGACAATGGGTTGAAATTTGTCAAGTGCACGTTACATACATAAATATGCTATTAATGTTGCTTTACGATGATAATACTATTTCATGTAGATTGGCTGTGCATTTGTTACACTGCTACTTCATTACTTTTTCCTGGCTGTGTTCTCTTGGGGATTATGTGAGGGAATAATGGTCTATACAATGTTTGCGGCGCCATTCTATAAGGGAAAATTTCAAGGACTACCATTTTATCTACTGGTCGGTTGGGGTAAGATAGACTAGGGTTTGTACATGTACTAATTATGCTTTATTGTTGTTCCACAGGACTGCCAGTCCCAGCAGTAATAATATCAGCTGCAGTATCAAATGAACATTATGGATTAGAACACGACAATGAAATAATTGCGTATGTTTGCATAGATAATGTATCTGGGAAAACTGGTCTTATTGCCCATGACAGATTATTCACCTCAAACACAGTGCTACATGAGTAAACTATCAAATTTCACTCCCAAATTAGAGAGGTTTAAATAATATGCTTTTTGGCTGCTTTTTCCAAGCCCAGTAACCAGTTGCACACTCACTATACGTATTAAAGTACTGAAGCCATGATGAGTTTCTGCGAATCAACAACACCTACATGGTAGTGGAGAAAGAAATGGGACACAAAGGAAAACAGTGGTACTGTAAGTCCATGATGCATGCATTGTAGCTGTTGCAGGTGGTTAAAAGGCACGTCTCAAGCCAAAGCAACATGAACAGTGAAGAAATCAATCCAGTAGCCTTAAGCTATGTTTGGCTGAAGGCATCAGTCATTTAACTAGTAGACAATTTTGATAAATAAAAAAAATGAAAATTTTTATAGAAACTTGTTGGAAGGGTTTTGGGGTCACTCTGAAGATTTTAAGGGTTTTTAACCAATACTGCCAAGCTGTCATGAAGGAAGAGTGAGGCTAGGTTTTTGGGGCAAGAAAGTTCATACCTCCATAATCTCTATTGTACAGTGCTATCATACTGTATGATAATAATGGATTTCTACTAACTGACTATACAAGTGTTTGACCAACCACCTAACTGAATGATACTGTCATACAACAAGCATGCGTAACTCAATAATAACAGATTTTTTAAAATTTGCATTTAGACATTGTTTTGGCTCTAAACTTGCCCATTACCACAGTGGGTACAATGCATGCATCACAAACTTTTCTTTGTGCCAATTTCTTTTTTGCTTGCATGCAACACAAAAATGTCAATGCGTCAGTATGCATCAGTGGTTCAATGTATTGTCTGTTATGTAAGAATGAAACAGAGATCATGTTCACATGCCTCCAGCAGTCAGGCTAAAATACAACGATGCTTCACATTTTGTTTTCTAAAATTATGTAGAACATATGTACAATAGCTGATGTGGAAGTGAAACAGTTATTGTGCTTGCCAGTAGTTACAGTAGTATAGCTAGGTGGTATGCGTTTGTTCTTGCCTTGTTTTTGTTAAGAAGGTCATTTTGATGGTCTTGAGAATTGAGATTGCTGGAGAAGTATACTTTGCTACCACTTCTAGTAAAGCTTTGACAATTGGATGACCTCAATACATAATACTGGTGCAATTATAAATTTAAAAATGAAATATTGTTTTGGTGATAAAATGATGGTATTACAATGTAGCAAATTATGTGGACACTAGCATGTTACCACCATCTGTTCAATGCAAAGTAGAGGTAGTGCGACACAGCTATTTGTAATACCATCATTCATATCTTGTTTCACTACCTTAAATCACTGGAACCCTTTAAATGAATAATTTTTAACTGTCCTACTTTGTTAACAGTTTTGTTATAGCATAGCTGTGATATAAATGAGTGACTGTTCTATTAGGATACGTAGCTGTGAATGCTTTATTCGAGTATCTCAATCTTGCTGCTTATCTCAAGTAAGCTATGCACTAGATTATGGGGTGTAGCTACCATGTCTAGTTTTCTATACAGCAAAACTTCAAATGATTACAGTTAGATCACTATAGGGTATGGTCACCCAGTTCTGATTGTTTAAAGCGTGGTCACTGTGATTTGATTTTAAGGGTGTGGTCATTGTCCTCAGTTTTCAGTAACAATCTGATCACTTTATAAGTGTAACTGCAGGCCTCTTATTGTACGTAGTGTATAAGCACTTCAAATAGTTTTGTATAATTATTCTCTTCTTAAGAAAGTGTTGATACAGACAATTAATCTTTCAGTATGGTTTCCTTGCATGAAAAGAAAACAATAACCATGCAATTGAAGATGAAGGAAAAGTGCAGAAGACATACACTGGTGGGAACCAGAAAAGCACATACCACACATGAATTTGTTACTGTGGCATAAAAGGACATGTGCTGCTTTGTTTAGTCTTGTTGCTGTGGTCAAGCAGCCAGGCTTGCAGGAAGGTAGGAAAGGCGGGCAGGCAGGCAGGCAGGGCGGTCAGGCAGGCAGGCAGGGCGGTCAGGCAGGCAGGCAGGCAGGCAGGGCGGTCAGGCAGGCAGGCAGGGCGGTCAGGCAGGCAGGCAGGGCGGTCAGGCAGGCAGGCAGGGCGGTCAGGCAGGCAGGCAGGCAGGCAGGCAGGCAGGCAGGCAGGCAGGCAGGCAGGCAGGCAGGCAGGCAGGCAGGCAGGCAGGCAGGCAGGCAGGCAGGCAGGCAGGCAGGCAGGCAGGCAGGCAGGCAGGCAGGCAGGCAGGCAGGCAGGCAGGCAGGCAGGCAGGCAGGCAGGCAGGCAGGCAGGCAGGCAGGCAGGCAGGCAGGCAGACAGGCAGGCAGGCCAAAAAGCGGATTTGGTGATATTTGAAAATTTCAATATTTGGCCTTCTGTGTTTTCTTGTGTTTAGGCCACATAAATGTAATTATTAGTTTCTCATCCCTGCCTGCATGGCCGTTTTTCTTACCTCATCAATGAATTTTTACACCACTGGTGGCTGAGTGCAGCTATCCAGCACCTTCTAAAGTTGGTACCTTGCTAGAGCAGTCTAAGAAAACTGCTTTATGAGTCATTTTAGCTGGCTAATTCAACAATCTAGTCAGTAAAAGATAAAACAAAAAATCTGCCCTCCCGCACTGTTTTTTTTTAGTACAGGAGGATGAGAAACTAATAATCAAGTTAATGTGGCCTTAATGCTGGATTTTATGCTAGATGCACTAAGACTCCTCTGTAAAAAGTGGTTTTCATCTCGTATGATTTTGCAGGTGCTATTGTGAACCCTACTAAACAGTACATCACTATATTTTTTATACTCTAATGGCAAGCTGATGTCACTTCTTGCATTTGTAATTGGTCGGTTTTGTTTCATGACTGAGGTCATCATGTTTTGGTAATTTTAACTTGTTTCAGGTGTTGGATATCGAACAAGGATGGTGCAACATGGGCCTTTATTGCTCCTATGGTTCTCATAATATTGGTGAGCTGCATTATTGTAACACAGAAACCATTATTGAATGTGTATACATATACAGGTGAACTGTTTCTTTCTTACTGTGTCAGTGTATAAGATTTACAAAGTCAGAAAATATGGACAGCAAATGTCTGGTGCACAGCGATCTAATTTTGAACTAGCACAGTATGTATTATAGTATTGAGATGCAAACTTGTCAACTACTGTGTATTATTGTTCAGTGTTAATACTTCTTGTTAATGCCACAAATAATGGCTTTTAATGCAGAACATGATGATTTTATCCTACAAAAGCAATGTTACATAAGTACCATGCCAGTACACATTAGTCTCAGGTCAGCATCACCTACAGTAGCTACAGTACAGTATGTCATCTTACACACCTGTATGAATGCATTGTTAATTAACATTATTTCTGTAGTACTGTTCTGATGAGCATTCTGACATTGTTGCCCTTAATGGGAAGTACCTGGATACTGGGGCTGTTCTTTGTGATTGACAGTGATTCAGAAGTATTGGCATGGATATTCACCGTGTTGAACTCATTACAGGTACTGTATATTGTATAACTGTTGCATTGATACTCTGCATGCATGTATTCTCTATGTACAGTATGAGTATCATGAACCATGGTAGTGGTTCATAATAAGCAACGCTTGTGTTTTTTTGCCAAAATCGTACTCACCTAAATACTACTTTAGAAATCTCCCCCAACCACAAAATAAGCCTTAGAAGTTTGAATTATACCTGTAGCTAGCTGCCTTTACCATGTCTACTACTTAAATGTGGTATACATTAGTGTGTGTGTGCATGCCTGCGTGTGTGCATTTGTGCATGCGTGACAATTTCATTAAAGCATTTGACATGCTTTATTGTAGTCCTAGAGTAGCTTAACATGCTGACGTGTTTGATTTTTGTTTCTTTTGTTTTTTTCAGTGATCTCTATTTTTCATATTAAAAAAAATTTTTACAATGTGCATATATTTGCATTTAGAAAAACTTGTAGTTGTCAAAATTTTCACATAAATGCATCTTGCTTTCATTCATAACTGTATTGTACTGCAGCTGGGCTCAATGATTATTACAATAAGTACAGTACATACATGGAATTTACATGATGTCAAAAACCAGGGTTCTATGAAGGCCCTGGGTTGTAGCGCCTTCGCTAGCTACTAAGGGCCTGAGGGTTTTCTAAATCCCATAGAACCCATTAGTTCTTGACATTGATCTGATTTAGACTATAACTCATTATTGTATCCTGAGTTGACAGCTACTTGTAAACCAGAAATGTATCATCAATTAGTAGAAACAAGCCCTCTATACCTCCCTCGAGTTCAGCTTGGCTGTTACCATCCATTTAATTAAACACCCATGCATTGCCAATGTTACAGGTGTGTGCTTGCCATGTTATGTTTCAAAGTATATGGTAACTAATTGGACTGCAACTCATTGTTGTGCTTGACAGCTGCTCGTTAACAAGAAATGTAGTTAGCATTGATTAGTATAAACAAGCCCATTACACTTCCCTCTACCTGTAATTTAGTATGGCTGTTACTATCCATTTATACACCCATGCATTGCCAATGTTACAGGTGCATAATTGCTGTGTTTTGTATTGCCTCAGAGCACGGTCTCTATAGGACATGAGCATGGCATTACAGGATTCAGGGACAATGTTTTCAGCCAATCAAATTTCAGTATCAAACTTGTTGTAGTCTAAGTTCGATTAGGAATCATAGCCATAATAAGTAGTGAAAGCCTACACGTGCAGATATACTAGTGTACATTTAGTCCCTAATTCATTCTATATCTTTTAATTAGGGGTTAAATTTCCACTAGTATATCTGCTGATGAAGGTGACCTCATTGTTACACTATTTGTTATGGCTATGGTTCCTAATCAAACTTAATATTCCTTGTACTTGCTTGTTTAATTTTCATAATTATGACTTCTGAACCAGCAGACACTGTATTAAAGAAAGAATTGTGGCAGTCTTAATGTTTTCATCTGAACATATGCCCAACTACAGTATCAATTATAAAGTGGCCATTATGCTTCATTTTCAGCTACAGTATGTTCAGTCCGTTACACAGCGTTACAACCAAAGAATGATACAGTCAGCACCTCTGCAATCAATCCAGTCACTGTGGAAAAAAAGGATAATTTCTGTTGCAAATGTACATAGGAAAGCTATCATACACTAGTTACCACACCTTGTACTGTAAGCGAGAAGAATGGGATACAAAGGAAGACAAATGGAAGACCATGACGCATACATTGTACGTACTGTGGTGTACCAAAACGGACCTGTCGAGCTGAAGTAATATCTAGCAGTAGAAGAATCAAGCCCATAGCCTTAGCTGTTATTGAGTTACATTTGTCTGCTGGGCTGAAGCAATGTCTAACAGTGAGAAATCAAACCCATAGCCTTAGCTGTTATTGAGTTTCGTTTGTCTGAAGGCATCAGATAATTAGGCAGGAAGACAGTTAGTAGGGACCCATGGAATATACTTTTAAACCCACTATTATTCTTTCTAACAATTCTTCCCCTATTATTCCCAATCAATTATTCCCCAAAATTTCCTGGAGTGATTCCTGAAGTATATCTGCTTTCTTCTGCAACTATAAAGGAAATCGCTAGCAAGCATTGTAGCTTGAAAGATTGAGATACTCTAATAGAGCAATCACTTTACATCTGGGTGTACCCATATATATCAGGGTAGGTGAATGCTATATTAGAGTATGTTGATCTTTTACTGCAGTTTTATGCTAACAGGGTTTGGGAGGTGTCTCCAAGAGAATTTTATGTTATACTGCAAGTAAAACTTATGTGGTTTAATTAATTATTCCTCCTATTATTCCATAATTATTCCTGATTCTTTTTACCACCTATTATTCCCAAAATTATTCTGGTATATTCTGCAGGTCCCTAGCAGTTAGCCAGTAGAAAATTCTGTTAGATAATTTTATAAAACTGCTGTAGCAACTTGTCAGAAGCATTTTGACTATGCTCAAAACACTTTTGGGCTTAACAAATACTGCCAAGGTAGTATTGTAAGGCTGGTCTCTGGTCATTATGTCAATAATTTTTGTGAGAAAGTGCAAACCTCTATGATCCTCACTAAATAGTACTATCATTCTGTATGATAAAAATGTTCTTAAGCAAGGAAGATCATCACCAGAAGTATAACTTTAGCAATGCTGACTTATTGCTGTTGTACATTATACAGGGATTAAATTTACATTTCATGTGATGATCTCCCTTGTTTGTTGTAATGATCCCTAGCTTAAATTTTCCTTATACTTGTTTGTTAATTCTTTTGCTACATATTTCATCATTACTGCACTCACATTCTATAACACCAGATCATAGGAAAATTGATGCCAGATGTACAAGGCTTCATATAATTGCACGACAAAACATGCCCATTATTAAGAAGTAAAATGACCACTTTTGCTTGCTATGTTCTGCCAGTTACATAGTCCTCCTACACATGGAGTATAATACACAAAGCTGTATCATAAATGACTAATGCTTGGTGCAACTTAAGTTTGGTGAATCAGCTTCTGAATTACGTAGGTTGGTGGGTGAAAGTTTGGCAAATTTATCATGCAGCCAATCCTAGCTATTGGCAAATAAAATTGACTAATTTCTGTCGATTTGCCACAAACTTTAGTCACACCAAACATTTATCATTTCCGGTAGCCTAGAATCAATCTACCTACATTGACTTGAATACATGATGCAACAATATGGATGATTCCCAATGTATCCTTTCTTGATAGACTGCACATGAAGCCTTTAATGCACTACCATGTATCAGCACCTTAGCTACACTGCAAGCAAAATTAGGAGGGCAACGGTACATAAGACCATGATGTGTGCAGTGTGCATACTGCAGCATACCAAACACTTGTTTGACTATAAGACAAATATCAAGCATGTAGTATTAGCCATTATTGAGTTCCGCTTATTTGAATAAATCAGTCAGTCAGTTAGTCACTAAGTCAGTCAAGCAGATAGTTAGTTAGTCAGTCAGTCAGTCAGTCAGTCAGTCAGTCAGTCAGTCAGTCAGTCAGTCAGTAGACTATTCCACTAAACGTATTTTTAGATTTTGTTATCGGAAACACTTTGGGTTGCACTACAGCACATTTGGGCTTGATTGCACCTAACCAATACTGCCAAGGCATCATGATAGTTTAGTGAAACAATATTACAGTAGCTTTCTGGAAGTGAAAATCATCATGATCCCTACTATATGGTACTGCATGGTAAATTCAATGTTTGTATATATTAAGCATGTTTCAATACACTCTATAATATCTGTCTCCGTCATGAAACATCAATTACACAATGCATATGTGTATTTGTTCTCTTTAGGGAGCTACAATATTCTTTTTTCATATTTTAAGAAACAAAGAGGTTTGTATGTTTGCTATACAGCACTACATATTGTTTAGTTAATTACTGTATGCATGTACGTTTTGTATGAGGGGTGAATAGGATATCACCAGGAAGAAGAATTTTGGTGAATTTATAATGATTAAAACAATTTGGCAACATTTGAATGAATGAAACACTGTTCATTTGTAGGAATGCTGGCATAATTTTGGGAATAATAAGTAGTTGAAAGAATTGGGAAATATTCCAGAATAATCGGATGAGTTCTAGGAATAATCGGTGCAAAATTATGTTTTCCTTGTAGTCTGATGCAAAAATCTTTTGAATAGTTACACCAATGAAACAGTGCAAGCTTCAAAACATCGAGGTACCCTAATAGAGCAGTCACTTACTCTAATAGAGCAGTCAGCTTTGAGCCTATAACTCTAAAATAGCAGTCACTTATATAAACCATAATTAATATGCTTATATCTGGCACAAATTTCAGGAATAATTTTGGGAATAATAGGTAGATAGGGGATAATTTTGAGAGTAATAGATGAAAAAAGAATTGCCAGAAAGAATAATTGGAGGATTTTGGAGCATAATAGACTTAAGCCAATTCGTTTGTCAATTCTACCATTTTTTTCTTGCTAAAGAGTAAATAATAACTGTGTACTGTGGTACATACACTGTATGTATGCAGAGCTTCAGTAATCGCTCTTTATTGTCTTCAAAATTTAAATATATATTTAATGGGTGCATTCACACCCCTTTGCATGTTAATGGTAGGTTTTGATAAGTGTGCAAGAGATAAGAAAATCTAATCAAAACAGCCAAGCTGTAAAAAAAAGGTGCAGCCCCCAAAAAGGCCATGGTAAAAAAGATGTGAAATACAATGGCTGGCTTTGGAGTTATTTTAACCTGTGCTTTTTTTTACTACAGAGAAAGAAGAAACATTCAAAGCAGACTTTTTTATATTAAATATTTTGATTTTATCATTACCATAGATTCCCTAAAAATTCGGCAGAAATAAATTAATTCTGTTCAGGTCTGGCCGAACAATTAGGAAAAAAATGTACCGACCCGGTGCTATTGTCGAATTTTTAGGGATCTATCTCTAATACAGTCTGCACGCTTCATGGCTATGTTAATTGCGATCCGTTTACTGCTTACTTTCTAGATTTCTTCTACAGGGACCAACAGGAACGCCTCAAGTCAGAGCTGACGATACCACCGCAACACTCACTTGGCCACAGCGCTATATACTATGATTGCCTACATTATCCAGGAGGGATGGTCAATGTCATTACTACATCGCTTTTGAATACAATCACCCAGACGTAATATTAAAGATTTCAACAAGTAATAAAAAATAGAAACCACAATCAATAATATTATTAAACTATCGTGATAAATCTTGCTAACAGATGCTGCATGAAGTGCTCCATGGCTTAACAAAGTATTATCTGAGGGTGTATCATGTGGGGCCAGGAGAGATTATATTCTGTGAACTGAAACGAAGATCATTTTGCTATAGCCGGCCATGATGTCACATGATGATATCGTTGGGTATTTTCCCTGAACAATTTCACACTTGGTGCTTCATACAGAATCGAGGTAACATAATATATTGTGTGAGGTTACTGGGAATCCTCAGTACTCAAGAGACCTTCGTCAAACTAGTACTCCAAGTGCCAAATAATTAGTGCATTTATAATTAAAAACTTTCCTACGCTTGCCGAAACTTAGAGCACATTGCGTTCAAAGCACAGGGGGTGCCGAATATTTAGAGATGCCGAAATTTTAGGGAATCTACAGTAATTATACAAATTTTGAATTATTACATGCCATTTCTTTTCTACAGGATGACTTGTTTGTAGCTGATCTTCTGTGGGTGACTTGAAATGTAGCTGAACTCTCTACATGGTCACATATAATGTAGCCGAACTCTCTATAGAATGATTTGTTTGTAGCTGAACTTTCTACATGGTGACTTATTTAATTTCTAGCTGATTTCTCTACAGGATAACTTGTTTAAAGCTGAACTCTCTACAGGGTGATTTGTATGTAGCTGAACTCTCTACAGGGTAAATTAGCTGATCTCTCTACAAGGTGATTTGTTTGCAGCTGAGCTCTCTACAGGGTATTACTTGTTTCTAGCTGATCTCTGTACAGGGTGACTTGTTTTTAGCTAATCTCTGTACAGGGTGACTTGTTTCTAACTAATCTTTCTACAGGGTGACTTTTTTGCAGCTGATCTCTCTACAGCATGGTTTGTTTGTAGTTGAACTCTCTACAGGGTGGCTTGTTTCTAGCTGATCTCTATAAAGGGTGACTTGTTTCTAGCTGATCTAACACAGTGATTTGTTTGTAACTGAACTCTGATTTAACTGATCTCTCTGATTTGTAGCTGAACTCTCTACAGGGTGCTTTGTTAATTGTAGCTGAACTCTCTATAACATGATGACTTGATCTCTCTACAGGGTGACCTGATCTCTCTAAGGGTGATTTGTTTCTAACTATAATGTGATTTGTTTGTAATCTACAGGGTGACTTGTTTCTAGCTGATCTCTCTACAGGGTGATTTGTTTGCAGCTGAACTCTCTACAGGGTAACTATTTCTATTTCTAGCTGATCTCTCTACAGTGTGATTTGTTTGTAGCTGATCTCTCTACAGGGTGATTTGTTTGTAGCTGAACTCTCTACAGAGTAACTGTTTCTAGCTAATCTCTCTATAGTGTGATTGGTTTTTATAGCTGAACTCTCTACAGGGTTATTTGTTTTTAGCTCAGGTTGGCTTGAAGTATTATAGAGTGACTTATTTCTAGCTGATGTCATAGCTGATCTCTCTACAGTATGATTTATTTGCAGCTCATCTCTCTACAGGGTGATGTGTGTGTAGCTAAATTCTCTACAGGGTGATTTGTATGCAGCTGTATTCTCTACAGGGTGATTTGTTTGTAGCTGAGCTCTCTGCACGGTAATTTGTTTGTAGTTGAACACTCTATAGGGTGACGTTTTTCTAGCTGATCTCTCTACAGGGTAAATTGTTTGTAGTGGAACTCTCTATAGGGTGATTTATGCATAGCTGTGTTCTCTATAGGGGGATTTGTTTGTAGCTGAACTCTACAGGGTATTTTGTTTGTAACTGAAATCATTACTGGGTGGTTTTTTGTAGCTGAACTCTCTACAAAGTAAATTCTTCTAGCTGATCTCTCTACAACATGACTTGTATCTACTGTACTGTAGCTGAACTCTCTACCGGGTAATCTGTTTGTAGCTGAATTCTCTACAGGGTGATTTGTATGCAGCTGTATTCTCTACAGGGTGATTTGTTTGTAGCTAAACTCTCTACAGAGTGGTTTCTTTGTAGCTGAGCTCTCTACAAGGTGACTTCTTCTAGCTGATCTTTCTACAGGGTGACTTGTTTCTATCTGATATCACTAGGGTGATTTGTTTGTAGCTGAACTCTCTACTGGGTAACTAGTTTCTTTGTAGCTGATCTCTCCACAGGGTGACTTGCTTTTATCTGGACTCTCTACAGGGTGATCTGTTCGTAGCTGAACTCTCTAAAGGGTGACTTGTTTCTAGTTGATCTTTCTACAATGTAACTTATTTCTAGCTAATGTCTCTACAGTGTAACCTTTTCTAGTTGATCTCTCTACAGTGTGACTTGTTTGAAACTGATTTTCTATAGGGTGGTAGCTGAATTCTACAGGGTAACTTGTTTCTAGCTGACTTCTGTATGGGGTGAGTTGTTTCTAGCTGACCTAATAGAGTAATTTGTTTGTGGTTCAACTCTCTACAGGGTGACTTGTTTCTAGCTGATCCCTCTACAGGGTAAATTGTTTCTAGCTGACCTCTCTACAGGGTGACCTGATCTAACAGGGTAATTTGTTTGTAGCTGAATTCTATGCAGGGTGACTTGTTTCTAGCTGATCTCTCTACAAGGTAAATTATCTCTAGCTGATCTCTCTACTGGGTGACTAGTTTCTAGCTGTTCTCTCAAGTTTGTAGCTGAACTCTCTGCAGGGTAATGTGTTTGTAGCCGAACTCTCTACAAGGTATGTAACTAGTTGTTTCTAGCTAATCTCTCTGCAGAGTAACTTGAATTCTCTACAGAGTGGTTTGTTTGTAGCTGAACTTTCCACACTACAGGGTAACTTTTTCCAGCTGATCTAACAGGGTGATTTATTTGTAGTTGATCTCTCTGCATGCAGGGTAAATCATTTCTAGCTAATCTCTCTAGAGGGTGACTTGTGTCTAGCTGATCTATCTACAGGGTGATTTGTTTGTAGCTGAATTTTCTACAGGGTAATTTGTTTGTAGCTGAACACTCTACAGTGTGATTTGTTTGTAGCTGATCTTTCTACAAGTTGAGTTTTTTCTATCTGATATCACTAGGGTGATTTGTTTTTAGTTAAACTCTTTACAGGGTGACTTGTTTGTAGCTGATCTCTCTACAGGGTGAGTTTTTTCTAGCTGAACTCTCTACAGGGTGATCTGTTTTTAGCTGATCTCTCTACAGAGTGACTTATTTCTAGCTGTATTCTCTACAGGGTGACTTAATTGCTTGTAGTAGCTGAACTCTGTACAAGGTGATTTGTTTGTGGCTTAACTCTCTACAGGGTGAATTGGTTTCAAGCTGATCTCCCTTCGAAGGATGACTTGTGATGGTCTGAATCGCTAGAGCGATTTATTTGTAGCTGCATAGTGACTGTTCTATTAGAGTATCTCGATCTCGCTTTTGCTACACGTAGTTCACTTTCGAATCATAACTAAGTGGTTTGTAAACTTTCTATGATGATTAATCCAGCTACATACCAATTTTCAGCTCGTTGCTCTAAGAGGTTTGCCTGGTAGGCGTGAAAACTAATAGTTTTTTATTCAGTCATAAAATTCAATTGCATCATTGTGACACAGGTTGGGTTTTGTGTCATATCTCGATGGCTTTTATCTGGTTTCTTTTCAAACCACAAAAAGGCACTCCTGTGATGTTAACTCCATCTACATAGCAATCTACATAGCACTTTTCAGCTCATTCCTTCAAGGGGTTTACCCTGTGGGAGTGACAGAAGTTTGATATTATTTTACGTGAATAATTAGTCATAACTCCATGAATGGCCATCGGATTCCTACCAAACATGGTACTGAGATCTGCTTTAATGAGCTCTTTAAGTGTGCCAAATTTCAGCCTGATTGTAGGATGCATTGGTGTTCTATGGCAGATTTTGCAAAGCTGCAAAATGAAGAAGAAAATGAAGAAATTAAAACGAAATTTTGGCCGCAAGTATCTTGGAAATCTCTGGAACGATTTTCTTCAAATGAGGAATGTAGACTCCCCTGCCTGGCCGACACTTCTGTAGCAAATTTGGTTCCAATCGGATTAGGGATCACAGCAGGGGCAGTGGAGCAGGCCAAAACATGAGGGGGCCAGGCCAGCTGTAAGTTGAAGACAAAAAAAGACTGCTCTATTACTAAGAGTATCCAGATCCTGACTGTTCTATTAGAGTATCTCGATCTTTTCTTGTAAACAGTGTCCCATAAAAGTGGGGGAGCCATGGCCCCCTCCCGTCTCCACCGCTTATGGATCACGGAGCTACATATGTACAGTATGTGTGAAAATCGCGTTTTCTTTCTTCCTGTTAATATACTCATGGTGTGGCGCACTGACTTCTTGGGCTGCACGACACACTACCGTGTGTCTTGGTTTTTTGACAAAATATGATGATGCATACCTGTATAATACAGTATCCTTACTTTTTAAAAGAAGCATACACCTGTATATATACCTATTCAGCTTGACTGTTTTGTATAGCTACTGCAATATACTGTAGATGTTCATCTATCCAGAAAAATACACAAGCCAAACAATTCTTACAGCATTAATTTTGTTATCTGGTTTCCTACATATTCAGGTGGTTAAGTATTTGCAGCACATCTGGAAGCGTATGACAGCAAAGAAATCAGATACAACATATAAGGTGTGCAAGGAAATACATTCTACTGTATATAATCACATTAGGGAAGAAAACATAAAGATTTTAATTTAAGCTATTGACATGTGTTTGAACACTTATTACGTACTACTTTAGCTAACTGTTCAGAGCAATTATCGCTAATGAATTTCAATATGACATTTTATTATTTACATATACATTAGGATACCATGAGAAGTAATATCATCATGAAATCAACATCAAAATCACAGTCAACTGCTGGTACAACTGGTAAGGACACACAAACACAATGTTTTGAGTGATGTATGTATGTACACAAAAATTGGAAATGCAGTGATTTTTATTGTTTAATATATCATCTGTATACATAGATGACATCCTTGAAACTGCATTATCCAATAAAGAACTTGATGACATCAGTAAGATTGAATAGTGATAAGGAAAAATTATCCATTGCCCCTAGCAAACTGAATTTTACATGATTTGTAGTTGTGAATGTCTAAAGTAACTTGTCTAATATCTAAAACAATGCCTTATAAAAATAGGTCATGAGATAATTATATTTTGAAGTTAGTAGTTTTCCTATCTATATAATGTCTATATGAGGGGGAAATACTGTAGTTGCTTCTTCTGGGTAATCACGTACATGATGTAATGGAATTAAAATGTCATATCTTATGACCGTCCATTTTGGAGAGATTGTTTTTGGTGTTTACACCTACAAATAATGTGAAATTTAGATATTTTCTTTTAAATTTGACAACATGGTTTTCTTATGAATGGGTAACTGCTGCCCCTCACATATAGTAGACAATGTATAGGAAAACCATGAACTTAAAAAAATGTCACATTTCATGATCTGTACATAGCTATATGCTATCCCCTAAAATTAAAGAAGTTACTTTAGACATTCACATATACACATAATGTAAAATTCAGGTTGCTAGAGTGTAGGAGCTTTAGTTATTGTTATGTGTTATTATGAAATTTATCTATTACAGTGCCCATTATTATGCTCATGCTCTAGCACATGTACTCACTATAGAACAAGTTCATTTGACAGTAAACTACATACTGTATACAAGCAAATATTTTCTTGCCAAGTACAGTACGTACACAGTATGGCTGTACATACAGTACAATAATAAGACAAATGTGACCGGATTTGCGAAAAGGTACCTTTTCCACACATTTTACATACCAGCAAACAAAATGGTGTAACATTTGACTCCTTACACTGATTAACTTGCTCTTAGTTTCAAAATGCAGCTAGATACTGTAGCTACACTCATGGATAATTTCAAGCAATTATATGAAATGATCGAAAAGGTATGAAGCTTCAAAATTCAAAAAATGGGTCAAATTTTGTGTGTGAAAAAGTACCTTTTCGCAAATCCGGTCACAAATGTGAAATATTCATAAACATGATTACCACATTAGTGTAATAATGTAATCTAGAATTCAACAATTGGATACTTAGTTTTAAACAGGTCTCAATATTATTTCATATAGTGAAAGAGTCAGTGTGCAATGTTTGTTCCATACTTTATAACCTTCTGGTATACAATACCACAGGTGCTACAACTCAAAATTTTCAACTCCTCCCATTTATAAATAATTTACTGCGTAGATTTATAATAATATTGTACATCACTGAGATATACATAGAGATAGCAAATACTATGTAGTTATAAAAGAATGTGCTGTTGGATTAGATTGTTGGACATATTCCGAGTGGGAAACAGACGTTTCTGGTGTGGTGAATAATGAGTTGCAGCATGCTGATTGGATTAATGCTGAAAAATCAACTGAAAATCCATTATTTACAACTGCAGGTAAATTTACAGGTACAACATGCACAGTGGTGGAGGAAGTAGTTGATGTAAAGGGGGCTGACCAGAGTATAGAATCTCCGGCAACAGGGGGGTCAGTTGTGTGTGCCCCCAGATACTGTAGCCATTTTAACTTCACTCTCAAAGTTCACCAAAATCAATTTGTAGGTATAATTTGAAGCATTTCAACTAAAACACCAACTTTTTAGTCAAAAGTATTTATTTGCAGTCAATCAAAAGCAAAGATTTTAGAATAAAAAACTGTTGTAATAAACTTAAGCAGTACGAAACAATATTTAGACACTTGGAAACACCTGGTACAGTGGTGAGATATCAACTCTCAGCTTGCAGGTAAGAGGTCAGTGGTTCGATTCCTGCAGTAGAAAAAGAATTTTACTATAGTATATGTGACTGTCTCTGGGAAAACCGTTCTTATCGCCCATTTAAAAGTATCGAGAAACGTCGGTTTTAAATATTCTGTGTGTTGTAGCTGGCCAATGGTGGTAGCTACGCATACCAAATTTTCACACGTTTCACAACAATTTCTTACCTTCCTGATCATCCACTGAAGAAGTAGTCAACAGCTAAGTTTCCCGCCATTTTAGATAG
The DNA here is from genome assembly GCF_963678975.1 of Dysidea avara. Lineage (NCBI taxonomy): Eukaryota > Metazoa > Porifera > Demospongiae > Dictyoceratida > Dysideidae > Dysidea > Dysidea avara. Next base: position 35,327,008 of record NC_089272.1, read on the forward strand.
TTTTTAAACCGAGGTTGTCTGTATCAGGCGAGCTCCAGAAGAGTGGGAGGCGGGGGCCCTGGAAGGCGGGCAAGATGGTGTTCTAAAATTGAAAAGAGACGTGCTGGGATGAATTAGGCCAAGTTATAGGCCATTCAGGGCTCAGAACTGGCTAAAATGAAAGGAAATTTACAGCACAGGTCATTGTCCAACACCACAGAGCTGTACAGCCACACACAGCCATCTCCTGGTCGGCCAGGGCTCCATCAAGACCCCAGACCACTCGTACGGCTCGCCACTGTGCTCTAGAAAAGCAGCCAGCAAAAGCAGACCACTTTACTCTGGTCGACTGTGGCAGTGAAACGTGATAGTGCATTCATTAAGCTTTGTGTTTGTGTGAAAAAATCAAACTTCCTGTCTTGGGCGATAAGAACGGTTTTCGTAGATCCAGTCACATATACTATTAGAACATGTTTTATGAAACGCTTTGACTACTCTATTAGAGTATTTGTGCATTCTATTAGAGTATATTGATTTTTAACAGTTTCAGCCCCACTCCAAGAAGGATAATTTAGTGGACCGAGGGCATGTACAGTGTATTGTATTATAGATAATATACCCTCCTGGATTGGCACCACTGGTTACAGGCTGGTTTCACACCCCCTTCAATTACAAGACAAGTTTCTCTGGGCGAAACAAGACTCACCACTGGTAAAGGGTTCTTTCTCAAGATATTTTGGAAGCCAACAGTGAGTTTTGAGGCAAATTGGCTCTATATTGTGTGAATGGTAGAAGCGAAACTAAATGCTAGATGTGATGGTTTGGACACATTCAAGGAAAACACCAAAACCCTGTACGCTACACCCTTCGCACCCAGACCATACCACAGAGCAATTTTTGATGACTTCGTAGTATAAATTGTGTAGTGATACTGTTTAGAATCACAGAGAGAATGTGCTTCCTGTTTTGCCAAAAAATACCATCTCAAAAACCTGCCACAGAAGTTATGGGATGACATATTATTTAGCCGAGGCCATTCTTTATAGCATAGTTAACCTTGTGACACTTTCTTTTTCTACCTACAGCACTTAGTTTAGCCAAGAATGTGCTTCCCCCAAAGCATGTAATCTGCCATTGTAAGATGTCTAACCAATAGTGACGCGAAGTAGTCAAACTCACCAAAACAATTATTATAATAATACCACAAGTCATTCTTGTTACAAAATAAGGTCGTTAATGCCATGGTTCAGCTTTAATAGGATTAAATTTGTTGAGGTGCAAACCAGCCTAAGGACACCTTACAAAGTACAGTATTATCTATGATTGTATGTATAAAACTACAAGTATTTATATATGAATGTATGAATTTTGTAGATGGAGATAATGATTTTGATAAAGTACTAAAAATGCTGGAGAAAGCTAAATATGATGATGCTGTGGACACTTTCTTTTAGTTGTGTGTGTATTTAGTACTTTATGTATAGCTGATGTATAATGTGTGTGTACTCCCTATAATAGCTTTACATGTATTTGTATTGTCACAGGATGGCATATGTAGGTTAACAAATATGCATGGGCATTCAAAGGTACAGTCAAGGTCAATACGCAAGGTAGTGAGTCACGCGGCCAAGGGCATTATTCTATTGAGCAGTGTTCAAAAATCATCTGTTTTGCTCATGAGAAATACTTGTTATTTCCAAAATGTGCCATCATCTTTGGCCAAAGAATGTTTTATTTAAATGACTTTCTTGCATTCTCTTATTTTGACCGGGCCAGGGCATGCAGGCACATATAATTTGCATATTTTTTTCAAATTTTCATCACCCATAACTTTTTATGCCATTGTGCTATGATCATGCACTTTTCAGCTTGTATTAAACATTTAAAATGCAAATATTCTACTCCACTACTGAGATATTATTTGTATAACGGGAATGATTCGCGGAAGAAAACATTAGCGATTTTAGGTGCATTCGCGAATGTTTTCTTGCAAAATTTTTCCTACAATTAAAATAATTTTTCGGTTGATGTAGCATTCATGTAAACGAGTGCATAAGCGGGTAGCTACTCGCCTTGCTACTCGCTAAACTGCTCTGCTATAATATGCGTGACGGTATAGCCAGTGAGGAACAGGACCGTGGCTTGTGATTCGAACAGACGGATGCAAACTTCTGTTAGTATCTATGAAAAATCAGTGATACTAAATGGGGAAAATACAACTGCAGCCCAGCGATTTTCACTGTGCCGGAATGGCGTGTCTTAGCCTCGGTTTTAGTGCCGCCCCCCAAGGCGGCTGCTGCTATAGGTGTGCCTATCGTCCGCGCTCTTGTGAATGCCTACTTCTCCAGCGAAACAGCGATCATGCATGGCTACTTGTATGCGTAGTACGCAACATGTCAGAGTCAGCCATACCGGGGATTTCAGTTCCGTTTGAAAACAGGCGTTTTGCGTGATGATGTAATCACGTTGTTTTGAACTAGGTGACGTCATCACGCAAACAGTAGAATTTTCAAACGGAACTGAAATTCCCGGTATAGTAGAGCGTTCCCTATCCATAGAAAAAAAGATTAATTTATTGTGGGCGCACGCACAATAATTAATTACTTTATGAGGAAATAGTAGATCATTCGTGAATGTTTTCTTCCGCGAATCATTCCCGTTATTAACTGTACATTAAAATTTGCAGAAAAAATAACCTTCTGTATACTTCAATTTATGTAAATGGAGTTTTATTTATGATAATGATAATATGTGAGCTCCGTGATTTACAACTTTTAATGTACTGTTATAGTCTGGTAGATGAAGCTTATAACCTGAAAAATGGTACAAAAGAAAGTTTGGTATCACTTTAAAACATACGATATCCAAAGTCTCAAAAAAAACCCCTCTTGGTTTTATATCAGTTCATGTTTTTTTTTTCTGTTGGCATATTCATTAATTCATTTCTCAGTAGAATTGTACAGTAAAAGCCGCCACAATTTACACATTATGATACATACAGTACATACAAGGTGCAGTATAATCAAGCAATAAGAAGTACATGAGCTGGAAGAACCCATCACTCAACGAGTTATTAACACCTGGAACTTACTTCCTAACCATGTAGTGTCTGCACCCAATATAGCTATTTTTCAAACACCAACTGAACTGTTACTGGTAACATCTAGGATATGGATATGAACAAAGCAGTGACGAATCTAGACATTTTCAGAGGGAGTTTCAGGTTGCACTCAACTTCAGCCTAGCTGTAAGTCGAAGACCAAAAAAAAAAAAACAGTCACTGGCTCACTGCTTGCTGTTGAACTCTTTCAGAGGCAAAAGTATGAAGTTTCGCCAGCCAAAGCTGATATTCTCTGCTTCCCTTCATCAAGGTGCCATCCCACAGATTTGGAAACAAGCTATCGTGACACCCTTATTTTAAAAAGGTGATAGATCCAACCCCTCAAATTATCGACCAATATCACTTACGTGTATATGCTGTAAAGTTTTGGAACATATGGTATATACAAACATCATGTCTCACTTCTCTGAACACAGTGTACTCTCTGAATCCCAATTTGGATTTCATAAGAATTATTCAGCTGAACTACAATTAATAAAAACATCTCATGATTTTGCTTCTAGCTTAAACAACAAAGGCAAAACTGATGCCATGTTACTAGATTTTAGCAAGGCTTTTGACCGAGTTCCGCATCACTTACTGCTCACAAAGCTTCAACATTATGGTGTAAGTGGCAACATCTTGAACTGGATTACTGACTTTTTGGACAGCCGTACTCAGCGTGTGGTATGTCTGTGGTGGTGCCACCTCTAAACCTATAAACATAACTAGTGGCGTACCTCAGGGAAGGGTGTTGAGACCACTATTATTTTTAGCATATATCAATGACATCACTACCAATTTATCATCTTCCTGTCGTTTATTTGCTGATGACTGTATTTTGTACAGAAAGATAGATACACCGGATGATGCTAAAATATTTCAAGAAGACTTGAGAAAACTGGAAATATGGGAAGAGACCTGGGGGATGAAATTCAATATAGAGAAATGCATGATATTAGCAATCACATTAAAACATAATCCTTACATTGCAGAATACACCCTCCATTGCAAAAAACTGAATCCTGTTGCAAGTGCTAAATACTTGGGTATCAATTATGATAGCAAGCTTACATTCAACCATCATGTGGACACTGTTTGCCAAAAAGCTAACAACACTTTAGCATTCTTATGAAGAAATCTGAAACACTGTCACCAAGGAGTTAAGCTAAATGCCTACAAGATATTTGTTCTACCAATTTTAAACTATGCTGTGACAGTTTGGTCCCCACACACACAATACCACATCAATAAACTAGAAGCTGTTCAGAAACATGCCGCTTCTTTTATTGTGTCCGATTACCGCAGATAAAGTAGTATATCACATATCCTAAATTCATTAAAATTAAAATCCATAGCTAGTGTACCACCATACAAGGCTTCGTCTCTTGATGTTCTACAAGATTGTCAATCACCTAGTAGAGCTTCCAATCCCCAGTTATATTTTACATTGTACAAGATGTTTAACAGGAAACCAGGATAAGTTCATCAAACCATCTGCTACTGTTGATGCATACAAATTTAGTTTTTACCCAAGATCAATTATCCTATGGAATCAACTACCAATAAATGATATTTTTTCCCTAAATGATTTTGATAGTGTTCTTCAATCAACACTGACACATTCAATGAAAAACAGTAATTAACAATCTAAAGACATTGTGAGTTTTACAATCATAAATATATATGTGACCGGATTTCATATAACAAGGCTTCCACACACACAAAATCAAACTTAGGATTTTACCAGAAATGGATTGCTGGATACACTATCATATTTCACACTGTACTTCCTTCAGCACTGACAAGTCTGGTTTCTGTAGCAGCTTTCTTCCGACCCTGTCAAAGCTACGAGTGTAAGATTGGCACCATTAAATGGCCATGGCTTTGTGATAATGGTGTGTAGTGAGCTGGGACTTCACAGAGAGCTCGCCAATAGTGTTCTCAGTCAATTTGGAGTAATTTGAGGGCCATGGAGGGCCATGGAGAGCCCAAACTTGGCCTCTGGATTCCAACCGTCTTCTTACTTCATTTTATACCCGTATATTAAAACCTGCTCAAAACAGGGCAAATTTTGGGTATCAGAAATGTATACACCCACTCAGTGATAGCTAGTGAACAGATGAAAAATTGGTGCAAATTTTGTTTGCACAGCTGTAGTCACTGGGAAGTTATTACACAATGATTCCTTAAAACCGCCATATCTCCTAACAAAGCTTTGTGCGTCGAAGCCTTATTTTGTCAAATTCAGTCACATATAATACAATACACTATGTACAACTCGTCAGTGATTTTATCACTAACACGACGAGTCGTAAGTAATTAGGGGCGCGCGTTATTTTCAGAGGGGTTTCAGCTGAAACCATTCAACCCCCTGTATCCGCCACTGCAAATGCCCAATGCCTAAACATATTTTTGTATATTAACTTTATCCTGTGTGTGTACATCCATTACCAATAATGATAATAACAGGGGGGCTGAAGCACCCCTCTCTTCACTTTTAGGCTTTACTTGATCAATATGCTGAGGATTGTAATGAAATTTTGTCTTAGCATAATTATATGATCACTAATAAGACAAATACTCATAAAACCACCTTATAAACATCTTTTCAAGGCATTATCAGTGGATTTAAGCTAAAGGTATGCAACAAGGACCCGGATCAGCATTTGAGATGTACAAGATCGAGATACTCTAATAGAGCAGTCACCTAACTACTCTAATAGAACATTCACTGGAAGCATAAAGTTGGTTCTGTTATGGATTATTTCCAATCTGCCTGCACCTATACATACAATGAAGTGCATTGGTCTGTTTAAAAGGCTTGGTTCATCTACTTGTGTAGTTATTATGTATGCCAATACTTACAGGTACACAATTTCCATTCAAAATGCTCTCATATTTGATTCAATCTTGTATCATTCAAATTTCAAAATTTCCTAACATGCACATATTGTTGTGCAATTGTGAGAGGGTGCATCATGTGCTTGGTTGTCTGGACCTATCCAAACCTTTCCATTAACAAATGCTGCAGAGAGCATTACCTATAATCTAAAGGCAGTATATAAAATATCTACTGGCAGAAATATGTATTTTATGTGGAAATGTCTCCAAATTGCAGTATTTTAGTATCTAGCATTAGCATTAAAAATTTCCTGGGGGGACGTGCATCCTGATCCCCTAATTCCACATGCTTTGCATGCTGGAAAGTATGCTTCGCACACCTCTACCCAAGAGATTAGTACCTTGAGTTATGCATAGTCCTCCCTTTTATAAATCCTAGATCTTCCCCTGGTATTATGATAAACTACTTTCACAAACATTACTAAGATGATGATCCCTTCACACAATGTCCAACAAAAAACAGCCAGAAAGTAGTGTAGTAGTACAGTGACCACTATGCAACCTAATAGACCAGACTGAACAGTAAATGTACATAAGACTTTAACTTCATTAAGGCAATTGTAGAGGTGACACAAGCATCCTTCCTACAACAAGGTACTGTTACTACAAAATAATTCCGTTAACAACTAAGATACACTACTATACAGCATGTGTGTTGGCACATAAAATTTTACAAACTTTCATAACTCAACAGTTTTTATACCATTTAATTTAGTTATGCTGTAATTCCTATAAAATGCAATTTCTGACCATTTAATTAACTGTAATAAAGGTTCAGGTATTCTATGATACTGAGATATGATCTGTTGTGGGATAGGATGTGGTTTGTGCCTACATGTCCTGTTTTCATAGGCACGGCTGCATGTAGAGCAGTCATCATCTCTAATAGTACAGTCATTTCAATACTAGTGTTTGATCATGACTTTTGCTACTTGAATTAATGTGAAATCAACATTAATATTTTGGAACTAGTGAGATAGTAATACTATTTGAGTATCTCATTGTAAAAAAAATGATTGTACATTTACTTTCTTCCTGGCCATCTGCATCTTGTGCCTCTCCCATTGTCAGTTCTCCGTATCTGCCTCTGGATTTTACTTTAAACTTACTTAAGTGTGGTAAATAAGTGACATACTAATAGTAAATTGGATATGTTTTTATTATTCAGCCTTTAATATCCAATAGTATAGATTCCATTTGTGACTGCATAGAGTAAAAACGGAAGCTTATGCACATTTTGAATATGTTTAGATTTTAAATCCTGTATGCTACATGTATATTTATAAAAGCTTTTTAATATTATCAAGTTATGTTCAATCCTTTGTCATGGAACTAGTGTTCATTGTGTACCCTATATCTGTTTCACGTGGTTGTAATCAGTGATTAAATCAGTTTTTCTTCAAAAATTAGGCGTGTTTAATCTTCCGTTTTTACTATATGCAGTCACATTTTAAAGCAAATCAAGACACATTAATTGTCACACATAGTGGTGTGTGTTGTGTTGCATGTGAAATGCAAGCCACATCAGTGGATTATTACTTTCCAGGCATATTACACTGCTTCTCCTAATTACTAATTTTGCACTGAAGCTGCCTGCCAGTTAGGGTAGCCTACACTCAAGCTCAGAATTCTCTCTCTCTCTCTCTCTCTCGCTCGCTCGCTCGCACGCACGCACGCACGCACGCGCACGCACGCACGCACGCACGAACGCACGCACGCACGCACGCACGCACGCACGCACGCACGCACGCACGCACGCACGCACGCACGCACGCACGCACGCACGCACGCACGCACGCACGCACGCACGCACGCACGCACGCACGCACGCACGCACGCACGCACGCACGCACGCACGCACGCACGCACGCACGCACGCACGCACGCACGCACGCACAACTTATTCTCGTACTTATTTTGACCATATAGTTCAATAGTGCACAAGGCCTTATTTTGAACTATATGGTCGAAGTGTCTGGTAGAGGATATACGGATACTATCTGGGCGCTTGTACTGTTGTAGATCAGGATTCTCTAGCGGACACTGATCAGTTCAAATGTTTTCGTGATGACCGGGTGAACAGTACGTGGTAGTGATTGTGGAGAAGTGAGTCAGGGTGACTATGACAATGATTGTTCAGTTGCTGAACCAGACCAGAAGCTGAGTGAAGGTGAATTCTCACTATAAAGGGAATGAGGGGTACGTACCTTGGTACGTACGGTCCAGCTTTCATGGGTATAGCTCCTAGCCTCCATCCTACCCATACAAGTTTATGCCTTTCAGTGAGCTGGTCTATGGTGGCTAGATCATTTACTAGACTGATGAAAATTAAGAAGCACTCCCATTTCCCCGCTTGTATTGTGTTGGAACATGAATCTATGGTTGTAACTTCTGAACTTTGGGTACAGACAAGAGTTGCTTCATCAGTCTGCAGCTAGTAGTGGCACAGGTATATCTGCTATCACTGAGGTTGGCTTCCACATTAGCAGATAAATAGGGTATGGCTTATAGCTAGTTGATACTTGAAGTGTAGCCTTTTTTTTTTCATTGTTGAGAGCAATGTACCTGTCATGTGTTATGCACCTATCAGCATAGGCGGCGGAAAGGGGGGGGCTAGGGGGCTAAAGCCCCCCCTCGGTCTGCTGAGGGGGGGGCTTAGCCCCCCCTCAGAATGATATCACACCGAAATTATCTTTCTTGGAGTGGGGCTGAAAACCGTGATAAAGATCGAGATACTCTAATAGAGCAGTCACTCTATAAAGTAGTCAGTGTGTAGCGAGCTATGTAAGGATTTTTATGTAGTTTATCAGCTAGAAATGGTAGCTGGTGAGGTGGAAAGCTCTTGTCAGTTGGTTGTGACCTTTTTTTTTTTTTTTTTTTTTTTGGTCTCACCTTACCAAACTATAGAAATAAGTCTGGGTCAGCCCAGCCCCCCCTCATATCAACTACTTCCTCCGCCGCTGCCTATCAGTGTCCACCTCCCCACCTTGGAGTAGGGTGGGGCAGGGGATTTAACAAACTCTAGTGTCAAATTTCCTAGTGATGTGCCAATAGAATTTATCCCATTAGCCGATATTGAAATCAATGGCCGATACCGATCCGATGTTTGCTAAAATTTCACACATTTTTGTTATTTTATTTTTGATGAAAACAATGGCAGTAAAGTTAATCAACTAAGTAATCTGCTAATAATTACTGTTACTGATATTGCTGAAATTTGGGTGATAAACTGATTTCTGATTATTTACCAATTAATTGGTGCATCACTAAAATTTCCCAGTGCTGGGACAAAGAAGCTTGTTGAAACCCCACTACGTCCCTACCTTTAAAGAGGGATGTTTGAGTTATCTGTAAAATTAAAAGGCTTACACTAGACTGATCCCAAGTCAATCACACAGTAGCATATGGAAAAATTGCAGCCTCAGAACCTCAAAAGAAGCAGAAAAATGTTTGTGAGGTATGCTTGACCATACCTTTTATATTACACTTGGGGCGGTTTTTATAGTGTTTAACATTAGTGGCAAGTGATATGTACCCTTTGCTTCCTTATATGTTTAGTATCCATGACTACTTATGTGTCTAGAATTGGTATTCCATAGCAGAAAGCATGGACTTGTTTTTGCACAGATTGATGGCTTACATGTGTGCTGTACTATAGTAACAGTTGTACTATCTTGTTGTGCTCTCTTGAAAGTCTGTGTATGTGTGTTTTCCGCACAGAAATGTTTTCAACAGTTTTGCAATGCAGGTTACTGCAGTCTGCTACATAGCTATAGAATCTTAATTTTTTTGTAACCTCTTCCATGGCCATTTTGTGTACATATATGTAATGATATATGTATCAAACACACACACACACGCATGCAATGCACACACACACACACACACACACACACACACACACACACACACACACACACACACACACACACACACACACACACACACACACACACACACACACACATTTTATTGCTGTACTTTGTATTGGTGAGGTCAAACGGAAGTGTGTACTTTATATCCATATTGTGCATCCGGCTGCACACTTCAAAGCTGCTAATCTAATCTGTGTTTGTTACACCTACATCTGTAGGAAAAGAAGTGCTGTATTAGCAGATCATGGACCGGTGGATCATGGATCAATGGATCATGTGAAAGGTAAAAGTGCATATAATTATTTAGTGTGTGTTTATGTGGCCGTATATTGTCATATGATCACTTAACAGCTGGACATCCCTTTTTCACTGAATCTTCACAATTGTTCACCAACGCCTTGTGTAGGCACTTTGGCAAATAATGTAACGTTATGTGCTTGTACCCAATTTCTTGCTTGTTTGAACAAAAAAATTATTGTGCATATCTACCCAGCTGTATTAGTGGGACCTGGCATTAACTGCAGCAGTAAATTCCAACTGTTATGTCACTAACTTAATGGGTTAATACCCATGCGTGTCTTCACCTATGTGACATGTTATACATAGCGTCCTACTTATTACCAGTCCTACCCTTGATGCTGGCATCTGAGCAGTGCATCCCCAGTATTCCGGTGGGCAGAGACAAAGGAACCTTACTTGCTTTAAGCGTGAATAAGCTCTTCCAACCCACCAAGAATTACCCAGAACTTACATGCACACAAGTTTAGCAAATAAAGTTTGACTAATTTCGTATAATCATTATTGAACATATTGTAGCTAATAGGCAAAAAAAGTTTTGGCAACTTAGTCCCTCTAAACTCCCATTGTTTATGTCAAGTATACATGTATATATCTGTACTGTGTGTGTGTGTGTGTATGTGTGTGTGTGTGTGTGTGTGTGTGTGTGTGTACGTGTGTGTGTGTGTGTGTGTGTGTGTGTGTGTGTGTGTGTGTGTGTGTGTGTGTGTGTGTGTACGTGTGTGTGTGTGTGTGTGTGTGTGTGTGTGTGTGTGTGTACGTGTGTGTGTACGTGTGTGTGTACGTGTGTGTGTGTACGTGTGTGTGTGTACGTGTGTGTGTGTGTGTGTGTGTGTGTGTGTGTGTGTGTGTGTGTGTGTGTGTGTGTGTGTAGTGTGTGTGTGTGTGTGTGTGTTTACACGTGTGTGTGTGTGTGTGTGTACACGTGTATGTGTATGTGTGTACACGTGTATGTGTGTGTGTGTGTGAACATGTATGTGTGTACATGTGTGTGTGTGTACATGTGTGTGTGTGTGTGTGTATGTGTGCGTGTGCATGCACATGTGTGTGTGTACACATGTGTGTATACGTGTGTGTGTGTACACGTGTGTGTGTGTACACGTGTGTGTGTGTGTGTGTGCGCGCACGTGTGTGTGTGTGTGTACAAGTGTGTGTGTGTGTGTGTGTGTACAAGTGTGTGTGTGTGTGTACCAGACATGGGGCCAAGTACATGAGTACTTATACTTAAGTACACTTAAGTACAAGTTTGAAAGTACTTGTACTTTACTTAAATACTTTCTTAATTACCCCAGTGTACTTGTACTTATACTCAAGTATTTTTGCCAAGTACTTGAGTACTTAAAGTATTTTTAAGTACTGCAAACATTGTAGTAAGAAATTATCATTTATAGTGCATAGTATCCTTCTACGTCAGACACCATCCTTCCCTTTCCATTGTGGCAAAATAGTGCTTGTATTATTTATCCCATTTAAGTGGTTATTTAGCATTGCAGGAAAAGAATTTAAATCCGAGTGTAGTAGACCTAGAAATGATTATTATGCAGTATAATAATTCTGTGAATATAAAAACTGTACCTTGCATGTTTGTACCTCAAGCTTAAGTTATTATGCATGGCTGTTGCTATAGGAAAATGTACTGTACTTGTACTTTACCTAAGTACTTTCAGTATGTACTTGTACTTTACTTAAGTACTCTTGTGATTTCAGTTGGAGTACTTGTACTTATACTTCAAAAACTCAAAAGTACTTGTACTTTACTTAAGTACTTTTAAATGTACTTGGCCCCATGTCTGGTGTGTACAAGTGTGTGTGTGTGTGTTTGTGTGTGTGTGTGTGTGTGCATGTATCTCTTGTGGGTTACTTACTTGTCCTGCCCCAGGAGGATTTGTCTGCACTGATTCATAGTGCCTGAGTACTCCCAGTGCTGGTTAACTGGATAGGCTTGACTGCTGAAGGCTTTTTGTGTGTGTGTGTGCGTGCGCGCGTGTGTGTGTATACGTGTGTGTGTGTATACGTGTGTGTGTGTATATACGTGTGTGTGTACACGTGCGTGTGTACAAGTGTGTATGTGTGCGTGTGTGTGTACACGTGTATGTATGTGTGCGTGTGTATGTATCTCCTGTGGGTTACTTACTTGTCCTGCCCCAGGAGGATTTGTCTGCACTGACTCATAGTGCCTGGGTAGTGTACAAGTGTCCCAGTGCTGGACAACTGGATAGGTATGACTGTGCTAGCACAGTAGGCGAAGGATTTTTGTGTGTGTCTGTGTCTGTGTGTGCTCACCAACCTGGTAATTGCTATAGCTTCAATTCTCACTGATGCTTGGTTGTTGTCACTGTTGTTGTTTTCTTGAGAAAGAAACTTTGCATGTTTCGTATAATAGTGAAACTTTGTGCACCCACACATTTGCTTGTACAGCACTCCTGTGGGGGCCCTATCGTGTACATGAATGCTTATACTGTAGCACCTGATTAGTGCACAGGGGTATCCCAGTGCTGGTACCTGGGCCAGTAGGTGTGACCACACATACAGCAACCCAAATTATTTTTGGTTTTGCCTGCATGTTTTAGTGTAGTCTGTTTATGTGTGTTAGTATGTGACAATGTGAGTAGTGAAGGGTAAATGATGTGGCTGTGAAGTTTATATGTGTACTATGGTACAGTAGTTGTTACTGGCAAGGTAACTACCATGTAGTGTTGCATATAATACCATCAATTTCACCAAATTATCAGTGTGGGTGTTGCTATAGTAACTGTTGAATACTCATTCAAATAAGTATGTACATCTTTATTTAGTAGTGCAGTCCCCTGCGTACGATGACTACTCCAGGTAAACAAACATGTCAAGGTGTGTTAAATCATGGTGTTTGGATGCCTTTACTTCTATGTATACAGTTGTCCAAGTAAAGTGACAAGAGGTTGTCTCGGTCAAGAATCCCAAAGAGTTTGTTCAGTTGGTGAGCCATTGACTGGATATGTGACCAAGTCTGACAAAACCAGGCTTATAGCCCAAAAAATGCATAATGCTTAATTTTCTTTATAAGTTATAACAATTCTGTAAAGTTCTCACACAAGTGGTCGAAATGTTAATTTGTTATCATGTTCGGCGAGAAAGTTATTATTATACATATGTCAGACTTTTGAAAAGTGATCAAATTTTGACAGGCTATAAGCCTGGTTTTGTCAGACCTGATCACATTATATTGTAAATTAGATGTGATCATTAATACCTACCATTGAAAGTGATTTGTTACTATTCAATGTGATCAAAAATTTCTTTGATGTTCTTGCTAAAATAAAGTTTCATTGAAAGTAGCTAGCAGGCTTAACACTTGTTATACTGATTCCTTAAAATGTGTTAAATCATACGTCAAACATTTACAGAGCACCTTAGATTTCTAGTAATATGGTATTCTGAACTTTTGTGTCACATCATGTGAGGTTGAGGCAGCAAGTTGATGTACGCATGTGGTACTGACCTTATGTAGCACTGACAACTTTCTTAATTGTTTATTATTATTGTAATGCCTGCCAATCTTGGGTCGTATAGAAAGTTTGCCTTATGCACACTGTAGCTTCAGTCACACTCTAATGATGTAGTTGAAGTGCGACTTACCTGTATGTACCCCAATAGTACATGGTATTTTACTGTCTTACTATATGCCAGTTGTATGTGTGCCATAGAGAAGGCTACTAACAGGATTGTGAAAGTGTGGCTTGGAGAAAAGTCTCCTACATGTGTACATGTGTACTTTGTAACGATTGTGTGCCATTTTCATGTGTATTTTTTTTTGAGTGTGTCCCTGCATGCATTATCTGAAACATAAGATTATTAGTTAGACGTCTTGAAATTGGTATCTGTACATTAAGAATTAGTCGGTCCAAATGGATTTGTACAATACACTAGTGAACAAGAAGTCTGCTAGCATGGAGTGTACCATCATAAAGACGTCTGGCTTACCAGTTGTTAGCCTGAGTTTGTAATGAAAGTGGCTAACAAGTTATAAGCCTTATTTCACCACATAGCTGTATTTTGAGACACCAATTGCAATGTATCAAAAATTCATAATAATCATGCATGGTAAGTACATACTGGAAATGTTTTTTAGAAACTGTCATGGCAACAGTTGCTAAGCAATTGTTGGCAGGGATTACCAAATTTATGAATTTTGCTTTTTTTTTCCCTTACAGTTAATTGTGGTCATGTCACAAACTGAAGACTTGCAAGGAAAGATTGATGCAATTATTAGGTAAGCTGATGCAAATAATTGCGTATGTAGACTTTAGCTTATTGTCATTGTATATTGTATAGGAGGAGAATAGCATACTCAGTTTCAAGTACCATCCGAGTTCTAAACAAAAATTGAAAAATATATCATTATACAGTACTGTTACTGTCATTGTACTGTATGACTGTAGTACTTTTTTACTATTATATTATACACAAATCAATGTCACACCCCATGCACCTACCCCAGATTGGGCAACGGGTAGGAATTTGCAAGGGACTAACTCATCCCCAGGGTAGGGGCATTTGCAACACTAATCACCATATTGTTAATGATTCCCGAGATAAATAATACGAAGTAGTAGAGATTTAGAACTCGAAGTTGTCCCCAGGGTCTCGGTGAGTAAATTGCCTTTGCAATTCCCTTACCTGGGGTAGGTAGGGAATAACATTGATAGGTACATTATTGTACAGTTGGTGGCTCAATATTTTATATTCATACTTATTTTTATCATGTCACTACAGCAGAAAATGCATGTGCCAGTATGTGTGTAGTCTTCAGTCTTTCATCAGCTCATACACTTGTATTTATTATAATGTGACACCTACCCAATTGTAACTCATATTACTATGTACTTAATTTGCATGGCAGTATTTCTGCCTTAGCGGGAGGCATACACAATAAACACTGTAATGCAGTATTTCAGATAGAATAAGCAGAATTTCACAGTATCTTCCCACAAATAAAAAAGTTTGCAGTTAAATTCATATATAGAAGAACCAATCCCAGTATATAAGAATTTATAATTATCATAATGATTGTTCTGGTATTGGGCTCTGGCCATGGGTTGTATTTTCAAACAACAATATTTATGTAAAATTGTGTAATGCATATGTGACCGGATTTGCGAAAAGGGGTCTTCCACACACATCCATTTCTATGAACTTGGAAGCCCATAGCTCAGTGTTCAAGGAAGGTACAAACTTGCAATTTTCTACATCTATTAACTGACGTTGGTACTCACTACTCTTCAAAGTTCAAGGCAATGACTTTTTCCAATCTGAAGTTATGAATAGCCAAAGTTCACAAATTGGATGTGTGTGGAAGACCCCTTTTCGCAAATCCAGTCAATTTTTCTTCTTTTTTTAATGTTTAGCTGTATTATTGTACATGTACAGCATGTGTACATGATAATTGAAGGTATATAGTGGGCTGATTTTGCTGGCAATCCCATAAATCATAATGGGTAAATTTTAAATCATAATAGACTGAATGAAGCCTATTGGTTTCGTGTTAATGGATTATAATGTGAAATTTCAAATACAAATTGTGCACTTATAACTTGACATGTACAATATTTATCCACTGCAGTGATACAGAATATAGAACTAATGGGGTAATATCGGCTGGATTACTTTGTTATCAGTGAAACAGTCAATTATATTCCAATAGAACAATCACTAGCTAGCTAGCTACCATCCATTATGTCTCTTGTACACAGTATGATAAACTTAGTAATACAACTTACCATGCAATGCAATGTGTGTTTTGTACATGTGCTAGTATGCGTGTTAATTTTAATGTACCACATGAACACTGCAGCTGTTTAATAAAAAAAGTTGAGCAAGTATTGACAACATACAGTATAGATAATTATCACACAATAATCAAACATAATAAATTCAAAAATTAGATAGGAATCATAATTAGGCCACTCCAAGTCATACCTTAGTTTCTGGTCACTCCCTAGCCAACAAAAAGGATGCGGACGGACGGATGATCAGGACTATAAAATCTTACATATACACCAGTAATATAATATACTGTGATAACACACTGCATAGTATTATTATTTGCTCAATTTATCTTGATTTTATTAATCAACATTCTTATAGTCACATACTTATGCTTCTGCAAAATGCACTAGGAAAATTGTTGATGGCTAGTTAAACTGCTTTTGAGCACAACAATGTATAGCTAAGCACTATATTATAGGAATTAAAGGTCTGCTGATGTACGTATTGTATATAGCTATAACATGTTTTTACTTTCCAAGTGTAATGTCTCATTAGCTACGTATACGCTAGGAAAGTATCTAAGTGTTCAAATGACATTAAACTATTATATACGTACACACCAGAAAGTCTCCATTCAAATGTGAAGTCTTAGCCCACTATCTGTTTCCAGCCTTCTTTTCAGTGAACCTAGAGAAAAGTAACTGTCAAAGTTTGAATCATTGAGTGCTCCAGGCTATAGTGTTTTTCAGTTATCATGTGGGAAGTTAATGTTTAAACTAAGGATTGCCACTTGTCAGTGTAGGACTATACAGTTATTTGGTCATGGAAAAGTTGAAATTTGAGCTCATCGAATGTTACCAGCTTTCAAATCAGTGTACCTGTGTTCAGTGATAAGGAAGTTGAAATTTAGAAAAGTTACTAGATTAATCATTAGAGGACTACGTACATCTGAATTGTTAGGAAATTGAAGCTATCTGATGTTATAGTTAATGCTACATATTGAAGTTACTTTGGTTACTGGTACCGGAAGCATTAATAATAGGACAAAACTACAGGGTGTATAGTCAGAAACGTAACGTTTAGTAGTGCGGCATAATTATACCTAATATTAGAGTTAAGGGTAGAGTGACCGTCCTATCAGAGTATCTCAATATTTTGCAGTGCTAAAAAAATTTGTGTCCTTGGTTTTCACATGCATTTAAGTACCTGTAAATAGTCCTCATGAACTGGGATTCCAGGTTTTCCATGCAGGCGGGTGACCAGAAACTAAAGTTTGACATGAAGTGGCCTTAAGGAAACTGCAAGGCAGAAGTTAGAACCAAAAGTTAAGGTAGCACTATGTATTATATTGAGGAATTTTTTTAATTTTGTTAACTGTATTGTAGTAATATTCAAATTCATTGCAGGTATATACCATGTATACACTAGTCATGATCAAAATTTCAGATGCTCACCTGAGTCACCTTATAAGTATTAGGCTAGATGATGTAGATTATTATTCACAGAGGATTATACATTTGGCTCATGGGTGGCACAATTTCAGCAGATGGTGACCTGATCAGACAGACTTCACTGTGTGTACTATTACAATAGATTATGGATAACTAGTTTTAAACCCATTATAGAGCCAAGTAGCTGCAGTTTAACATTTTAGAATCCATGTGAGTTTTTTTAGCTGCTTCCGTGTGTATAATGAAGGAATTGAAGTTGAGACTGAAGTGTTAATGTAGACCTTATATTGTACGTAGACCTGTATGCATACATGTAGACCTTTTATTTTTAGAAACAAACCATTTGGCTGGTGACCAAAATTAATGTGAATCACGACATCCGTAGATCCAATAACATGCAATACGATTAACACCAAGTTAAATATTATAAATGATGTATAGTAGGCTAGGTAATTATATGGTTAACAGCGGCGTTGAGAATCTTGCTTAGCTTACGTGTACAACACTATACAACTTTATTGAATTTCAGATTCCTTACAACTATTTTAACATACAGTACATGAAAAAGTACTACAGTCATACAGTACAATGACAGTAACAGTACTGTATAATGAAACATTTTTCAACTTTCTTAGAACTCGGATGGTACTTGAAACTGAGTATGCTATTCTCCTCCTATACAATATACAATGACGATAAGCTAAAGTCTACATACGCAATTATTTGTATCAGCTTACCTAATAATTGCATCAATCTTTCCTTGCAAGTCTTCAGTTTGTGACATGACCATAATTAACTGTAAGGGAAAAAAAAAGCAAAATTCATAAATTTGGTAATCCCTGCCAACAATTGCTTAGCAACTGTTGCCATGACAGTTGCTAAAAACATTTCCAGTATGTACTTACCATGCATGATTATTATGAATTTTTGATACATTGCAATTGGTGTCTCAAAATACAGCTATGTGGTGAAATAAGGCTTATAACTTGTTAGCCACTTTCATTACAAACTCAGGCTAACAACTGGTAAGCCAGAGTTCTTTATGATGGTACACTCCATGCTAGCAGACTTCTTGTTCACTAGTGTATTGTACAAATCCAATTATTAATGTACGGATACCAATTTCAAGACGTCTAACTAATAATCTTATGTTTCAGACAATGCATGCAGGGACACACTCAAAAAAAAATACACATGAAAATGGCACACAATCGTTACAAAGTAATTAATTCATGTACACATGTAGGAGACTTTTCTCCAAGCCACACTTTCACAATCCTGTTAGTAGCCTTCTCTATGGCACACATGCAACTGGCATACAGTAAAATAGCACATACGCACACAATTACCCAAACACACTGTGACACTACCAAAAAGCTACCATTACAATCCCCTTAACATATGTAAGCCAATACTCCAACAGTAAAATACCACGTACTATTGGGGTACATACAGGTAAGTCACACTTCAACTACATCATTAGAGTGTGACTGAAGCTACAGTGTGCATAAGGCAAACTTTCTATACGACCCAAGATTGGCAGGCATTACAATAATAATAAACAATTAAGAAAGTTGTCAGTGCTACATAAGGTCAGTACCACATGCGTACATCAACTTGCTGCCTCAACCTCACATGATGTGACACAAAAGTTCAGAATACCATATTACTAGAAATCTAAGGTGCCCTGTAAATGTTTGACGTATGATTTAACACATTTTAAGGAATCAGTATAACAAGTGTTAAGCCTGCTAGCTACTTTCAATGAAACATGATTTTAGCATGAACATCAAAGAAATTTTTGATCACATTGAATAGTAACAAATCACTTTCAATGGTAGGTATTAATGATCACATCTAATGTACAATATAATGTAATCACCCAGGCTTATATAGTCTGTCAAATTTTGATCACTTTTCAAAAGTCTGACATACGTATAATAATAACTTTCTCGCCGAACATGATAACAAATTAACATTTCGACCACTTGTGTGGGAACTTTACAGAATTGTTATAACTTATAAAGAAAATTAAGTATTATGCATTTTTTGGGCTATAAGCCTGGTTTTGTCAGACTTGGTCACATATCCAGTCAATGGCTCACCAACTGAACAAACTCTTTGGGATTCTTGACCGAGACAACCTCTTGTCACTTTACTTGGACAACTGTATACATAGAAGTAAAGGCATCCAAACACCATGATTTAACACACCTTGACATGTTTGTTTACCTGGAGTAGTCATCGTACGCAGGGGACTGCACTACTAAATAAAGATGTACATACTTATTTGAATGAGTATTCAACAGTTACTATAGCAACACCCACACTGATAATTTGGTGAAATTGATGGTATTATATGCAACACTACATGGTAGTTACCTTGCCAGTAACAACTACTGTACCATAGTACACATATAAACTTCACAGCCACATCATTTACCCTTCACTACTCACATTGTCACATACTAACACACATAAACAGACTACACTAAAACATGCAGGCAAAACCAAAAATAATTTGGGTTGCTGTATGTGTGGTCACACCTACTGGCCCAGGTACCAGCACTGGGATTAGAGCTGAGCGATAGTGGCAATCAATCGATTATCGTGATAGCTATTAACAATCGTGATCTTGATAGTATACTATCGTGCTATCATGATTACTTATTCATATCAGTGCTTAGTCAAAAATATGGATAACAAAAGCAAACATAATAGTGTTGAAGTTCAGAAAACTGTATAAGACTGGTAGCTTGAATGTGGACAACAAAGATAACAATTGTAATACTGACACATAACATTTATTAGTGGAGTGTTAGAAAAGCAGATAAGTGGTGTGTACATAATTGGAGTATTCATGTGCTGTATACGTGAAGTTGAGTGTCTTTAATAACTGCTAATAACTATCGTGATACTACCGTTACCGTGATATAAAAGTTACTATCAATCGTGATAGTGATAGTTGTACTATTGCTCAGCTCTAACTGGGATACCCCTGTGCACTACTCAGGTGCTACAGTATAAGCATTCATGTACACGATAGGGCCCCCACAGGAGTGCTTTACAAACAAATGTGTGGGTACACAAAGTTTCACTATTATACGAGACATGCAAAGTTTCTTTCTCAAGAAAACAACAACAGTGACTACAACCAAGCACCAGGAGGATTTGTCTGCACTGACTCATAGTGCCTGAGTAGTGTACAAGTGTCCCAGTGCTGGACAACTGGATAGGTATGACTGTGCTAGCACAGTAGGCGAAGGATTTTTGTGTGTGTCTGTGTCTGTGTGTGCTCACCAACCTGGTAATTGCTATAGCTTCAATTCTCAGTGAGGCAGGACAAGTAAGTAACCCACAGGAGATACATACACACACACATGTACACACATACATGTTCACACACACACACACATACACGTGTACACACATACACATACACGTGTACACACACACACACACACACGTGTAAACACACACACACACACACACACTACACACACACACACACACGTGTAAACACACACACACACACACACACGTGTAAACACACACACACACACGTGTAAACACACACACACACACACACACACACACACACACACACACACACACACGCACACACACGTGTAAACACACACACACACACACTACACACACACACACACACACACACACACACACACACACACACACACACACACACACACACACACACACACACACACACACACACACACACACACATACACACACCCACACAGAGTACAAATATATACATGTATACTTGACATAAACAATGGGAGTTTAGAGGGACTAAGTTGCCAAAACTTTTTTTGCCTATTAGCTACAATATGTTCAATAATGATTATACGAAATTAGTCAAACTTTATTTGCTAAACTTGTGTGCATGTAAGTTCTGGGTAATTCTTGGTGGGTTGGAAGAGCTTATTCACGCTTAAAGCAAGTAAGGTTCCTTTGTCTCTGCCCACCGGAATACTGGGGATGCACTGCTCAGATGCCAGCATCAAGGGTAGGACTGGTAATAAGTAGGACGCTATGTATAACATGTCATATAGGTGAAGACACGCATGGGTATTAACCCATTAAGTTAGTGACATAACAGTTGGAATTTACTGCTGCAGTTAATGCCAGGTCCCACTAATACAGCTGGGTAGATATGCACAATAATTTTTTTGTTCAAACAAGCAAGAAATTGGGTACAAGCACATAACGTTACATTATTTGCCAAAGTGCCTACACAAGGCGTTGGTGAACAATTGTGAAGATTCAGTGAAAAAGGGATGTCCAGCTGTTAAGTGATCATATGACAATATACGGCCACATAAACACACACTAAATAATTATATGCACTTTTACCTTTCACATGATCCATTGATCCATGATCCACCGGTCCATGATCTGCTAATACAGCACTTCTTTTCCTACAGATGTAGGTGTAACAAACACAGATTAGATTAGCAGCTTTGAAGTGTGCAGCCGGATGCACAATATGGATATAAAGTACACACTTCCGTTTGACCTCACCAATACAAAGTACAGCAATAAAATGTGTGTGTGTGTGTGTGTGTGTGTGTGTGTGTGTGTGTGTGTGTGTGTGTGTGTGTGCATTGCATGCGTGTGTGTGTGTGTTTGATACATATATCATTACATATATGTACACAAAATGGCCATGGAAGAGGTTACAAAAAAAATTAAGATTCTATAGCTATGTAGCAGACTGCAGTAACCTGCATTGCAAAACTGTTGAAAACATTTCTGTGCGGAAAACACACATACACAGACTTTCAAGAGAGCACAACAAGATAGTACAACTGTTACTATAGTACAGCACACATGTAAGCCATCAATCTGTGCAAAAACAAGTCCATGCTTTCTGCTATGGAATACCAATTCTAGACACATAAGTAGTCATGGATACTAAACATATAAGGAAGCAAAGGGTACATATCACTTGCCACTAATGTTAAACACTATAAAAACCGCCCCAAGTGTAATATAAAAGGTATGGTCAAGCATACCTCACAAACATTTTTCTGCTTCTTTTGAGGTTCTGAGGCTGCAATTTTTCCATATGCTACTGTGTGATTGACTTGGGATCAGTCTAGTGTAAGCCTTTTAATTTTACAGATAACTCAAACATCCCTCTTTAAAGGTAGGGACGTAGTGGGGTTTCAACAAGCTTCTTTGTCCCAGCACTGGGAAATTTTAGTGATGCACCAATTAATTGGTAAATAATCAGAAATCAGTTTATCACCCAAATTTCAGCAATATCAGTAACAGTAATTATTAGCAGATTACTTAGTTGATTAACTTTACTGCCATTGTTTTCATCAAAAATAAAATAACAAAAATGTGTGAAATTTTGGCAAACATCGGATCGGTATCGGCCATTGATTTTAATATCGGCTAATGGGATAAATTCTATTGGCACATCACTAGGAAATTTGACACTAGAGTTTGTTAAATCCCCTGCCCCACCCTACTCCAAGGTGGGGAGGTGGACACTGATAGGTGCATAACACATGACAGGTACATTGCTCTCAACAATGAAAAAAAAAAGGCTACACTTCAAGTATCAACTAGCTATAAGCCATACCCTATTTATCTGCTAATGTGGAAGCCAACCTCAGTGATAGCAGATATACCTGTGCCACTACTAGCTGCAGACTGATGAAGCAACTCTTGTCTGTACCCAAAGTTCAGAAGTTACAACCATAGATTCATGTTCCAACACAATACAAGCGGGGAAATGGGAGTGCTTCTTAATTTTCATCAGTCTAGTAAATGATCTAGCCACCATAGACCAGCTCACTGAAAGGCATAAACTTGTATGGGTAGGATGGAGGCTAGGAGCTATACCCATGAAAGCTGGACCGTACGTACCAAGGTACGTACCCCTCATTCCCTTTATAGTGAGAATTCACCTTCACTCAGCTTCTGGTCTGGTTCAGCAACTGAACAATCATTGTCATAGTCACCCTGACTCACTTCTCCACAATCACTACCACGTACTGTTCACCCGGTCATCACGAAAACATTTGAACTGATCAGTGTCCGCTAGAGAATCCTGATCTACAACAGTACAAGCGCCCAGATAGTATCCGTATATCCTCTACCAGACACTTCGACCATATAGTTCAAAATAAGGCCTTGTGCACTATTGAACTATATGGTCAAAATAAGTACGAGAATAAGTTGGCACGCACGCACGCACGCACGCACGCACGCACGCACGCACGCACGCACGCACGCACGCACGCACGCACGCACGCACGCACGCACGCACGCACGCACGCACGCACGCACGCACGCACGCACGCACGCACGCACGCACGCACGCACGCACACACACACACTACGTACTTTAAGTAATCATCATGATATATTCAGGACTAGCTCTCTACATTTCAGTGACCAATTGAGAACATCAGTGTGATCATAGAATAATCCACTTAGGATTGTGATGGATTTAAATGCAAAAAACCATTTTCACAAATTTTAAACCAAAACTATATTAACAGTTTTTAGTATTTTATTGGATAGTGACAACATTCAGCTACAAGCTGAAAAAAAATTGGAACAGAAAAGAATATTCTGTGATGAGAATAAGATTATTAGTTTCGAATAGGAATACAAATAACACAATGTCATGTATTGAGATAATCTTGTGTAAACAAGAGCCTTTTTATGGAATTTATTATATTTCTAACTTTTGCTAAGAGACTAAAAACGGGCAGTTTAGACAAAGTACTTTCCATCCAGCTACAAAAAAAACAACATTTCAACTAGATGAAAATGTATGGGAAAATATATGCTGGGAGATTAAGGTTTAGTGAATGCTTATAAAGAGCAGTAGTTCTGCAAGATCAGAAAGCCACATTCACTGAGCACCAATGTATACGTACGTAGTGTGGCAGAGGCCAACAATTTTCATCCAGTTTGTTTAACTAATTTATTGTGATATGTGATACAGTGTTGAAGTTGTGTGGAATATGCAAATTATCTCTCCAAAAAATGCTTTCATCCTAACCAGCATGCTTGTTGTACTCTTAGCAGCTACAGGATGCTTTATTATTATACAATCAGACTCTCCTGACAAAATATTCTCTTCATCTTCAACAGTTTTTCAAATAATTGACAGTGTCTCACATGCCAGAGCTTTTAAAAAGTCTCCTAACAATTAGATGTCAATGTGCAAAAATTAAGTGATTTGTCATCTTAGGTACATGTGTCCCGTGTAGTCTCAGGGCTCTGTACTTGAGCCCAGTATTATTTTCGTTGTGCATTGACAAAATATATTTTAAAAGCTTGTGAGCTTCTGGTCCTAGTCAATAGTGCCTTATGTCATCCAAGATTAAATGTGCATGGTGCGAAATTAGCTTTTAATGCATTAATCAATTATTATCACCACATGACTATAAATGGAATAAACCATGTTATTTACATTGAACATGTTATATAATCGGATAACTTTTAAGGAGTACGTAAATGTTTCCAGTTACACTGTTAATAACATGCTAACTACCAGATAAGTACATAAATTATGTATTTTGTACATGACTTTTGTCATTCATAGGGAGATCCCAGCAATCACAACTAAACTGTTGTGCATGTTTTAATGGGAATACTGTAGGAACACTTATAATAATATTAATACATGACTAATATCAGTACAGTTTCCATGCACTAGATTAGCTGATGGTGATACATTCTCCTTGTGAACAGACAGCCCTTGCTTCACCAGGATTACTACATGGTGTCCCATCTAGTGCTGGTTGAGTGTACACACATCTGCCATTATCACTTTGAGATGTGCACAACAGAGTTGAGCAGACATTCTGAAAGAAACATAACCATTTACACATTTATTACAGTACAAAAGAAAAGAAGAATAATAACCTAACGTTTGGAGTTCAATATTTACAAGAATTATAGCCACAAATGTAGGGTCACCCCTACCCTCCAGAAAATTTTTGTAATGTACGTAGCTCATTGTACATAGCTAGGCACTTTAGACACAATTCAAACATTTTGATGAAGTTTATACCTGCATATTTATATCCAAATCTGTCCCTACCAAATTGCTACCCATACAAGCATAGCACAAGGGAACATGGGAAACTAGGTGGGTTACAGGTCCTCTACATTTAAACATTGAGATACTCCAATAGAACAGTCATATACTGTAATAAACAGTCAGGATTAGTATGTTGAATATTACAAACACTGTTTATCAGTTTAAATAACTAAAATACCTATTACTCTGGAGTTGCTGACTCTATCACCCTAGTTAGAAATTCTCTGGAGATGAAAGATCATGCACACCACACATCAGCAGTGTCTATATTACATATATTCTATCATGCTTGTGCTTTAGTATAGCCTAGACTTTAATGCTATTAGTTTTTTTGTCTAGTTCAGCAGAATTCAAACTTTCAATAAACATTTACAACTTTTGGTAAAAATTCCACCAAATTCAATCACGGAAAGAAAATCTCTTTGTAGAGCTATTATAGCCTAACTGTATAGACCTTATACTACTAATTCTGTTAGAGCTCAGTAGCATTCATACTACCAGTGTTGAGTTTTCAATACACACATTTACAAATTTGCAACTAAGTTCAATCTCGTAACGTAAAATTTCTTTTGGGGAGTATAGCTTAGGCCTTATGCTATCTAATTTCTCTTTACTAGCTTAGTATACTGAACTAGCTGCAAATTTCAGTCAAAATTGCCACCAAATTTAGTTTCAGAATGCTTTTTAAAACTTTACTGGGGGTATGCCTTCCAGACCCCATAGAAAGTTCATACTTCGCATTTTGCACAGTGTTGTGTGCCTTGCACACTGTATGGTATCTTTTACCAGAGTGTCCTTCTCATTAGCAAAACCCGACATCTGCCCCTGAAGTATGTACAATGTACCTGTTGTGGACAATGTGTTGATAATTCTTGACGTAATGCAATCTGGCATTGCTCATCAAGATCCTCATATGTTCTAATGATGGTAAGACACAAAGTACAATAAAACTCTACATTAATTTGAGTCAAGCAATATTATGCATATGCATGCATTTAATAGCATAATATTCTTCACACGTGCAATAACATACGGTGATTGTGTAGTTACGGTTATGCTTGTTACATAGGTATTATAAGGAATCTGTTCTACAATCCGTTGTTCTTCATCTTCTCTCTTAATGATTGTATGAATTTTAGCTACTTGAATCTTCTGTGAATTATGTGATTCTGGAGTATCACCTACATAATTATATATAAAATTTAAGGAAAATAGCATGAGTGCAGAGATTATAGAAATAAAAAAGCAATGAAACAAGGTTGGTCATCTATATCTCAGCTATACTTAGTAGATATTTAATTCCTACTTCAATCATATACAGTACAGCCTGTTAATAATATCCACACAAAAACACCCAAGTTGTGAAAAAATGGTGCGGCCTCAAAAAGACTATGCTGAAAAAGTTGTGAAATCAAAGGTGGCAGCCTAGAAATGGCTGTGATGGTAGGTTAATAGTAAAAAAATTTAATAACAACAATAGACACAATCCAAAACTACGTAATCGTCATAGCAACAGCTTTCCGCCATTTTGAATGGGGCCAGTATCAATTATTACGATTGCGCTACATTGAAATCCGATGATGAATAAAGTTCGAACTAGGGGGTATTGTTGAACAATTGGCCGTGGAAGTCTTCAAGGTTGTAAATCGGTTAGGGGCAGGTGGTTATCAGGGTTGAACAAGGCGCGAAGCATCGACAGCCCAAATTGCCTTGTTGACCCACACAGGAAGCACTGCGAAACAAATAGATATTATTTTAGTATCCATTACTGCGGTAAATTATTAGTGATAGTAACCGTAGTAGCGGCTGACCATCCAGGTGCTCCTTGTACAGGTAAACAAGGGAATTAGTGTCGTCAACGCTTCGCGCCTTGTTCAACACCTGATAATCACCTGCCTTTAGCCAGTACAAAGAATTTACAGCATTAAAAGCTTCTATGGACTATTGTTTGACAATACCACCAGGGGCGGATCCAGGAGCTGGCTAGGGGAGGGGCACAAGTTGTAGGTGGTTGCATGTTTGGGGAGAGCCATATTCTCTATAGCTCAGTGCTGCTTTTTTGAAGCAGCAAATAATCACCTCTTAGTGGTGTCTCACTGTTAATTTTTGCCATTTTGGCCTTTTCAGATGGTTGTGAAGTCTTAAACTGTTTAAAAGGCTCTAAATGTCTTAAATAACAGCAACACGATAATTATTTTTAGAGGCGCTTAGTACGCACGAAGGTGCTGAGTGACTATTTTACAATTAGTTTGACTTCAGTTTGCTTTGGTTTCAGGTGAATTTGTAATAAAGGCTAGTAAAATGTGCATATTTTCATGAGTTTTAAACTGATCTCGGTTGGCCTGACAAAATTTACTAGCTATTTTAATCAGAAGCATGGCTGGCTCCTCCACAAGGTGGAGAGGGGGGGGGCATTTGCCCCAAATGCCCCATCCTGGATCCGCCATTGACCACTTAGTTCGAGCTTTCTTCATCGCTAAATTTCAATGCAGTGCAGTCAGTGATTATTGAAATCGGCCCCATTCAAATGGCGTCCGAAAAGTGGGCGTGGTTTTGGATAGTGTCTATTCAAGTGAATTTTGTGCCACTTAGTCTTGGCACAAAATTCACCTGAATTGTCATTATTAAAATTTTTACCGCTAACCTACAGTACCATCACAGCCATTTATTGGCCGCCACCTTGAATTTCACATCTTTTTTCATCATAGCCTTTTTGGGGACCCCACTCTTTTTTTACAACTTGGCTGTTTTGGATTAGATTTTCCTTTTACTGGGAAAAAATTTCAGCTCGCCATTAAAATTGCAGTCCATTGCAACTAAAATTCAATGAATCTATACATCTCATCAATCTTCACATTGGTGGTTTGAACATTCTGAAAGTGATACCTCACTCACTCAGCCATGTAGCTATTATGCTTAAATTAGACTGAATAGTCATGATCAACTAGCCTTTTCCTTAGTCTGGTGCCGCCCGCCCCTTCGCAAAAAGTAAGGGTCTGGTGAAATATAGATACTGAATCATTTCTACCACCCAGATATGGCGGTAGCCAATTAATGCGTGCCAATGACGTTAACACATAAATCGCCTTGGTAACGCAATGCGTTTGTTCGAATTGAAGGGCAATCATCTGACATCACAAACAGTTAAGGTGACTTCTTACATAACTGAACTGTAGCTGAAACTCTCATTGTTTGTAGCTAAACTCTTTTCAGAGTGATTTATTTCTAACTGAACTCTCCACAGGATGATTTGTTTCTACTGTAACAGGTAGCTGAACTCTCTACAGGTGATTTGTTTGCAGCTCAACTCTCTACATGGTTTTTTTTTGTAGCTGAAATCTCTACAAGGTGACTTGTTCAAGCTGAACTCTCTACAGCGTGGCTGAATTCTCTACATGGTGATTTGTTTGCAACTGAACTCTCAGATTTGTTTCTAGCTGATCTCTCTATAGTGTAACTTGATTGTAGCTGAACTCTCTACAAGATGGTGACTTTGTAGCTGATCTCTCTACAGGGTGACTTGTTTCTAGCTGATCTCTCTACGGGGTGACTTGTTTCTAGCTGATCTCTGGATGACTTGTTTCTAATTGATCTCTCTACACAGTGACTTGTTTCTAGCTGAACTCTCTATAGGGTTATCTGTTTGTAATTGAACTCTCTACAGGATGGTTTCTTTGTGGCTGCTCTCTCTACGGGGTGACTTGTTTCTAGCTGATCTCTCTACAGGGTGAACTTGTTTCTGGCTGAACTCTCTACAGATGATTTGTTTGCAGCTGAACTCTCTACATGGTGGTTTCTTTGTGGTTGAACTCTCTACAAGGTAATTTCTTCTAGCTGATCTTTCTACAGGGTGATTTGTTTTCAGCTGAACTCTTTATATGATGGTTTCTTTGTATGTACAAGGTAATTTCTTCTAGTTAGTCTCTATAGGGTGACTTGTTTGTAGCTGAACTATCTGCAGGGTGGTTTGTTTGTAGTTGAACTCTCTACAAGGTGATCCTTCTAGCTGATCTCTCTACAGGATGACTTTTTATAGCTGAACTCTCTACAGGGTGATCTGTTCATAGCTGCACTCTATACAGGGTGATATGTTTGCAGCTGAACTCTCTACATGGTGGTTTCTTTGTAACTAAACTCTCTATGAGGTGATGTCTTGTAGCTAATCTCTCTACTGCATGACTAATTGTTTCTAGCTGATTTCTCTATAGAGTTATAACTTTCTCTATAGAGTTATAACATGTTTGTATAGCTGAACTCTTTACAGAGTGGTTTTTTTGATTGGTTGCTGAACTCTCCAGCTACACAGTGACTTGTTTGTGCTACAGAGTGACTTGTTTGTAGCTGAACTCTCTACAGAGTGACTTACTTGTAGCTGAACATTGCGTAAAGTAACTTGTTTGTAGCTGATCTAGATGAACTCTCTACTGGGTAGCTTTTTTTTGTAGCTGAACCCTTTGCGCAGTGACTTGTTTGTAGCTGAATTCTCTACAGAGTGACTTGTTGTAGCTGAACTCTCTGCAAGGTGACTTGTTTATAGCTGAATTCTCTTCAGTGTGACTTATAATGTTCTGAATCTCTACAGCAACATATTTGTAGCTGAACTCTCTACAGGGTGACTTGCTTGTAGTTGAATTGTCTATAAGATTAACTGTTTGTAGCTGAACTCCCTACAGAATAACTTGCAATGTCATATAATTCTATAATGGAATAAATTATAAACGTAGCTGAATGCTCTATTAGGGTGACTGTTCTATTAGAGTATCTCGATCTCGCATATGCTACACGTAGTTGGCTTTCGAATCATAACTCAGTGGTTTGTAATCCGATCCTTCTGTACTACAGCAAGGACTTTCTATGATAATTATTCCAGCTACACACCGATTTTCAGCTCACTGCTCTAAGCGGTTTGCCTGGTTAGCGTGAAAACTAATAGTTTTTTATTCATAAAAATCGATCGCGTAATTGTGACACAGGTTGGGTTTTGTGTTATATATCGATGGCCTTTAACTGGATTCCTTTCAAACCACAAAAAGGCACTCCTACGATAGTTACTCCATCTACATAGCAATTTTCAGCTCATTCCTTCAAGCGGTTTACCCTGTGGGCGTGACAGACCTTCGACCTTATTTTACGCAAATAATCGATCATAACTCCGTGAATGTTCATCGGATTCCTACCAAACTTGGTACTGAGATTCGCCTTAATGAAATGAGCCCTTTAAGTGTGCCACGAATTCGTGTTTTATGGCGGATTATGTAAAGTGTGCGAAAAGAAGAAGAAAAAACGAAGAAAAAAACTCCAACTTTGGCCGCTCGTATCTCGGAAATGGCTGGAGCGAATTTCTTCAAATTTGGAATGTGGACTCCCCTACCTAGCCGGCACATCTGTAGCAACTTTGGTTTCAATCGGATAAGGAATCACGGAGCTACAAAGGTGTGACAATCGCGTTTACTTTCTTCCTGTAAATATACTCACAGTGTGGCGCGCCGGCTTCTTGGGCCGCACGACACACTACCCTGTGTCTTGATTTTAAAGGTTTAATAAGTGCTGAAAAGTTCATGGTCAAGCAGTAATGGAATACAAAATTATGACATATTAAAGTAGTATGTGGCTACATGCCCTATTTTGCAGGTCCGGTCACAAATATTGCAACAACATTGTGGAAATTTAATAATCTACACGCTTTACTACTATGTAATATATGCTGTGTTCATATACAGTCAAGAAGCAAGAGTGAAATAACAATGGTAACACTTTTAACCCAAGTTTATGCCACAATGTTTCGATATACTGTACATATCAGGTATACCATTTAATGCATTTTACACAGCATTATTTACATTTAATATACTTGAATTATGTAGCTATGTGGGATATTTATCTCACCTTTCATGCTGTCAATGATCTTGTGCAGAATTGGTGCTCTCTGAAAGTAGTGATATAATACACTGGTAGATCTTATAGAACTAACATTTACATACCTGTTTGGCAGGAGCTGAGTAAACCACATTTCCTGTAAGCAGACAGAACAAGAGTAACACTATGATCATCATTATAATCTGTATTCTTTACGTCATTGCTATCATATAGGAGTTAGGCTGCTTAAATAGTCATAAAAATGTATTGGAATATACGTAAGTATTCTTCTAGGAAAGGAAATGTAATATTATACACTGATGACCTAATTTGACCACCCACATAGTAGCATACTAGCAGGTTACCATAATGACAGTTGTATCTGCACACTATAGAGTTGCATGCATACACGAGTATGTACAGTTTTATACAATACATAACACCCTATACATACATATATGTAAATAACATGGCTATAATATGGTAGACATAGATACCTAACTGAATACTTTGGAAGTTTTTCAGTTTCATGCTTTCTGTGTAATACAGAATGAGATTCCCCTCCATAGAGAAGATGATGACTAGGAAGATCAGACGCAAAAGGTAAGGGCAAGGTGCATTGGGTAAACACTCCTAGGAACCCCAAAAAGGCACGGCTACTCATGAGTTAGCTGTTGTGGTGTGAAATGGTGGTCACACGATGCATAGTTTAGCCTCTAGCCTTGTGACTGTAGTCAGACTTGTAAGAACCTGAAATAATTTTTAAAATTTAGTATTCATGCTTTTGTAATAGATAGCTTGATTTTCTTGCTTTATTGCTAGATTTGATGTTTGACAAACCAATATTCCTCTGTTAAAGGTAAGACCAATTAAAGGACCACATAACACATATTGAACCAAACCTGGAAAAAAGACATGTAGATATAAACTACACACAATAGGTCATCAGTACCTTACCAATGGAATGGAATATTTCCATTCTGTAACATTGCATTATAAAGCCAATTAAATATGAATAATAGCTGAAAATTGCAGATGAATATAGCATAATGACATAGACAGTTATGATCCATGAAACTTCAGAAAAGCAGACAAATGTCCTAGTTCCGTACACATATTATATACATAATAATATTATGCCATATAGTTATATCAGCATCTTAGTTATTGACACTATCCAAGGCAAAGCCAAGGATGAGTGTTAAGTAACTAACTAAAGATAGTCTACAACTGCTGTGATATAACTGGAGTGAAGGCTTGCAGGTACTTTGATGTGTATGACACTTTAAATAAGTTATTAAAATTGTCTTGTAACAACTACCGGCAATCCAGTATACACAAAAAGTATTTATTGCAAACAGAAATTGCAATAAGCACCTGATGTTCTATGTTGGTACTTAAAATACAGTGTCAGTACAGCATAACTTGTTTATACAAGCTATGAAGATATGAAGCAGCTTTTAATATGGGATATAAATTATATTGATTAATAAAGTTCAAAAAAATGGTCAAATTAATTTCTGTGTTTTACACTTGTGATTATTACAATTCATATTATACATCAGAAAATGTGACCGGGCCTGCGAAAACAGGGCATGTGGGCACAAACTACATCCCGTCACTCTACTGGTTGTACCTCAGTGCTGGAAAAGAATATTTGCATTCTGTAACTTGCATCATAAAGCCTATCAAATGCTTCCAAAGCACAAAAAATTGCATTGTCATAGCACAATGTTACAAAAAGTTATGAGTGATCAAAGTTTGCAAAAGTAGGCAAAAATTATGTGCCCACATGCCCTATTTTCATAGGCCCAGTCACAAATGTTATGTAAATCTACGTACACTAGAGATCTGAGAGTTAGAAAACTCTAAAGCAGTTGCCAGTGTTGTTACCCCATGCATAATATTATTCTTATAGAAATTCTTCTGACAAGGGAGGAAAACTTATGCTGCTATTAATTTAATAAGATTCCTTGGAAAAAGCATTATCTCATCAAGAGGCCGTCTATGACTATGTAAATATAATTATGTCGTGATACAGTAGAAGTGAGATATACTACATAAGTATCAGATGTCACACTTTGCACATGCAGCCATAAATGTTATCCCTCTTTCCTTGTAATCTATATAAGGTACAATGTACTTTATGGCTTCACTATGGAGTTGAAATTTGATTATTACAATTAATTTACACTGCTTATCTAATCATGAAGTTCTCAGATTACAGTAGCTAACTACAACTTTGATGTTACACACTTGTGTACAGTAACTACCTATGCACATACATCACTAAAAAATCAAGTGATATACCTATATGCATCATTATGTCACTTGATATTGCCGATTTTCTACAGAAATATGAATTACGTTGGAAGAGTGTAAATCACATGACAGCTAACACAGATATCCTTAAGCTAGCTCAGTGATTGTAAAAACTAAAAACGCATGCTGCAAACTTCTCAGTGACTGAATTACTCACAAACACATAATAATTAGAATTTATGATCTAATTATGACAGATCAAATCATATCTTGTAAAACCACCTAAAGGTGCTAAGTTATCATTGTTCTAAATATCACAGCATAATTCATACACAAATACTAATTGTATTTATTCTGTCTATGTTTACTGTTTAGGTGTTGGAATTAATAGTCCAAAATTTCTACCTTGGCTCAAACAAAACAGACCACAGCCCCCAATATAGTCAATAGCATTAGAGTCATTATAGATTTGAGGTTTGTTTTGTCTCGTTATAGGGAGTTTTTTAAAATAGTTGTTCCAATACTGAATAAAGACGGGGTTAGAATAGGTACTATTGCAACACTATTTTTGCTGTGAAAATATTATGGTAAAATTGAGAGATAAGAAACTGGCATAATAGACTGGCTGATTTATTTTGCTCAAAAGTCATAGTGGCTAATCCTATATATATATACATTACAAAGCCTATTTAATCCAAGATGTACTCATGTTTGTGCTAGCTTAATAGCCAGTTATATATAATGTGAGGTGACACTTGTTAGTGCAACAGTAGTAACACTGTAGGTGTGCATACAACCCAACAATGAAGGCCTGGTTATCTCAATGACTTTAACAGTCATTAGGCATGAGGCTATATGCTCTAAAAAATTGAGCATTATTCCTTTGAGCAGTGCTCCAAAAAATTAACTATAATATATATATTATGCTTAAAGAAATGTCCATTGTCCCAAACCTTCCATGGCCAACAATGTTAGTTTTATTGAATCTTAATGGAATTGTACAATCTGATAATTTTCCTACCATTAAACCTTTATAATCACCTCATAATGCTATTGTATAATTTATGATTCCCACACATACTTTTTATGCCCAAAAATTATGCTGACATTATCACCGCATCCCTAGCAGTCATCCTGTGGAAATTCCTATGGAAGCATGTTCAAACATTCCACTTCTCCAGATTCCTTAAGAGAAATGTGTGTTTTGTCTACAAGGTTTGAAATAATAGTTTTATTTTGGTAGTAACATAGCGATTTTTAGTTACATATTTACTTGCACCGCTGACATTACCTTGTAGCAAAATTTTTAAAAGACAATTTTTTTACAAACATCTGCAATTTTTCCTCATTTTAAACTGAAAAAGTACAGTATAATCATTATTCATATGTTCATAGAAATTCCTTTTGTGCACACAGACAACTGAATATACGAATACACCTACAATACAATGTGTATACAGTAATTGTGTATCTAATAAACACAAAATTATATTATGCATGTACATAATCAAAGCATCAATGTCCAGTAAGTAGTACAGATACAACATGCATTGTAAAACTACTATTGTAGTGAAAAAAGTGCACTAGTTCAATATATATTAGTACAGTTGACTATCTGGGATGCATTCTTTATCAGCAAATGAAGCTTTGTCATCATCTGTTACAAATGAGTCTCCAACTATAGTAGACCATATTATACAATGTAATTGTACTATACAGTATATATATATACGATATTTACTTGGTCAGATGTTGCAGCTAATATTAGTCTAGTGTAAAAAAATCAAGGGCAGTGATTATAGCATAGGCAGCATTTATGCTTTATCTTTAAGGGCACAATGTGGCCACTATTCAAATGCAGTGAATATTATAGGTGCGAAGTTTAGCCAAGGAAATATGATACATGTAAAAGGTTATGATCCCAAACAGTTGTATGTAAATTAGGTGTATAAACACATACCAGTAAAAGAATTATAACCTTCAAAGGGAGATATGAAATACTTATGGTTAGGAGGTACGTAGTCCAGTACTATTAGTTCCAACACCTGTAAGTAAATGATGTACACATAGCTATGCATAAATGTGACTGGGCTTGCAAAAATAGGTCATATGGAGATTAAAATTATTTGTATACAGTAATGTTTTCATAATTTTGTAATTTATAACATTTTACATATGTCGAGGCCTTGCAATAGTCACATTCTTTATTATTAGACTCTTGATTGGCTTCACAATTCTAGTTGCAGAACTTGCTATGTAATGGGATGTAGTTTGTTCTTGTATGCCTTGTTTTCATAGCCTCAGTCGTAAACGTTGTTACATGTAAATACAGCATACATCATGAGTAAATTTGCATTACTGTCTTACTGGTTTCCATAGTTTTGCTCTTTAATTGAAAGTTTTGATTCCTATCCAGAATAGAATCCTAAAGAAATGAAATGGTCACCATTAACTTTGGGCTGAATTGACTGGTTATCACAAATAATCAAGCAGCTTATTTGAGTTTAAAAACTTCACTTTGTATACATGTCAAACAGCCAAGCTGTGATAAAGGGTACAGCCTTTAAAAATTAAAATGCCAATGTCTATAAGTTACTGTGTGAAATCAAAGGTGCCAGTCAAATAAAGCTGCAATGATGCAGTTTTAATGACAACATTTTGTATGTAATAGCGTGGTATTGTGATTGCATAATAATGGCCAACCTTTACTGAAGTCTTTAACAATCTATTGTGCAATCTCCTTCCTCCATTGTGCAAACTTTTGGTTTATAGCTTGGGCTACCTGTAACGTGCACAAGATTCAGTTACTGTTAGTCCATGCATACATACCTACACATATGTTGTATATCAAATACATTATACTGTAATAGGAGGTATATAATCTCAAATATACAGTGTGAGATACAGATATACTCTTTGGCTAGCCAATGTTATGTTGTTAACCACAATGTGACTGCAATCTGGATCACTTAACTTGGGTTAAATCATGAATAATATTAATATTAATAATAGACACAGACAACTGCTAGCAAGCCATGCTAGCTAGCCCCAGCACTGCACATGCAGTGACTTACAGTTCGGTTTATTATAAGCTGTAGGGTATAAAGTTGATATAAAACATGTAAATTTAGTTACAGTACCAACATAAATCTCTTACCTCTTTATCTCTTATCTCTCATTTACCTCTTTATTCCTAACAGTATGGAAAAAGAATATTGCTGCTCCCTGTGTGCATACAAGAAAAAGAAATAAGTTTAAAATATGTATAGCATCAAGACACACGGTTTTTTTCTTCCTGTTTTCGCACACTTGCAAAAATTGTTATAAAACGCAAACACGTACTCCGATCGCTTTGAAATTCGGCACACAGAAAGGAAATCCAAAGGCGAATTCTAGCTTCAAATTTGGTACACATCCGATGACTGGTTCAGGAGTTATGGCCGATTATTTTCGTAAAACAAGATCGATTTGTTGTCACGCCTACAGGGTAAACCGCTTCATGGAATGAGTTGAAAATTGCTATGTAAATGGATTAACCATCGTAGGAGTGCCTTTTGGTGGTTTGAAAAGAATCGAGATAAAGACCATGGAGATATGACACAAAACCCAACCTGTGTCACAATTACGCGATCGATTTTTATGAATAAAAAAGTATTAGTTTTCACGCCTACTAGGCAAACGCTTAGAGCAATAAGCTGTAAGTCGGTGTATTACTGGAATAATCTTCATAGAAAGTCCTTGCAGTAGTACAGAAGAATCGGATGACAAACCACTGAGTTATGATTCGAAAGCCAACTCCGTGTAGCAAATGCGAGATCGAGATACTCGAACAGTCACCCTAATAGAGCATTCAGCTAATGTATTTACTCCATTATAGAATTCTATTACATTACAAGTTATTCTGTAGGGAGTTCAGCTGCAAACAGTTAATCTTATAGACAGTTCAGCAAGAAGTAAGTCACGCTGTGGAGAGTTAAGCTACAAATATATCACTGTAGAGATTCAGAACATTACAAGTCACACTGAAGAGAGTTCAGCTATAAACAAGTCAAGCACCCTGTAGAGAATTCAGCTACAATTAAGTCACTCTCTAGAGAATTCAGCTACACACAGGTCACTGTGGAGAGAGTTCAGCTACAAACAAATTACCCTGTAGAGAGATCAGCTACAAACAAATCACCTTATAGATAGTTCAGCCACAAACAAATTACCTTGTAAAGAGATCGGCTACAAACAAATCAACCTGCAGAGAGATCAGCTACACACAAATCAACTTGTAGAGAGATCAGCTAGAAACTAGACACAATGTAAGGAGTTCAGCTACAAGCAAATTACCCTGTAGAGAGTTCAGCTACAAACAAATCAACCTGTAGAGCGATCAGCTAGAAACAAATCACCCTGAAGAGAGGTCAGCTACAAAAAATCACCCTGTAGAGAGATCAACTAGAAACAAATCACCCTGAAGAGATGTCAGCTACAAAAAATCACCCTGTAGAGAGATCAGCTACAAACAAAACACTTTGCAGAGAGTTCAGCTACAAACAAATCAACCTTTAGAGCGATCAGCAACAAACAAATCAACTTGTAGAGAGATCAGCTAGAAACAAATCAACCTGCAGAGAGATCAGCTACAAACAAATCAGCTTGTAGAGAGATCAGTTACACACAAATTAGCCTGTAGAGAGATAAGCTAGAAACAAATCACACTGTAGAGAGTTCAGCTAAAACAAATCAACCTGCAGAGAGATCAGCTACACACAAATCAACTTGTAGAGAGATCAGCTACAAACAAATCACCCTGTAGAGAGATCAACTAGAAACTAGACACAATGTAAGGAGTTCAGCTACAAGTAAATCACCCTGTAGAGAGTTTAGCTAAAACAAATAAACCTGCAGAGAGATCAGCTACAAACAAATCACCTTATAGATAGTTCAGCTACAAACAAATTACCCTGTAGAGAGATTGGCTACAAATAAATCAACCTGCAGAGAGATCAGCTACACACAAATAAATCAACCTGCAGAGAGATCAGCTACACACAAATCAACTTGTAGAGATATCAGCTACAAACAAATCACCATGTAGAGAGTTCAGCTAGAAACTAGACACAATGTAAGGAGTTCAGCTACAAGTAAATCACCCTGTAGATAGTTCAGCTAAAACAAATCAACCTGCAGAGAGGTCAGCTACAAAAAATCACCCTGTAGAGAGATCAACTAGAAACAAATCACCCTGAAGAGATGTCAGCTACAAAAAATCACCCTGTAGAGAGATCAGCTACAAACAAAACACTTTGCAGAGAGTTCAGCTACAAACAAATCAACCTTTAGAGCGATCAGCAACAAACAAATCAACTTGTAGAGAGATCAGCTAGAAACAAATCAACCTGCAGAGAGATCAACTACAAACAAATCAGCTTGTAGAGAGATCAGTTACACACAAATTAACCTGTAGAGAGATAAGCTAGAAACAAATCACACTGTAGAGAGTTCAGCTAAAACAAATCAACCTGCAGAGAGATCAGCTACAAACAAATCACCTTATAGAGAGTTCAGCTACAAACAAATTACCCTGTAGAGAGATCGGCTACAAACAAATCAACCTGCAGAGAGATCAGCTACACACAAATCAACTTGTAGAGAGATCAGCTACAAACAAATCACCCTGTAGAGAGATCAACTAGAAATTAGACACAATGTAAGGAGTTCAGCTACAAGTAAATCACCCTGTAGAGAGTTTAGCTAAAACAAATAAACCTGCAGAGAGATCAGCTACAAACAAATCACCTTATAGATAGTTCAGCTACAAACAAATTACCCTGTAGAGAGATTGGCTACAAATAAATCAACCTGCAGAGGGATCAGCTACACACAAATAAATCAACCTGCAGAGAGATCAGCTACACACAAATCAACTTGTAGAGATATCAGCTACAAACAAATCACCCTGTAGAGAGATCAGCTAGAAACTAGACACAATGTAAGGAGTTCAGCTACAAGTAAATCACCCTGTAGATAGTTCAGCTAAAACAAATCAACCTGCAGAGAGATCAGCTACAAACAAATCACCTTATAGATAGTTCAGCTACAAACAAATTACCCTTTAAGAGATCGGCTACAAATAAATCAACCTGCAGAGAGATCAGCTACACACAAATCACCCTGTAGAGAGATCAGCTAGAAACTAGACACAATGTAAGGAGTTCAGCTACAAGCAAATCACCCTTTAGTGAGTTCAGCTACAAACAAATCAACCTGCAGTGAGATCACCTACAAAAACGTACCTTGTAGAGAGTTCAGTTATAAACAAATTACCCCATAGAGAGATCAGCTAGAAGAATTCACCTTGTAGAGAGTTCAACAACAAAGAAACCACCATGTAGAAAGTTCAGCTGCAAACAAATCACCCTGTAGAAAATTCAGTTACAAACAAATCGCCCAGTAGAAAGATCAGCTAGAAGAAGTTACCTTGTAGAGAGTTCAGCTGCAAAAAAACCATTTTGTAAAGAGTTCAGCTGCAAACAAATCACCTGTACAGAATTCAGCTACAAACAAATCATCTTGTAGAGAGATCAGCTAGAAGAAGTTACGTTGTAGACAGTACAACTACAAACAATTCACCCTGTACAGAGATCAGTTAGAAGCAGTTTCCTTGTAGAGAGTTCAGCTACAAACAAATCACTCTGTAGAAAGATCAGCTAGATTAATTCACCTTGTAGAGATTTCAGCTACAAAGAAACCACCATGTAGAGAGTTCAGCTGCAAACAAGTCACCCTGTAGAAAATTCAGCTACAAACAAATCACCCAGTAGAAAGATCAGCTAGAAGAAGTTACCTTGTAGAAAGTTCAGCTACAAAGAAACCATTCTGTAAAGAACTCAGCTGCAAACAAATCACCTGTACAGAATTCAGCTACAAACAAATCACCCTGTAGAGAGATCAGCTAGAAGAAGTTTCATTGTAGAAAGTTCAGCTACAAACAAATTACCCTGTAGAAAGATCAGCTAGAAGAATTCACCTTGTAGAGATTTCAGCTACAAAGAAACCACCATGTAGAGAGTTCAGCTGCAAACAAGTCACCCTGTAGAAAATTCAGCTACAAACAAATCACCCTGTAGAAAGATCAGCTAGAAATCCAAGGTGGCAGCCAAGAAATGGCTGTGATGGTAGGTTAATGGTAAAATTTTAATAACAACAATTCAAGTGAATTTGGTGCCGCTTGATCTTGCACAAAATTCACCTGAATTGTCGTTATTAAAATTTTTACCATTAATCTACCATCACAGCCATTTCTTGGCCGCCACCTTGGATTTCACATCTTTTTTCACCACAGCCTTTTTGAGGGCTGCACACTTTTTTTACAGCTTGGCTGTTTTTGATTAGATATATATTACAGTGCAAATACATACCTACAAAGAGTTCACCATAGTGAAGATCCATGTTAAAGCTACAGAGTCATTATCAATCAGAAACAACAGTCCCAATATCCAAGTTCCTCCAAGTAATGGTAGAAGTACAATAATACTTATCAGCAATATTCTGTGTACAGTCATTGGATAAACTATCATAATTTATCATTACATAAAGCATGTGGATTTATTGCCCTTAGGAATAGTTTAATAAAAATATCCAGTTTTAGTATTGTCTTAAATTTTTAATTAGTAATTTTTAATTATGTTCATCAGAATTCGATTCTTCAGGACTCTTTGGGTGAAAAATGCACATTTAACATAAATCACATGCAGGTACACCCAAGTACATTTTCGGAGCACTCTAGTGCATCTGTTAATTATTGCACACTCCATGGCGGGAGGCTATTATTTATTTAATATAATATTCAACTGTACAAGATATACATACTTGGCTGTGTCAAGTGTTGCCTTCTCAGTAGTAGTCATTGCAACATGTAACTTCCTTGCTTGATAAATCTTCACCAGTGAAATTATCATGTTGAAATTGTTTATCTGTGTACACAACAATAATGGGTTTTCAACAATATCGTACTTTCTTATTAAATTTTAAACAGTACTAAAAGACACTACTTTTAAAGAATCTATATACCAGGTATTTAAACATGACATGTTGTTTATAGACACTTTTACAATAGGTTTTACAATATAATTATACAGCTAATTAGGTGTTTAATAAAGAAGTACATTATTATGTAACCAGATTTGTGAAAGAGTACCTTTTTAAACAGATGTGTTAAATCTCCCCTTTTAATCGCAGTCAGCTAAGCTGTCATACTTTCTGGCTGTTGAGCGGTCAGTTGACCCACTGATTGTAGAACTGCGATATTCTGTTCTAGCCAACAGTCCAGATGTCTCTCCAACTGTCCTTAACTCTCTATCTGCTGCTAAAGCTTCAGTTGTCATTGTCACCCTGGAGCAAGCTTGTTCTTTATGGAAGAGATTGATGTATGGCCTCCCTGAGAAACAGCTGTCCTTTTTGCTATGTGCTAGTTGTGATACTCTCTGCCAACTCCTATGAACCTGGCGAGGTGGAAAATCATTACTAGCCCTAAATGTGCCCTTTGTCAAGCTACCCAGCCCACAACAAACCATACTGTATCTTGATTGGATGTCCTGTTGCTCTTGATCAAGGCAGGTATACCTGGAGACATGATTCAGTCCTACAGGTTCTCGTTTATGGACTCCAACAGCACTTACCTGACAGTTTTAAACTCTATGCTGACCTTCCAGGATACCTTGCTAGTGTCTGCCCTCCCAGCACTATTCCAACCAATCTTTACTCCACCCTTAGCAGACCTGACTTGGTTTTAGTTTCCAATAATTCCATCTGTTTGTTTGAACTAACTATTCCCACCAATACCCAGCAACATATTTTGGTTGCTAGAGCTAGGAAGTAATACCGCTATAATGGTTTACAATATGACCTTCAGCTTTCTGGCTTATCTGTCAATCTCATATCCATTGAGATTGGTTGTTTAGGCCAGACACAATTGCCCAAGTATATAGCCAATGCTTGTGAAATGGCAAAGAAGACCATAAGTTCCCTGTTTGAGCAGGCTGCTCGTATTGCTGTCTCCTGCTCATACAGAATTTTAATTCTAGAGCTTCCCCAGAATGGGATCTATCAGTTTGCCTAAACTGAACTTTTCTGCATGCTATAATTATTATTTTTGTATTGTAATTTAATAGGTGTAAGTCTTGCGAGGGCTCCTGTACTGTCCATCCAGTGCTTGGTACCCTTGAGTCTGGACCCCTGTACTTAGTTGTATTTTGTCTTAACAAAACAAAATGTCTCTCTCTAATATATGCATTATAATTATTTTGTAGATGGAGCTAAAGATTTTCATTAAATACTAAAAATGCTGGAGAAAGCTAAATATGTGACTGGGCCTGCAAAAACAAGGCATGTGGGCACACAAAATTTGCTTACTTTTCCAAATGTTCACCACTCATAACTTTTTATTCCATCATGCTATGGCCATACAATTTACAGCACTACTTAAAGTTTTAATTGGCTTCATAACAAAAGTTACAGAATGCAAATAGTTTACTCCAATACAGATATATGACCTGTTGTGTGACGAGGTGTAGTTTGTGCCTACATGCCCTGTTTTCGCAGGCCTGGTCACATAATATGATGAAGTTGTGGACACTTTCTTTTAGTTGTGTGTGTATTTATTTAGCACTTTATAAGGCAATTCTGTGTAACTGATGTGTGTACTCCCTATATTAACTTTACATGTACATATTTGTATTGTCACAGGATGGCATATATAAGTTATAAAGTACTCCTTTTCTGTGTGTATTCAAAGGTAGTGAGTCACGCCGTGACTCATTCA
Source organism: Dysidea avara (assembly GCF_963678975.1). NCBI lineage: Eukaryota > Metazoa > Porifera > Demospongiae > Dictyoceratida > Dysideidae > Dysidea > Dysidea avara. The sequence continues at coordinate 35,370,389 of NC_089272.1, forward strand.
TTATGCTATTCAGCCTTGTTCAAAAACACCATCTGTTTTCCTCACAAGAAATGCCCATTATTTCCAAAATGTGCCATCATCTTTGGCCAAAGGATGTTTTATTTAAGTTTCTTGCATTCTCTTATTGTGACCAGACAAGGGCGTGCAAGCACATAAAAATTTGCATATTTTTTCAAACTTCATCACCCATAACTTTTAATGTCATTGTGCTATGATCATGCACTTTTCAGCTTGTATTAAACATTTAAATGGCTTTATAGTGCAAGTTACAGAATGCAAATAATTATTCTATTCCACTACTGAGATATTATTTGTTTAATGATGGAGTGCCCACATGCCTTGTTTTTGCATGATCAGTCACTACTGTCTGCTATATTAGAATAGTTTATTTCATAGTTTGTTCAACATATCTGACTGTTTTGTTATAATAGAGTAGTAGTAGTACATTTAGTGTGACTCTTCCCACAGTTATTAGAATTTTAGCTGCATCTTTACAATATCTTGGAAATTGTGTAAATGGCAGATTGTTATCATATCAAAAACTCTGATGTATTAACTGTACATTAAAGTTTTTACGAATTGAATTTGTAGAAAAAATAACCTTCTGTATACTTTAATTTATGGAAATGAGGTTTTGTTTATGATAATTATGTGAGTCACGTGATATATAACTTTAAATGTACTTTAGTTTGGTAGATGAAGCTTAGAAAGTTTAGTATCATTGTAAAACTATTTTTGTAGAAACACATACAGTATCTGAAGTCCCAAAGAATCCCTCTTGGGAATTTTGTTTTCTAAAAGTATAAAATTTTCATGTTTTTTCTGTTGGCATATGCATTGTACAGTAAATGCTGCCACAATTTGTCAACATAATCACTACAAATCACTTCTTAATTATGTAAATCTATTATTGTGTTTAGAAAGAGCCCTTATATGCATACTTGAAAACTGATGTGGACATACAGCAATTTTACTCAATAGAACCCCATGCTCTGCTGCTGGTAGTTAACTATCAGTTTAAAAGTTACTTAATTGTACCTCTTCATGGAGTTGAAACAGTTGGCTTGCCTATCTATAAGGAGCAAAATGATGTTACAGCTGTCACACTGCAGGCTACATCTTATTCTCCAAAATTACAGGGAAAGTGTTTACTTTGCTAAGTCCAACCTTTGTTTTGTAGCAACAAATAAAACTTGCTTCTTCACAATGATAGTTATTTCTGGCTATGTGCAATACAATAATAATTATACAGTGTAGATAGGTAATCCTACAAACTAACGTGTTACAGTAAGTATACAATGCAAGTATAATTATACAGCCTATAAGTATCAAAAACCTAATGCCTCCCATTCAGTGGTAAGAAGCTACTGTTGCTGAAACCTAGTTCAATGCATTGTGCTCTGCCTTTAATTTCTTGTATATATAAGGCTCCAGTGTATGTGTCAAGCAGTTATTTTTGATTTCATGGCGTTCGTCACTACTGTAACAAAGCTGCCAAAACACCAGTTCCTAATCTCCTGATTACTTAAACTCCATATAGATCATGGGATTTCCTTATACATACACAGATCTCTGAAATGCAATACAAGTGTTTGGTTCTTCAGAGTATCACACCTGGCTTACCGATCAGTTTTAGAAACTACATATATACAGTATAGCTCTGTCTACGTTTTCCACCTATTGTACTCTTCGGTGCTCCCATTATGCTTACATTATTTATGCTCCTAGGTTACAGTAGCAACATTATTTATTTAATCAGTGAATGTTCTATTAGAGTATTTGTGACTGAATTTGACGAAACAAGGCTTCGACGCACAAAGCTTTGTTAGGAAATATGGCGATTTTAAGGAATCATTGTGTAATAACTTCCCAGTGCCTACAGCTGTGCAAACAAAATTTGCACCAATTGTTCATCTGTTCACTAGCTATCACTGAGTGGGTGTATACATTTCTGATACCCAAAATTCGCCCTGTTTTGAGCAGCTTTTTTTCGAGCGGGTAATAATAGGGTGGTAGTAATAGGGTGGTAGTAATAGGGTGGTAGTAATAGGGTGGTAGTAATAGGGTGGTAGTAATAGGGTGGTAGTAATAGGGTGGTAGTAATAGGGTGGTAGTAATAGGGTGGTAGTAATAGGGTGGTAGTAATAGGGTGGGAGGGTGGGGGTGGACGGTGGTAGTAATAGGGTGGGAGGGTGGGGGTGGACGGTGGTCTTAATATACGGGTATAAAATGAAGTAAGAAGACGATTTGAATCCAGAGGCCAAGTTTGGGCTCTCCATGGCCCTCCATGGCCCTCAAATTACTCCAAATTGACTGAGAACACTATTGGTGAGCTCTGTGTGAAGTCACAGCTCACTACACACCATTATCACAAAGCCATGGCCATTTAATGGTGCCAATCTCACACTCGTGGCTTTGACAGGGTCGGAAGAAAGCTGCTACAGAAACCAGACTTGCCAGTGCTGAAGGAAGTACAGTGTGAAATATGATAGTGTATCCAGCAATCCATTTCTGGTAAAATCCTAAGTTTGATTTTGTGTGTGAGGAAGCCTTGTTATATGAAATCCGGTCACATTTCACTACATGTGAATGTTCTATTAGAGCGCATTGATCTAAGGAGCTATGTACAATGCAACTGAGTGCTCTATTGCTCTTTGCAGTTTCTACTAACTACTCTATTAGGGGGCATCGATTTATTTTCATAAAAGTACTTAAGCTCCATAGTTTTCAATATCCACCTAATATGCTTTTTATTATGCTGGCATATTTGATGCAGGCCTACTGATACCTGCATATAGGTTTCTTTACTTCACCTATGTCTATAGTATCATTGAATGCTGCCAGGAATAAAAAAATGCTTCTCGAATTCAATCACTTCCTGTAAAAGGTTGATGCTGTATGCCTTCATCATTTTATTTATTTATTTATTTGATTTAATGCACAAAGAACTCAAATCAAGAGTGTGTGAATGTGCACATGTGTAATTTAGTCTGAAAGTCATCAACATTTTCAATAGCAACAACTTCGATAGGGAGGGAGTTCCAGATTCTGATGGTTTTGCTCCACATTACTCATGGTTTGCCCCACTGATTGGGTTAAAGATTGATTTTACATCACAGGTTTTAGTTGAACCCATAAACCCACCATTGTATAGAGAAAGTTAAGATCTTTGTTTTTACGTTGTACATTCTAAAAGGTGCTCTTTTGAGCTTTTTGTATATGATGTAGAAAAATGCATCTGCTTCCGTACAGGACAAGAAAAAATGGCTGCTGACAAGATTTTTTAACTGATCAGAAGGACCAAGCTTTTATTTATTTTATTTGTTATCTAATTCATCCAAATTGGAAGGGGTGTTACCGAAAGGTTAGGCCTGCACGAGGGTGCTTTCCCACAATATTACACACATACGTATGTATACATATAAGTTACTACTGCATACAAAATTAGCTACACAGAGAACATGTACAAAAAGCATGAAAACACAATACATGCACACACACAAAGTAATAGAAAGATTACACAGAACCAAAAAAGTAATACTTTACAGCTAAAATTACAAAAAGGATATGGAGTAGTTTTTTAGGCTGTATCAATACATACTTCATAATTAAAGTTAAAATTTAGTGCTGTGTAAAATTTTCTTAAGTTGACAATGTCAGTCCAATAATTTTATTGAGAGCCTTGAATAATTATTATAATTGCTTCAAAATTCCAGTGTAATGCCTGATCCCAACCCACATGCACCAAGCATAATTATAATTTTGAGCATAATATGTGACTAAAGCACCAAGTATATTAACATAATAGCCATAATAATTAATTATACTAATAGGCAGAATATGCTATGTGTTAGAGTAGTCAGTCAAACACTGTAATAAGATCAGTCACTGTGCATGCATTTAGCATTATTATGATTTATGAATACAGTTACTGCTGAGTATACAATAACTACCTGTACTACCTGAGAAAAAAAAGAAAAAAAAAAAAGAAAAAAAAAACTACTTGTAGAACCAACTAATGGACACTCTTGGCTATATAATAAACCTGTAAGACCTTTTTTTTCAAATTGAATGTTTTTGATGTCATTCTATCATTAAGTACATTAGTACTTAATAAGTAGGGATTGGTAAGAAATCATATGGCTTCATAATTTTTTGCACTTTAAAAAAACAGCCTTTCAATATGTTTTACCAAAAAAACTACCTGAAATACATTAGTACTGCTGTATTGATGCTGTACCTTGGTTAAATGCAGCAAAAAGTTGAATGTTTCGATGTACAGTGAATTAAAAAAAAATTAAAATTCATAATTATTAAATTATAATATGTGACTAGGTCTGACAAATCCCTGGCCAGTCTTATGTAGCCTGTCAAATTTTGATTACTATTTTATAGTTTGAAGTTTAATAATAATATTTTCTCTCTGAACATGATAACTACTGCAAGTATGATAACTGTTGTTAGTAATATTTTTACTACTTATGTACAAATCCCTGGAGAATTCAATAATATTATGCAAAATCATATAATTGTGCATTTTCAGGCTATAAGACTGGTTTTGTCAGATTCAGTCACTTATGACAATTTGACTCAGAGCTGACACCATAACCGTCACTAATCCATATGCAACTTTTGATCAATGCAGACCAATTAGAAAGCATAATTAATAACCATTTGGATTATTTGAGCATAAATCGACTCTAGATCAAAAATTTTAGTCCTGAAACACATACAATACCTTAAGGCTTCTATGGGGATGTGTTTCCAAACCCTCTACCTATATACTTACATGGTGAACAGTCTGACAATATTGTTTCTTTTGATCACAAGCAAGCTAACAGTTTATAATACTTACAGTTGGCTATTAATTTGGCCACCAAGAAAACATACATACAGTAGTTGGATTACCATTCATCCTTGGTTGCACCAGATATGCATATCAGCTCTTCTTTTAGTCAGCAGCTGTTTACTTTTGTGGACAAGCCTTTCTTGTACAGCCAAACTACTTTTGTAAGGGGTTAATCCACGTTTCTTCTGTTTCTATCTTTATAAAGACGCCTTACTTGTTTTCCTTAGGAGTTTTGAATTCAATGCAAGCTGTTTTGTTAGCTGTGCTGCACTGCGATGTTCATTGTCTTTTTTTGTGCTAATAGGGCAGTCAAAACTACTCTAAAAGAACAGTCACAGAGACTCATAACAGAATATCGATATAGAACCTATTTAAAAATAGTTTATAATGTGGGGTTAAAATGAATTAGTTAAGAATGCAGCAAGACTGCTGCTTTAGGATCAATGTAAGATTGTAAACATAGTAACATAGTTGGAATACCATTTATTCTTGGCCACACCAAATATCAGGTCTTTTAGTCACCAGCTATATGCTTTTACTTTGCGGACACAACAAGTAAGCTATTTTTGTTGTTGTTTTTTGCATGGGGATTCACCTATTTTTATACAGTAGGTATTTTTGATAGCATGTAAGAGGTATTTTAATTTTATAGCAACTAAAATTTTGCAAATGAGGTACAGTTCAGACTTTATTACTTGTGTGATAATACTGTAACTCAATCAATAATTATTATTCATGGAAACATAGGCCACCCCAGTTAGTATTAGAGTATATCCATTCCATCCACAGTGTGTATATTACCTTTCCAGCTGCAGTTTTCTGTAGACTTTTTGCTAGTTAATAAACAGTTATAATTAGCATAGTCCAATATGTCTTATTTTTTCCATGCATTTCTGAAATTTCACATTCTCAGAAGCAATGTGGGAAGTTGATCAGATATTATCAATCCCATAAAATTATATTTACCAATTGCAATATTGGTAAATATAATTTTGTGGGATTGATAATATATATTGGTAAATATAAAGGGATTGATAATATCTGATCAACTTCCTGCATTGCTTCTGAGAATGTGAAATTTCAGAAATGCATGGCAAAAAAAAGATATCCCATAAAAATATATTATATAGTGTAATTGAGCAGTCACTTCATTGTTGCTGAATCTACACCTGAAACTATAATGTTTGCTATCTTAAAGACTAGTCTCAGTGTGTACTTATTAACAGCTAGTGCTCAGGATTTCTACCAGTTATCTCTAGGTACTATAAAGTAGCATTCTGGGGTACATTATTGTTTCTAAATAATGATCTCCCATCTGCCATTAAATTTGCTCATGCATATTTGCTGAGTGCTATAAGAGAATTAAGGACACTGTGAACATACTCCAACCACAAGAGTACATTCTTTTCTATTCATGGAGTACTGTACTAGGGATAATCTACATACTACTCAACTCTTTCAGGTGTGTAACTTTACAATCTTATATATAAGCTTAGACAGTGTACATATATCATATTATCCTTATCAGTCAGTCAGTAAGTCAAGTCATTAGGTCTAAGTCCCTGAAATTAGGTTAGGTAATCCTAAGGCTGCAGCACATGTTGCTGTCAGACCTTCAGTGCTGGTCACTGTAAAGTGCTAATAAGAAACAAAATAATAAATGCTTGTTACATTCCACAAATATGATCTCGGTGTCATCTTTCAACTGACTTGAAATAGAATTGTCATCATGAGAAGAGCATTTAGAATTCTTGGTCTATTATTATTATTAGCACTTTACAGTGACCAGCACTGAGGGTCTGACAGCAACATGTGCTGCAGCCTTAGGATTACCTAACCGACAAGGACTTAGACCTAGTGACTTGACTTTACTGACTGAAAAAGGTGTAACAGAAAAGGGGCCAAAGTAAGGAAAAAAATCCCTCCAACCCCAGGATTCGAACTGCAGGTCACCCAATGTCTAGTCGGGGCCACACTCAGTCTTCCTCCAGGAGGGATGGATTTTCTTCCTTAAACCTAAAGTATTTATTATTAGCACTTTACAGTGACCAGCACTGAGGGTCTGACAGCAACGTGTGCTGCAGCCTTAGGATTACCTAACCGACAAGGACTTAGACCTAGTGACTATGGCTCTATGCTACAGATACACAGACTCCAGTAACTGTGTTATAGCTAAAACATGTCCATAGTGTAATCTTGTTACTGTTAACCTCTTTGGAGGCCACACTGCACCTTGTATTATACAGTATTATTATGAAAGATAATTTAGTTGACCATGTACAGCGGAGAGCTATATAATATTATACTCCTTATTGATTACTCTTCAGACTACAAATTTCAAGCTTTGGAATGTTTGTACCTTTAATGTATATGTCTATGAACTTGCCAACATTTTGTTTTTATTAAATCACTAAAGTTTCACAATACAGTTTTAACATAAGTAAATTCGTATCATCCAGCAACAACCCTACTGGACCATTTGGTTCTAAACTTTGTCACAATACTTTTATTTTTTCAATTTAATCAGAAACTCCAATTTTCATAGACTACTCAGATTGTGCCAGGAACCCTCTACAGTGATCAATACCTCCAGATGTCTCCCCATACAGCAAATTTTAATGTGAAAAATAATTGTACTCTCCACTTGTGTCCCCATTGTGAGTATTCTACCCTTTCCTACCCTGTAAATTTTAATTGTTTGTCAACAGATCAACTCATAGCTAGCAGGTCTTGGATGCTCTTGAAGCATTGTCCAATATGGTTCATATAGGCCACTACTGTGTGTGTTGATCCAACCCACTTGGAGAAGAGAGCACAGGAGACCTGCGCCAAATATGTCAGCATAGCAAAAAGCATAATAGGCTGGAGTACTAAGCTAGTGTAATGCCGGCATATTAGGTAGATATTTCAAAGTATGGAACTTAATTCCATGAAAATAGATCGATACACCCTAATACAGTAGTCAGTGAAAACTGCAATAAAGCACTCAGAAATGTATCGTACATAGCTCCATAGATCGATACTCTCTAATAGAACAGTTATTTTGTTGTGAAAATAATACTCTTATAGAGCATTCACTGATTAAAATGTTCCAAGATAATTTTAACAAATGTTGGAGCATAATGCAAGCATAATAGGAACACTGAAAGCATAATGAGTGAAAATTTTGGGAAATTCCTGAAAGCATTTTGGCCCATTTTTGGGGAAAATTTTGAACATATTTGACTCAGGTCTGGAGCACAGGGAAAGTGCTTGGTTTCAGACATGACAACCTTGGAAGGTACTTCGGTTGACAAGCTGCTTCAGAGCAGTGGAATTCTCTACACAAAGGTTATGAGCATTTTCATGGCCTGGCTTACATCAGTGTAGACACTTGTTAGGTCATAAAATACATAGATAAGCATGACAAAGTTCTCAATGCCATCCATACTTTTTCTGAACTTTTGTAGATGAATGTGTCAGCTCCTGCAGTGCATTAGTAAGTTCTGGTATTGAATTCCATATAACCCCATGCAGTTTTCTTACAAATGCAGACACAATATCACATCACTTGCATCAATGCGATGCATGCTATATAATAATCTAAAATAAGTCACTACTGTATACCAGCTCTATTTTACAAAAGTGACTTTATGATGCACACAAATTATACAAAAAGAAAATAAAACTTTAACAACTTAAAAAAGTTTACATGCAACATAAAAAATTAAACATCTATATAATTCAATGCATTAGCATTCCTTCAAAACTATAATCAAGAAAATATACATGTGTTCAAAGTTCACTTTGCTCATTTGTGAAGACTATACTATCTTCTACTTTACTCTCGATCAATGTACTATCAAACTTCCTTCCAGGATCACCTGCACATATGCGTAGCAAATACATAAAAGTGTCTAACAGTCTTTTCAATTGTATGACTTCATACATCATGACTTGTCTTGTGAATATGGTAGCTACTTGAAACTTTGTCCCCTTAAAGCTGTTACATGTACCACTATGATGTGGCAAAGTTTTGTGAAGATTCATTAAAGACATGAGAAGTTATCAAACTTGGATATTTAAAAGGCTATAGATTGGTTTTGTCAGACTATATAGATCACAAATACAATTTATGCATGTTTACTCTTTCATAGTGGCTATTCGCTAGGTTCTGTACACTGACTTATACAGGCTATTCGTCTGAGACTGGTCAAGCACAGTATTTATATGAAGGTAAGTTTTGGTAAGTTTGAGGCTAGCTCAGGTTGGCCCATCTTCACTGGGATGCTTGCTTCGTTCACAACACTTATAGCTTGTCTTGAACTCACCAAAAATTATCTTCATACAGGCAGTGAAGGACATCATTATGCTTAACAGGCAAACTTATAGTTAGCTTTAGGGTTGGGTTCAGCTTTTGGTTTTCTTCTTCACCTGGTCTTCTTACTATAAACAGGTTACTTATTGAATGGCATTTATAAGATAGAAAAGTAAGGGAGCTAGCTGGGTAGCTAGCAGCAACCAGTACCACACCAACCATTCACACCAGTGGTCCAGGTTCGAGCTCCAAAAGTTTAGGGTTCATTTTCTCATTTTGCCAGCCTTTTTCTTTAAACTTGTACGTAGCTACTAGCTAAAGTTTCCAGACTCTGGCTGTGTAGTTCACTCTACTGTAGTTATTGGTTTTTCACCTAAAACACATCAAGCATCAAAGAAAGTGGCTAAGCAATCTTCTTTATCATTGTAGCTACCAGTGCTGCAAATGATTGAGATACTCAATTGGAACAGTTATGTAAGAAATCATTCATATGTATTATATAGTTGTACATTTATTATAAATTTTTTGCTCAAGAAATTACATAATGTAAAGGCATACGCAGGAATTTTGAAAAAGGGTTTCTACTACAGCTAAGTGACTGTTATATTAGATTAGTTTATAGTTTATATTACCTGACTGCTCTATTAGAGTATCTCAATCTTTTCACCAAAATCATACGTCAGAACAATGCTATAGGTGTTGTCATCATGTGAAAAACTATTATTTAACTATAGGATATAAGTTTGAATGAGCCCTGTTCCATGATAGATTTCACATTCTGGAAACCTGAAGTTTCAATTTCTTAATGTTTTAAGTAGTGTGCAAAATCCTAGGAGTTTCCTGAAACCCCTGGAAACACCCCTCGGTATGCCCCTGTAATGGCTACTGTATTATGTAACATGATGTTGCAGACATAATTACAAGGCAAGGCAGCTATTCTACCTTACCAGATGCTTCTCTACTGTGTTAGCTTAAGGTTGTATGGAAATACTTCAATAATTATAGTTACAAAGTGTCTGAATTTGTGATAAATTAGTACACTGAAAACAAAACATCTGATCAGATTTTAAATACCACTCTATTTTAGTACAAAGCAAGGTAGCTACACTATCTATAGGTAACACATTTACACTACAGCACATGTTTTCTTTCTTTATTCTGAAGTAGTTATAACACTTATCAAATATCAGATAGAACAATGTATTATTAGTGACCAGCTGAGCAAACCTGTCATTTTTTCACATTATTCAAATTCCATTTTTCGTTGTTTTCCTCTTACATATATTATTATTATTATTATAGAACTATCATACAGTATGATGACTGCCTGCCTGCCCGATGCTTTCAGACAAGCATAACTTGACAATGGTTAAAGCTACAGGCTTGAGTTTTTTCACTGTTGGATGCTGCTTCAGCTGACAGGTGCCTTTTGACATACCACAGTACATGCAATGCATACATCATGGACCTCCTTTGCATCCCATTTCTTTTGCTGACATCCAAAGGTGTCAATTCGTTGCAGCGTGTGATAGCTTTCTTACATTCATCAATGAAAATCGTTTGTATTTCCTGTGGTGACTGGATTGATTGCAGAGGCACTTCTTCTATCTGTAATGCTGTGTAATGGGCTAAACATAGCTGAAAGTGAACCATAATGGTCCCTTCACTTTTTGGTGCACATTCAGATGAAATATTAACTCTAGCAATATTCTTTGTTTTGATGCAGTTTATGTGGGTCCTACATTTTTGCCATGATCCCTAACCAAATCTAAAGTTTCAAATTCTTTTCTTATGCTTGCTTGTTTACTTTTTAAATAATTCAATTATGACAGGGAAACAAGGGAAGTCACCTACACCTGCAGATATACTAGTGGACATTTAATCCCTAATTCAGTCATGGGTATAGGGATTAAAATAATGTTCATTAATATATCTGCAGGTGTGAGCGACCTCTGTATATGATCTGTAATTGGACTTATAATTCCAAAAATTTTCTTGTAATTTTAGTTCTATGGTTTTATTGATTTGAGCATTGCCACTGCATACTGAAGCAATTGCTATACATGTAAAATTTTAAGTGATACACATATTTTCACCAAATATGTTTTTATGAATTTATGGGTTCTGTTCAGCCAGTCACATTAATCATTAATCAGTGTAATATATAGTAGCTGTAAATCATATTCTAAAAGTTTTCTGCTGTAATATATAACAGTATTTGTGACTGGATTTTGAAAAAAATGATTCAAATCGCACATTAGAAGTGTCAAGATAAACGGTTTTAAAGAATTCAAGTCAACATAACTTGCCAAGGATAGCAAGAACACATATGAAATTCACACAAAAGTTGCATCAATCTATTACCTTTCAGACCACTTCCAGTACTTGTAGCTGCTTGTAGGGTTTCCTGCTAAATAACAGAGAAAATCTGAGCAGTTGGACAAGCGAAGTAGTATCACGAGTGCTCACAAAGGAGTGGATCGATCGAGGGTGGCGGGGTGGATAGACTTCAAAATGGAGGTAGACCATGATTGGAGTCCAGACACAAGATTACAGGGCTGTACTGGCTCCTTAGTGGCTGATATCTTGCAAAATCAACAGAAAAAACATCTGGCCAACATTATTAGGCTGCCCACCAGTAAACCACTGATTCTTGCCAAGCCAGGTCCTTTACAAGGCTGGAAATAACCATTCAAGCACTCCACGCCACCCTGAAAAGTCACGTGTTAAAACCAGTCTCGAGTAGTTTGAGTAGTACTGAGGGTCAAAACTAGTAGCACGATAGTGTAGCTATCCACTGGTGGTGTTAGTCTGATTTTGTCTGATGTGTGATTTGGATCAGTTTTGTAAAATCTGGTCACATTTAATAACTTCTATATGATAATCACCATTATACTTCCCAGCTCTACCATCTCCCATGTAGGGACACTAGTCTAGTTGAATGAGGGCTTGGTCAATGTCCTTAGATGTATTATGGTTTTAATACTGGATTCCAAGTTTAATAAACTGGATGATTCTTATTTAGTATGTATAATGGTGTATGCTGTACCTTACCTGATTCAGATAATTTTCCCACTGTAGACATGGCAATTTCATTCTTATTCTCTGCGACAGAATCCTATAATAATAATAATAATAATACTAATAATTTCAGGATAATATTGTATATCTTTTTTATAATATATTATATTGTAAAAAAGATATGCAATATACTTGTGTGCACTACCTGGCATGCAAGTAATAGACATGATGGTATACTGGATCATATTGTGATATACTTTTAGGTACTTTAACAGAATTTCTATTATCCTTTGCATTATCATAATTATAGTGTGTTGTCTGGGTAAAGAAAGCCAGAGTATCACAAATGCTAGTATGTACTCTTCAAAAATGCTGAAAATGATGGCTGATTGCTCAACTACATAGTGTAACAATTCTAGAAATAGAACTTTAGAAACTTCCAGAAGGTTCTAAGTGCAAAAATAACTGCTGTATTAGAACATAGCTACATCAATGACCATTCTATTTGAGCATTTGCCCACATAATTACTATATAAAAATGATTGTGCTGCCTCGTACAAAAATCATAATATCTTTGTGGTATAATAAAATCACAGAGAGGTAATCACAATGATCATGGTATTTGCCATTTGTGAATAATAATTGTCACAGTCTAAGTCAAGAATTACTTTTATGAAAACATGAAGTTAGAATAATCTAAACATGGGTACAACAGAGAGAAACAAGGTGAGTGTCTAACATTGTAGATAATTATTCCATTACTGTACATTACAGAGTATTGTAGTCGATCAGTTGGTGCTTATTCAGGTTACAAATGCATTTTGAAAGCTTATTTTTAACTTTTACAAATTTATTTATTATGACTTTACAGCACAAGTGCCGAAGGTCTGTAGGACTCCTATTCCTACAGCCCTTTTAAAGTTGTTACAGAAAGTATGTTTGAAAAGGTGGAGAAAGGAGAAAAAATTGATGACTGGACCTGGGCAACCTCAAACCTGCAGCCATCCAATTAAAAGTACAAAGATAGATTGAGGGTCAGAATATTTGTAGAGTACATATTACACAAACCTTCAGAGAGGACTGTAACAATTTATCCCTCTTCCATTTCATATACTTATCTTTAACTGTGTTCATTACCTGTAAAAGATAGCACATAAATTTGCTTTATAACATTGCTGATACATATGTTATGTATTTAAAATTGTTCTGTGCAATGCTTACCTCTTTATTTCTTACAACATGGAAAAAGAAAATTGCTGCACCCTATAGTGATTAGGAACAAATGCTACCATTGTGATATTTGCATAATATCACCTGCATTGAGTTCACCATAGTGAAGATCCATGCTAAAGCTACAGAGTCACTATCAATCAGAAACAACAGTCCCAATATCCAAGTTCCTCCAAGTAATGGTAGAAGTGCCATAATACTCCAAAACAAAAGTCTAAATGAGGTAATGTATGCAAGAATTTGCCACAATATGTAAGCATAAAGATGACAGCATCACTTATATCAACTGCACACGATTACTGTGTTTGTAATTTACTATAACGTAATGAGAAATAAATATTACATATGCTGATTCTGAAGCATACGTATTTTAAGTATTTGTAAAATGCTTTTAAAACTGACTCTTGATATAATTATTGTCAAATGCTGTCTTTTACTATACAGTTATACGGTACTGTATGATAATATATAGTACAGCAGAGCTGTATAATATAGAGACTCTCTAAAGAAAAACAATAATATAGAGCTCCTGCCAAAACACTGCCACTACAAACCATCACAGATATATCATGCACACAAAAACGTATCATTCGAAAAGTCTTAGCCTATCACATTCAAATTTAATTGCTTTCCAGAATCATATGAACAGCAATACATGTGCATGTGTGAGAGCATTGGTCTGGTAATGAAAAGGTTTCAGGTTCAATGCCCAGTTACACCTGGTCCAAATTGGTGTTGCTGTTTCCTTTAGAAACTTTACTCACATTACTTCAGTCTACCCAGCTGTTAAAATGGGAGCCTGGCAGCCTAGTGTCAACTGGAGAAGCAGCCCACCCAGCTGTAACATCAATGGGTAGCTGGTATAAATTGGGGAAGCAAATGCCAATTGTCTGCATAGTGGGTGAAGGCCTTGTGTGTCCACGCCTTCATCTGTAAGACATGGCACAGCCTCCTGTGAGTCAATAGTCCTGTCCCAGGAGGATTTGCCTCTTAGCACTTGTGTAGCATACAGGTGTCTGAGTGCTGGTCTGCTGTAGGTGTGGCCAATAAAAGTGGTTCAGTATCTTGGAGTATGTCTTGTTGACCCCCAAGTGGCCTGCCATGGATGACTCGTGTGCTAAACTTAGTATTTCTACTCGGTACTTCCTGGGCACAACTATCTGGTGAACGCCCTGCCACTCCTCGTCAGCAGGTGTCTCAGAATTTTGTAAGTGCTGTCATGTATGTCAGAAAGTTGGCAAACTTAACCAGACTATTCCAGTGGCACCTCTTAAGCCCATTCCAGTTTGTAATGAACCTTTCAGCCAAGTAATAATTAATTGTGTTGGCCCTCTACCTAAGACAACATCTGGAAACCAGTATTTGCTTACAATTATGTGTAGATTCACCATGCTAACATGGGAAAACCGGTTTTATCGCCTATGACATCAGATTCAAATTTTCACCAATAACACAAGCTACATGAACAAAATATCAAATTACATTATCAAAGTCAGCTAGACTTGAGTGGTCTGCTTTTGCTGGCTGCTTTCCCAAGCAGAGTTGCAATCTGTACGAGTAGTCTGGGACCCTAATGGAGCTCTGGCCAGCCTGGGGATAGCTGCATATGGCTGTACAGCTGTGTGGTGTTGAATAAAGACCTGTGCTGTAAATGTCCTTTTGTTTTAGCCAGTTTTAAGACTTAAATGGCCCAAACCTTGGCCTAATTTATCCCTACACCTTCCTATTAAATTTAAAAAAAAACCCTTCCCCTCCTTTGCCACCAACTTCCATCCCTTCTGGAGTTTGTCTGGTACAGTCAACCCTGGTGTTAAATTGTCTAAAATGGTGGGAAACTATTTGTACAGTGGACGCTTTGGAAGGTAAGGAATTGGTGTAAAACATGTGAAAATTTGGCACATGTAGTTTCATGCATTGGTGAGCTACATTTACAAAATGTTTAATACTTAAACTGGCATTTCTTGATACTTTTAAATAGGCGATAAAGACTGGTTTTTCCAAACTGTTCTGCCACTGGCTCCTGTAGCTACATATGAAACTATGTAAGTGCATGTGCATATTCATACTTTGCAATAGCAACTCTTTCTTTCTGTGTGTTCGTCAATGTAGTACGTGTCCGTCGTGACTGATAAATCTTGAATAGTGAAATAATCATGATGAACATGGTGATCTAAGAATAGTACAACAATACAGCTGTCACAAACAGTTGGAGAACAGTGTACATATATACTGTCTACATATTAAAGGCTAATATACAGATGAATGACAGATGTGACATTTATGATCCTGTATCTGCTGAAAGAGAATGTGCAACCTTTAACAGTAATAAGTGGGCTACTGTGTTAAACCACTCATGCAAATAAGATGTGCTTTATTAAAATAGGAACTTGTTTTAGGAGGTACTTGAATAAAAGGTTACCACATAGAGAATATTAATCCTGATAAGGAAACTACACCTGTATCTGCCTGTCTAATGCAGCCACATGTACTGCCTGTCTAATGCAGCCACATGTACTGCCTGTCTAATGCAGCCACATGTACTGCCTGTCTAATGTAGCCACATGTACTGCCTATTGAAGACCAAAATAGTTTGACCTTTGTAAACTTTAATTATTGTATATTTGTTACACATTGCACAGCCAGACAATAATTTTCTGTCTGGGTTTTAATTTAAAACACATTTGTTTAGTGGTATTACGTATCATTGCCTTTGAATGCAGCTATAGTCACAGAAACTGGACTCCAGTACATGCGGTGACTGCAAATCTCACCACCCCCAAGAGAGATAATCACGATGAGGTTTATGAATTAGGTAGATGCACTTAACAAATACGTTAAGTACAATGTTTCTTTGCAAACTTTTATTAGGCCTAACAACCAGACTCTACAGTACTACCCTTTAACAAATGGTACAGTTTTCATGTACAGTGCACGCTACAGTATGAGGACGCTTTAGAAATAAAGTACATACAATACATCGGAGTAAATTTATATTTGTGCATCCCAAAAGTGGGCACACTTAAAGTAAAGGACACACTCCTAAACAAAAGATCAGGAAATTACTTATATTGATTATGACAATCAGTTCAACCTGTATTATCACCTTGAGTTGCACATTTGTGCACCAAGTAGGGACCCTCCGATTATGCTGGCATAATTATGAACATAATAGGTGCCTGAAAACATTGAGCATAATGCTAGCATAATAGGAAGAATATTTCAGCCATACTACAAATCCTTGATGGTCAAACTACATATCACAGAAAAAGATTGATATACTCTAATAGAACAGTCAATAACTCTAATAGAACCAGGTGCATGACTGTTTTATTAGAGTATATCGATCTTTCTGTCACATGCAGTTTTGAAGAGCAAAGATATGCTTCAGCCACTTATTATGTGCTCACGAAACTGCAAATTTATTAGCAGAACATGGGAAATGAGGCATAAAGCTTGAGCATAATTTGAGCATAATAGGTAAAAAAAATTTGAGCAGTGCAGCATAGCATAATAGGTAAAATCTTCAGCATAATAGGTGGGTCCCTAGCACCAAGGCTACTCCATATAATTATGTAGACATTTTTATAGTATTTAATATGCTTGCAATACTGTACACTATAACTAACTGATAACATCAAGATTACAGGACCAGTGAATGCCCAAATAGCACCATCTTCATCTGAGATCCAGCACCTCCTGTAATGTATAATTCAAGGCTGAAACAAAATCAAATTTAAAAAAAAAGTCTCCTCAGTTATTTATGTACAGTACATAAGCCATCAAAGAAACCATCAATTACCCATCAGGAGATACACACATATAAGTGACTACCACTAAATACTTGAACTTTATTGGCTACTTACAGGGATCTAAATCCTATAGATCCCTTGTTATTGTCTCAATAGATCTTGGAGAGGTACAAAACATGGCAATTATGTGCCTGCAACATTGGCAACATATAGAAATTTAACTGGATAGTAAGTGCCATACAAAGGTGTAAAGGGCTTGTTTCTACAAATTAGCTTTGCACTGCATTTGGTATGCCACTGTGAAGGTACACAACAATGAATTGTGATTTAAATAAATTATGCTTCGAAAGACAGGGTTCCATGAAATAACAGAAACCCTCAAGCTTTACTTTGCTTTGCTCAGGCACCACATCACAGGACTTTCAGGTTACTAAATTTCATAGGCCCTTGTTTTTCAAAGTCTAACTATATTATTTAGAGTCATTACTACCATCAAAAGTTAATTGGATTATTCACATTTTGATATGTATGTACTGTAGTACGTCTTCATTTGTAGTAATAATACCATAGTTAGTTATATTGCAAGGGTTTATTTTGGGTGGCATGGGGTACTTGGGTGCTGAAGCACTCCCAAATATTTTTGCAATGTGCTAACTAAGGAGTTGCTTGTTAATTAATCATATGTAATGAAAAGAATGGAAAAGTTAATGCCTTATAAGAGTTATTGAAAGGTGTGCTTGGGAGTGTGGGTCAAATTGACACACTAAAAATTGAAACACTAAAAATTTAAAACACTCTAATAGAACAGCCAAAAACTCTAATAAAACATCCTAGATGAATTCTTTAACAGCACACTTCCTGGTAAAATAAATGAAAATCTTTGAGAACAGTTGTAACATTGATTTACATTGCCATGCTGTTAGTGTCATCAATATAAGCTACTATATCAAGACACACGGTAGTGTGTTGTGCGGCCCAAGAAGCCGGCGTGCCACACCGTGAGTATATTTACAGGAAGAAAATGTCATTTTCACACCTTTGTATCTCGGTGATCCCTTATCCGATTGGAACCAAATTTGCTACAGAGTTGACCGCCAGCCAGCGGAGTCTATATTCCAAATTGGAAGGAAGTCGCTCCAGCCATTTCTGAGATACGGGCTGCCAAAGTTTCGATTTTTTTCTTCATTTTTTTTCTTTCTTCTGCTTCTTCTTATTCGTGTTTTCGCACACTTGCAAAAATTGCTATAAAACGCAAACTCGTACTCCGATCGCCTTGAAATTTGGCACACAGAAACGCAGTCCAAAGGCAATTCCTAACATCAAATTTGGTGCAACTCCAATGAATGGTTCAGGAGTTATGACCGATTATTCGCGTAAAACAAGATTGATTTGTTGTCACGCCTATAGGGTAAACCGCCTCATGGAATGAGTTGAAAATTGCTATGTAGATGGAATAACCATCGTAGGAGTGCCTTTTTGTAGTTAGAAAGGAATCGAGATAAAGACCATGGAAATATGACACAAAACCCAACCTGTGTCACAATTACGCGATCGATTTTTATGAATAAAAAAGTATTAGTTTTCACTCCTACTAGGCAAACCGCTTAGAGCAATGAGCTGAAAATCGGTGTATAGCTAGAAAAATCTTCATAGAAAGTCCTTGCAGTAGTACAGAAGAATCGGATTACAAACCACTGAGTTATGATTCGAAAGCCAACTCCGTGTAGCAAATGCGAGATCGAGATACTCTAATAGAACAGTCACCCTAATAGAGCATTGGGCTAATTTATTTACTCCATTATAGAATTCCATTGCATTACAAGTTATTCTGTAGGGAGTTCGCTGCAAACAGTTAATCTTATAGACAGTTCAGCAAGAAGCAAGTCGCCCTGTGGAGAGTTAAGCTACAAATATATCACTGTAGAGATTCAGAACATTACAAGTCACACTGAAGAGAGTTCAGCTATAAACAAGTTATGCACCCTGTAGAGAGTTCAGCTACAATTAAGTCACTCTCTAGAGAATTCATCTACACACAAGTCACTGTGGAGAGAGTTCAGCTACAAACAAATTACCCTGTACAGAGATCAGCTACAAACAAAACACTTTGCAGAGAGTTCAGTTACAAACAAATCAACCTTTAGAGCAATCAGCAACAAACAAATCAACTTGTAGAGAGATCAGCTAGAAACAAATCAACCTGCAGAGAGATCAGCTACAAACAAATCACCTTATAGACAGTTCAGCTACAAACAAATTACTTTGTAGAGAGATCGGCTACAAACAAATCAACCTGCAGAGAAATCAGCTGCACACAAATCAACTTGTAGATAGATCAGCTACAAAAATCACCCTTTTGAGAGATCAGCTAGAAACTAGACACAATGTAAGGAGTTCAGCTGCAAGCAAATCACCCTGTAGAGAGTTCAGCTACAAACAAATCAACCTGTAGAGCGATCAGCTAGAAAAAAATTACAGAGGTCAGCTACAAAAACTCACCCTTTAGAGAGATCAGCTAGAAACAAATCACCCTGAAGAGAGGTCAGCTACAAAAAATCACCCTGTAGAGAGATCAGCTACAAACAAATCACCCTGTAGAGAGTTCAGCTAAAACAAATCAACCTGCAGAGAGATCAGCTACAAACAAATCACCTTATAGAGAGTTCAGCTACAAACAAATTATCCTGTAGAGAGATCGGCTACAAACAAATCAACCTGTAGAGCGATCAGCTAGAAACAAATCACCCTGAAGAGAGGTCAGCTACAAAAAATCACCCTGTAGAGAGATCAGCTAGAAACAAATCACCTTGAAGAGAGGTCAGCTACAAAAAATCACCCTGTAGAGAGATCAGCTACAAACAAATCACCCTGTAGAGAGTTCAGCTAAAACAAATCAACCTGCAGAGAGATCAGCTACAAATAAATCACCTTATAGAGAGTTCAGCTACAAACAAATTACCCTTTAGAGAGATCAGCTACAACCTGCAGAAAGATCAGCTACACACAAATCAACTTGTAGAGAGATCAGCTAGAAACAAATCACCCTGTAGAGAGATCAGCTAGAAACTAGACACAATGTAAGTAGTTCAGCTACAAGCAAATCACCCTTTAGTGAGTTCAGCTACAAACAAATCAACCTGCAGTAAGATCACCTACAAAAAAGCATCTTGTACAGAGTTCAGTTACAAACAAAATTACCCTGTAGAGAGCTCAGCTAGAAGAATTCACCTTGTAGAGAGTTCAGTAACAAAGAAACCACCATGCAGAGAGTTCAGCTGCAAAGAAATCATCCTGTAGAAAATTCAGTTACAAACAAATCGCCCAGTAGAAAGATCAGCTAGAAGAAGTTACCTTGTAGAGAGTTCAGCTACAAAGAAACCATTTTGTAAAGAGTTCAGCTGCAAACAAATCACCTGTATAGAATTCAGCTACAAACAAATCACCCTGTAGAGGGATCAGCTAGAAGAAGTTACCTTGTAGATATTTCAGCTAACCCTGTAGAGAGATCAGCTAGAAGAAGAGTTACCTTGTAGATAGTTCAGCTGCAAACAATTCACCCTGTAGAGAGATCAGCTGGAAGAAATCACCTTGTAGAGTGTTAAGTTACAAAGAAACCACCATGCAGTAGTGATGTGCAATATACCGAAAAATTATCGACATTGCAATATTTTTTCCAATACCGATATCGTATCGAATCTCAATATTTTTATAACTGATATCAATATTTATTGTATAGTCAATATTTTGCTAAAAATTTCAATATGTGTGACCCTATTTTGGAAAACCATACATCTGGGCACATGCAAAATTTGTGGGAATTCTCAATTGAAAATTTCAGTGATTTTTTAAAATTATTTTTTTTTGCATATTCTGATAGAGCAACTATTAAGCCTTCTTGCTGTGAAATTTCACACCCATAGCTTCTTTTATCTAGGAGATATACTGAATTATATCAGACCATGTAGTAGTTTCACAATGCGTGGGACAACAATTAACTTACAAATTGGGTGATTTGTTCATTCCCAAAACCAAACATTTTCTTGTCTATACACAATATTACAGGTGATTTAATTGAGAAAAAGCACAAAGAACACATGATTAAACTCTCAAAAATCTCTTTTCATTAATTTTAGATTGTAAGAATGGTGATCTTTGTCAACAAAGTGATTTGTCATCAATTTGTCACATCTGATCACTATTCAGTTCTATAAACTGATAATGAAAAGTTAGTTTGTAATGTATTAGACAGTAAATTGGCCATATCTTTGAAATGCTTCAAGGTATCGTCACAAAATTTTCACACAAAATAGATAACCACTCAGTGCTTCATTGTAGCTATAAAAAACAAAATTGGCCAATGTGCCCAGATGTATGGTTTTCCAAAATAGGGTCACATATTGAGTAATATTTTGGTAATTTACAACTTTTGGTGTGTGATTTGTGCAATCATGGTAGAAATGAAGCTCAGTTCTGTACAGTTTAGCCATTTTAAAAAGCATCTACCAGCTTCCAAGGCTTGTTGTTACCTTCAACACAAATTCTATAAAGCATAGCTGTTAATTATAAACATTTGCCCCACGTAATTAATCAAAAGAAAAAATACCGAAAAAGTATTGAAATTTCAATATTTTACCAATTATCGTATCGATATCATACCGAAACCAAAATCCTAATATCACACATCACTACCATGCAGAGAGTTCTGTAATAAATATATGTATTATATGTACTGTATAACTTGTACATTTACTGATAAATTCAGAAATATTTAAAGTATTTAACATCTGTTTCATCTTTTCGTCTTCCTGTGATAAAGAAAAAAGGATAGGTTAAAAAAAGCCCCAAATCCAGCCATAGGATGGCTTTGGGGTATACAAATACAAAAAGAAGTGAAATCTAATCCAAAACAGCCAAGCTGTAAAAAAAAAGTGTGCGGCCCTCAAAATGGCTATGGTGAAAAAAGATGTGAAATCCAAGGTGGTGGCCAAGAAATGGCTGTGATGGTAGGTTAATGAGAAAAATTTTATTAACGACAATTCAGGTGAATTTTGTGCCAGCCAAGACCAAGCAGCACCAAATTCACCTGAATTGTCGTTATTAAAATTTTTACCATTAACCTACCATCACAGCCATTTCTTGGCCGCCACCTTGGATTTCACATCTTTTTTCACCACAGCCTTTTTGAGGGCCGCACACTTTTTTTACAGCTTGGCTGTTTTGGATTAGATATATTGTATCATGTAAGTTTAAGCATTTTCACCAGTGCTATATATTGTATATGGTAAATAAAGCACAAGGCATGCTGCTTAGATGATACATATCATGAGGGGAAGCCGAGCGCTATTATAGCATCAAGTCAAAGTGCTGAGTGGTTTATTCTTCGTATTGCATTTGCAGAGCAATGCTTTGTGGAACCTATTGAATTAAAGCCCAGCACATAAAACACAGAAACATACAGCTACAGCTTACATATGGGTTGTACAATTACATGTGTTCAGTACTACAGTACATATTTAGTGCAAGCTATTAGCTGGCTTGAATGTGTGTCATGTGTTTATTTCATGAGGCATCAGCCCATAAGCTGACAGGATATTATGTAATTGGCTCAAATACATGAACTGTCCCAAACCTAACATCCCACAACTTTCATCTAAATGTGGATGCAATTATTTGAGTTAGAGCCATTGTTGCGAAAAAATTACCTTGGTCATTGGAACTCTTAAAGGCTCATCTATGGTTAAAAGCATGTTTAGCATTTCTGGTGAGTTGCATTCCTTTAAATATTTTAATACATTTTCATCAAATCAACAATCAATAATTATGGGGAATGTTCCATTTTAGTCACTTTATACATGTAATATGTGTTAAAATTAATAATGTGCATGTAGGATATAATTATCACATTGGTATTATGTTTGTCACACATTTAGATCAACTTTCTCATCATGATTTTTTCAATCACAAGAATATATAAGTCAAGGAAAAGCAAAGCTTCATTGTCACAGTCACAAAGATCAGCATACCAGACTGCTAAGTATGTACAGTATGAGGAATAAGACAAGAATCAAATTAATACGTACTTATACTAAGCATTACATGTACTGTTTATAGTGTTGGGACACAACTGTATGCACAGTGCATGTTCGTATACTATCAAAGATTGACTTGTGTGTGATTGAATACCAAATGTGTGTTACACTTTATTTGGCTTTACAGGGTTTAAGAGCAGCTTGTGAACTTTAATTGTAGTGGGCTACTAAAGTACAGTAGGGTCCAGTTGTTTATTCCTTTCAAGCAGTTTTTCACCCTGGCCACTAAATGAAACTGGTAACTATATGAGACCAGCATTTATATTCAGGTTCAGCATTCATGTATTTCATACCTCAGTGGTTTTCCTCAGTATGTGTCACATATTCAAGCTTAAAAGGAAATCTGTGACCTCACTGTTCAAGACACTGTACGAATTGTTAGAAATTATGACAGTACTAGGTGTCCATCTGAGACCCAGCATTTATTCAAAACTCTGTGTTTATTTCTGTAATGATGTTCTCTACCCCCTGGTTACTAAATTAGACCGGAAATTTCTATGCATAATTAGAGGCAATACAGTGTATATGGTTATTAAAAACTATACTTATTTGAAAGTGCCTGCTAAATTCTAGTAGACTTACTATAAGTACACATTGGGATATTGACTGGTTTGAAGTTAATGTTAATGTGTGGTAGATGTGGAAGGTAGCCATGTACAGAATCAGTGAAAGTGAGTCAGTCCATCAGTCAGCAGAACATTTCACTGAATAAATTTTAAAATTGTTTTTAATTTCATAGCAATCATTTAGGGTTGCACTAAGGCGCTTTTGGACTTAGACTATACCTGACCAATACTGCCAAGGTGCCATGAAGGCTGGTTTCTGGTTATCATATATTTTTGTAAGAAAGTACAGTACAAGTCTCAGTGCTACTGTGCTGTATGATGTTTGAAAACTTTCTGTTATTGGTTGTATACCTAAAGAGCTGTGTAAAAGAATAAGTTAAAATAATGTTTCTGTGTATAATCACTCAACATTCTTAGGATTTAAGAGTTATAATCGAAAATTACTTTAATGACTTAACAAATGGTTTTTGTGCATCACCATGCTATAAGTCTATGCTCTCCAATGCCTCAATTATACATTGTTTGATTGTTTTTCTTGTTGAGCTGGATTTTGGTTTAGATTACACTGCATATGCACTGGAAATAATTGTTATTAGCTAAAAGTATTTGTATACTTTGAAATTAAATAGTTGTTATGCTCTTATGTATTTACACAGGATAATGTTGTGGGGAGTTATTGCACTTGTGCCATTACTTGGATTGACCTGGATATTGGGATTGTTATTTCTGATTGATAGTGACTCTGTAGCTCTAGCATGGATCTTCACTATTGTGAACTCATTGCAGGTACTTGTTCATACTGTATGCAAGTTCATAAGCAACTGTCTAATCCTGCTTGTGTGTGCAATGTATTCTCAGTTAATCAAACCAAACACCTTGATTATCTTAATATCAATAGTGATTAGATTATTTTGTTGGTAGTGCTCATTCAATTGGGCCAAAATTTATAATGATGTTTTATTTAGAGTAATCTTTCTGTTTATGTACAAGTACACAGAAAAATTTGGAATATTCAACTAGAGCAGGGACCATAGCACATCGATAAAAAATACTGAAACAAGTTGGAGTAATGCACGGTATTAAATGACAGTAAAACAATAAGAAGTTTTATATCCCTACTGTGCTCATGATACCATAATGGAAATGCACAGTAGGGATACAACACTTCTTATTGTTTTACTATCATGCACTACTCCAACTTGTTTCAGTACTTTTTATCAATGTGCCATGGTCCCTACTCTAGTTGAAAATTCCAAATTTTTCTGTGTACTTGTTTGTTAACTTTTTTTTGTAAATAATTATTATCACATATACTGCATCCGAAATGGCACCGCGCACCCAAATTATTGTCTGAAAAGTGAAGTATCCATTACGCTTCGTTGTCAGCTTTGTTCAACCCGTTACACAGCATTTCAAATCAAGAACTGTTCGAAAAGCACCTCTGCAATCCACGCATACCGAAAGAAATGGTGCCACGGGCCCGGTTATATCAATTATTGTCTGAAAAGTGAAGTATCCATTATGCTTCGTTGTCGGCTATGTTCAACCCATTACACAATAGTACAAATCAAGAACTGTTCGAAAAGCACATCTGCTATCAAAATAGCCACTATTACAAATACGGACGATTTCCGTTACGAAGGGAAGCCATCACATGCCATCACCAAATCGACACTTTTTGCTGTCAGCAAAGATGAATGGGACACAAAGGAGGACACTGGTAATTACGTCCATGAAGAATACATTGTGCATACTGCGGTATACCAAAAGGCACCTGTCGGGCCGAAGTGACATCAAACAGTGAAAAAAATCAAGCCCGTAGCCTTAGTTGTTATTGAGTTATGCTTGTCTGAATGCATCAGTCAGTCAGTCAGTCAGTCAGTCAGTCAGTCAGTCAGTCAGTCACTAGAAAATTCCATTTAAAATTCTGTAGCAACTTGCTTAAAGCATTTCGGGTTGATCTGAAAGCTTATTTGGGCTTAGTTTTACCTAACCAATACTACCTCATTGTTGTCAGGGGAAATTGAGGCTGTTTTTTGGGTGATATTATTTTGTGGGCCACGCCTACTCCTTTGTGGTCCCTACTATACAGTTACTGTCATACTGTATGATAAATCATACTGCATCTGAATAAAGCCACTTACAATATCTGAACACTGATATCTACCTCTAGGAACACAGGTGTTGTTTTGATACTGTAACTTGATTACTATTATCCTCTGTATGTTGTATGTATGGTACGTACACACATACGTTTTGTTTACCTCATAGGGAGCTGCAGTGTTTTTCTTCTATGTTGTAAAAAATAAAGAGGTACAGTACACTGTAATTGTGATGTGAATTGTTATGTATAAGCAAACAATCTGCTGTATGAAGGTTAAACAACTAACATGATGGCTCATTGCAGTCTATTTGGCAGGTTGAGACATGAGGCTATTATGTTCATAAAATTGGTCATTGAGCAATAACCAAAACACAACACCTGATAGATCTACTAAAAGTACTTGCAAACTTATGCTGCCATTATTGTCAATTATGTCAGTTTAATGATGAACATACATCAGTTTGATATGCAATGGTCTTCTATTCCTTTGGCTGGTTGTTACAATATAGTTTTAATTCCACAGTGGTGCTTCATAGTTCTACTCAACTGCTTTATTCACTGCTGTATGAAAATTTTGAATGCTCAAATAGAGAAACCAGAATGACTTGCACTTATTTGTTCAACTTTGAAGACCATGGTTACTTATGAACAGTCATAATAGGTTTCAAAACTTACAGGTGCTCACTGCATGATCAGATTATGCCTGTCACGCTCTTAAAAATCATATGTACATGTATATCAATGTGTCCATGCCTCTACAATGATTGGAAGGAACAAAATTAGCAATGACATCTTCAAACAATCAGAGCAGAGCAACTCAACCCTTAAACTGATCAGAGCATGATTCCTAAGCCCCTTGATGATCTAGCTTTCCTTATAACATCATGCAGCAGTACAAGGTGACTACACCTCCTTTTTCTATAATGTAAGAGAAGTACATGTAGTGAAGATAAAAAATGCTGTGATCAAGAACTACAGCTATTAATTAATTAATTAATTCTAATCACATAATATCATAGCTACAAAAAAGTAAACAGTCATCATTTACAAAATTTGAAGTTCCTTTACTTCTAATATATATTTTAATTCACATGAATGCTCTACCTAGAGTTATGAATGCATTATTGGAGTATGCTTGACTGTTCTATTAGAGTATCTTGATCTACACTGTATACTTTCAAGAGGGTTTATGTCGGTCCCCTCTATGAATGAAGTTTAATAATAGATTGTTGTATTGTTGTACTGTGATGAATGTTGTTATTTACTCATGATAAATGGTGTATTAGGTTTCTGGAATCTAAATTGCAAAGGAGGTTTCTTGAAATACTTGGAACCCCTTTTCCTGCTTAAATACTCTCTCATCTTGTATAACTCATAAGTGTGGAGTAGATAGGAAGACCCCAAATTTGTTGTTAATGGTTTATGTAGAAATGGTACATGTCGTGATGTATACTGAGTAGAATATAGCAAGCTTTTAAACTTACATTACAACACATCATAGTCTGACTAGGTATATTATGCTCTCTTGCAGATCCCTATTGTGCATGCCCTATTGCAGATTTTCTTGCACACATTCATAATTAATACCACTTCTTCTAGGAATGTCTTCTTGTCCATCCCTAGTGGGATAGTATCTCATCATGATGAATTGATGATCAATGAATAAAATTAATAATAGAAGTTCCCTAAAGGAGAGTTTGTGATAATTTAATGTACTACAGTTACATAGCAATCTTACACGTAGCATATTCATAAGAAGTGTTACTACTCATGTACTGGCACCTTAAATAATGAAGCCTACATGTATTTGACAATACACTAGACACAGGATTTGTTGTGGACCCTTAAAGATTGTCATCTAGTGTAGAAAATATTATGTACATTATAAAATCAAGTATATGCTAGGCCTGCACCTATTATGCTTTTGAAATTGCCAATATGCTTTTGAGCAATGCTCCAAATTCTCCCCTATTATGCCCAGTTGTGTCACATTATGCTCTATATAAAATCGTGTATTGACTGCTCTATTAGGGTAACTAATATATCTGTGAACGTTCTATTATATTGCAGAATCATCATTTTTCTGGGCTGTAGGCTCTGATTGCCTGCAGACCTTTGGTTTTTGCCATAAATCGATAATAAATAAATAAATAAATTAGGTTATTTTAATATGCAGTGACTGTTCTATTAGAGTATATCGATCTTAAACTAGTCTTTTCTTCACAATGTAGCTGTAAATCTAATTTTACCATGTTTGCACACTATCCCAATTTGCATCATGTAAAATAAGCAGAGTTTCAGTCTCTCTGATAACCGTTGCACAGAAATTGTGCCTATTATGCTGGCATCATGCTCAATGTTTTTGGCTACCAATTATGCTCCAAATTATGCTGGCATAATTGGCGCAGGCCTAGTATATGCACACTTTAAAATTCATACTTGCTGAGTATTGTATTGTAATGCACTTTTAATATCATTAAATGTTACTCAGTGACAGTGTATAAATTATTTGTATAGGCACGCCGCACAGCCAGTGAAAGTTTTACTAAATGGAGAAAGAATACATTGTTACGGTCAACATTAAAGGTTAACAACTTTGTGTATAGTGTTAACAGTATCATGTACAGTATTACAATATTGTGTTAAGGTATTATATTTAAAATATGACAGTGAACCGGTCACTGAGTTAATATGTATGGTAATAGCTATACCACAGGGTGCCTGTATTACATTATTCACCCACGGTGTACTTCAAACTGACAGGAATAAGCACCAAAAACTTACCAAATCAATAATAATAATTACTGTATACCTATATGAGTATGAAGCAAATTCTCAAGATGTTGTGAATACCTGAGCTACACAGTAGTAAACAACTGAAATATAGCATGTCTATAGCCTACAGTGGAACCTCCCTTATGAAATGCATAGCATCGCCAATAAATTATCATAGACATTTAAGTTGCATCTTGCAATGAGCAAAAACCATTCAACCCATGAGATGGACCACTTCTACACATGGTGAACAATGATACTCGCTCTCCCGTATATTTTCTATGGGAAGAACTAACGTTACATGGAGCTTAATCGAATGTCTTTCTGCTCTGATCACAGAAAAGCATCAGAAGAGCACCATCTTTACTACTGTAAGTCGGCACTAAGGTGCCACTCTTTGATGGTGCCACTCTTTGATGGTGCCACTCTTAGATGGTGCTCGTAGCCCCCTGGTAGGCGTGCGGCCAAGAAAGCCGGCGACCACACCGTGAGGAAGAAAGAAAACAGCTTTTTCATGTGTGCATAGCTCCATGGCCCCTTCTCCAAAGCACACTAGTTTTGCATTATAGCTGTCCCCCAAGTAGGGTACACCACACTGCAAATTTGATAAATTCGCAACAGCCATTTGCTAGATATGGGCATTCAAAATTTTGTTTTAATTTCTTCATTTTTTTCTTCTTATGCCGTACGGGGGGCTACGAGGGCTTCGATTTCTTTTCACACACTTTGCAAAAATTGCTATAAAATGCAAACGTGTAACTCGATTACCACAATATTTGGCACAAATGAAGAGCATGTAACGGTGGATTCACATACCTAGTTTGTTGTGAATCTGAGTAATATTTAAGGAGTTATGAGCATTTATTCACGTTAAAAAAGATCAAACTTCTGTCATGGCTATGGGGTAAACCGAGTATATAAATAACTTGAAAATTGGTGTGTAGGTAGGCTGGTCATTGTAGCAGTGCCTTTTGATAGTTTGAATAGCAATAGAGTTACAGCGACAAAGTTATAAAGCAAAAACTACGCAAGTGTAAAATCGCGGGATCGAGATACTCTAATAGAAAAGGTGTGCAAAAAATGTTGAAAAAAAACTTACCACAGTTTAAACCAGAGACCTCCATACCTAACACCTGCATCCTTAACCACTGAATCACTGCTACCTTGGCTGATAACCTCGCTTAATTTCTGCTTTATAAATGAAATTTATAGGTGAAATCTGCTTGTTATCAAATGTTTGTAATTTCATAGATCTACCAACAGAAGTACTAGATTGTTCTAGAACATTCTATGTATGTTCTATTAGAAGTCCTCAAAAATGTGCACTCTATTAGAGTATTACAACAATATTATCAAATATTGAATTGAATCATGCAATGAAATACATTTATAAGTCTGTCTTCAATAATCATCATTGTATCTACATAGAAAAGAAGAAATGTGAGTAAAAACAAACCTCGAAGTTAGCCATAGGCTGGTTTTGGGGCCTTATATAAGTACAAAAAGGAGTGAAATCCACACAAAAACAGCCAAACTGTGAAAAAATGGTGTGGCCTTAAAAAGCCTGGGTGAAAAAGTTGTGAAATCAAAGGTGGTGGCCAAGAAATGGCTGCAATGATGTTAATGCTAAAAAAAATTAATAATGGCTGTGTGCATTGTTAAAATTTATTCATCATTGTAGCCATTTCTTGGCTGCCACCTTTGTTTTCACAACTTTTTTCACCCAGGCTTTTTAAGGCCGCACCATTTTTTCACAGCTTGGCTGTTTTTGTGTGGATAGTTTTTTACATGATATATGGTTTGCTTGCATTGCACCTCCTTGCAGCGCATGCATAGTAATGCAATTAATGAATTACATACATTATATACAATAACAACAATACAAAAACTAATCAGTTAAAATAGCAAAGTACTTACGTATATATTAACCAAGTTTTATACATGGTTGATCAATCATCTATTTAGAACAGGATAGGTATTTTGAATCCACACATCAATCGCTTATGTTCTGGTTGCTACAACTGCATCTTAATCTACTGATGATCTAGTTAATTCCAAGCAGCTAAACTGCTACAGTTTTGTGTAACTGCATTTCCTCCTGTTCAGAGTTTTCTGAAACTTAGCATGCTGTCAGTAACCATGTTTATAAACATTATGTAGATGTCTGCAAATATTTTAGGAATCATTTAAAGTTCAAAGGAATTCAAAAGTGACAAAATCTTCTATCACAATGACAGATTCTATCCTATCAAAACACAGAAACACTGAAAATGGTAAGAAAATGTAGTTTATGTACCAAACTATGTATCAATATACATTATATACAGTATGTGTCATAATATGTATAATAACAAGTATAAGAAAAATAGGAATTTTATACTAGAGTAGGGACAATGTAGTACCACTGCAATAAAATGTACTGAAACAAGCTGGATCAGAGCAGTACGTATTGTCCAGATACTGTAAAATAATAAGAAGTGAATATCCCTACTGTGCTACGGAGGTTCTACAATCAAATTGGATATTCACTTGACAATATACTATTCCAATCCAGTACTTTTTATTGCAGCAGTACTACTTTGTCCTTACTCTAGTTAATCTTTTTCTTATACTTGTTTGTGAACTTTTTTGTCAATTCATACCACTATTAAAAACTAGCTACCATCACATATGTAAATAAATAACTACAATTCTCATATTCATGAGTGAGATCATGCATGATCTGCAGCAATCATATATGCATTAATAATATTGTATTCATAAAAGTACAAGGGTTGTCCACTTACATTCCAGCTACACCCATACTACTGATATGCACCAATGGCACAGAGTGTCTGGCATAGCCACCAGACTAATTCACATACAACAGTTGTCTACTTTCATACACATATCATTCCACAAGCAGGCGACATCTCGTCTACAATGGAAAACAACTACCCACACGTGTATTCCAATATAATAACATTGTGAAATGAGCATGCCCAGAGATTTGAAGACGTACTGTGATATGGCTGCTCAGTATATGGAAGGATAAAAGTAAGACAATAGTGCACATATTGGATGGCTATCAATATACCAAAGGTATCTTCTTAAGTGAATCCAAAGTATTTCTGTGAAAGACGTAGGGCCATAGCTGCAGCCACTTTTCTGCCTGAATACATCAGTCAGGCAGGCAGGCAGTCAATACAAAATTCCATTCAGTATACTATAGGTTATTGCACAAATCCAGGTATCTTTGCTATTTTAGAGACCTGAGGAATGGCACAATAATCACCGAGAGACAAGCCCAAGGTGATTATGTGACATTCCAAAGATACCATGGATTTGTGCAATAACTGATTTAGACTATGGCTCGTGCAGCTATGGTCACTGCCAGTAATGGTGGCTTCCTGATCAAATTAGTGCTAAAATAACTCACTGTTAGGCTTCCTAGATGAATACGATCATTTTTATGATCCAGCAATGCTTTCTTTACGCTCTAGTGATGATTTCTGATGGCTGTTGTGACTGGAATCCAACAACGGATGTGACAAAAACTGTTACGGGTATCTAACCAGTTCAGATACCTACCCGCAGGTATCTATTGGATGTTAAATACGTACCTCATTAACAACTAAACTTCAAAGCATACTATGCGTGTCATAGTCTAAATACATTGTTTTATAATTTTGTAGCAACTTGATGAAAACATTTTGAGTAAATCTGAAGGCAATTTTGAGCTAATTTTGTACCCAACTGATACTGTTGTGTCATCATGGGAAATTGAGGCAGGATTTTGGGTGATATATTTATCACAAGCCATACCCACACCTTATTGTACTGTATGATTTAGTAGAGGGTTTAGCTCGGCTTATTTTTCCTAAATTTACACTCTCCAATTTGGATTACCACATAATTCTGATGACAACACATAATAGAGGCATACAGCAACTTATTGTCTCATATATCCATGCCAAAATAGTAAAGCTCTGCAACCTTCAAAATCCAGAGTTAAAAATTTGTTAAAATTGCAGGGGTAGAAAACAGTACTCAGAAGTTAGTTAGGAAGCGTTTAATAATCATTTTTGTATCTGCTAACGTGTGAAGTATACTTATCATGCCAAGCATGTCAATACCAGGGAGATATGGAGGCATGTCCACAGGAAATTTAGAAATTTAAATACTTTGAGATTGAATCATTAAATACTTTGAGATTGAATCTGAGAGCAGATGAAGATTTGAAATAAGTTTATCTTAAATGAAGGCATTTGTGATAGACTCATGCACTAGATTATATCTATTAATGCAGACAGATTAAATAGATTGCATAGCAGAACCAACCTTATCATGTACATGTACGTTTCCACTTAATGTTCCATTGAGTAGTTAGGTGACTACTCAATTAGAGTATCTCGATCTTGTCCACTTCCAATATTGATTCACATAGTATCCCATTCTTGCATGATCTTTAGCACAAATTCTACTAAATAAAAGCAAAGTACACAATTGGCTGTTGAGTAAAATGAGTTACAATAATTGCTGTACTGTAGCTCCTGGGAATTAGAAAAAGTGAGGGGGCACTACCCCTCCTCCACTGGGAGCAGTTGTCTCCTGTGCTCCTCCCCCATTTCTTCATCCTTGGTAAGTGGCAGCAAATAAATGACTGCTATGATGTAAACATTAATCAGTTGCAATACTGACAGCCTTTCGAGTTGCTAAAACCTCTCTAGATTATTTTGTCAATGCATTGAGTTTCTGGGTATACTCAATTTTTGCTGCAGTTAGTAAGTCAATAAGAATCCAGCGTAGGTCATATTTTTAGTATACAATGTTGTCTCACTCAGTTTTAAGCTCTAACTAATGCCCAGCCACCCCACACTCCATTACATTTTGTAATACCATAATAGAGATCATTATACCCCCTGTTATGCATTTTGTGGACACTGTATTAACATTGACTACATACACATTCTGGTATTTTATGCAAAATGAACAGATACAGAAATAATAGACTTGGCTTTCTGGTGATTTTGTATATACTATTGAGCAATGACAATGGCTATAACTATTAAAATCAAAGAATACTGCAGTAATTGTTTGCTTTATTGTTGATTGCTAGAATTAAAGTAGGCATGCCACTTTAGTGAAATACATGTAGGTTTGGTAAAAACTACGTTTGTGTGTATGCCTGTCTAAATACCTCTATATACCTATGTGAACAAAAATGACATCATCCATGAACAAAGACAATTAACTTACTTCATTGTAGTAATCTTAACCAGCATTGATTTTATATTTCAGTGATTTAATTAATACATTGTGAAACAATAAAATTAATCATTAATGTTGTGAGAAAGACTGTACAATTAGTATGGTAACAAATTCATTGCAAGGGTCATCTACTAACTACACGAACACAATTTCTGTAGAATTTGTATTGTATTAATAAGAACTTGTTCAGTTCAAAATTCGACTGTGCAGTCTATTGATTCACTCAGACAGAAGTGATATTTGGTCAGATTGAACATTCATCATAGCACATTTGTATGTAAAAGTTTAGAACTGATAAATAATTCCGAAATGAAGTTATGTGTTAGGGAAGGCAAATGATTATAAGCCTAGATTTGCAGAGCAGGTCACAATTATTATGGTAATAGTATAGGCAGATACTAAAACACCCTGTAGTATGACAATGATAATGACACCATAGTTGAGCTTACTTTATTTGCAAAATACACCTCCATCTTATTGGTACAGTACAAATAAGTTAGGTATAGCTCATCTCTATGAATTAAAAGAAACCTTGAAGGTTACTTTCCTCATACAATGACATGCAATGTTAGGATCTTCTTCAGTATTTACTTAACAACTGATGCTACAGTTCACTTTGATTAGGAAGTCTGTAACAAGGGGTCTGTAGAATACCAGCAATGTATTGTATACATATCTAAAGGCTACGACCTATATACTTACCATTCAAGTATTGTGTCAAACTTTATTTAATACATTTTACTATGATCTCATCATGACTACTATTTAAGCATAATGTGTTTAACTCAACAACTGTAATTCAGCTTCCAATACATCTACTGTAGCTAAAATCAACATTAATGTATAACGATATTGATTTTGTTCTTACGTATATGACTGTAAATCCATGATTTCAGGTAATGCAGGTAGCAGTAGTGATGGCCAAAAATTAAGGACACATAACAGTTCTTTTAAAGGTAGCTATATACATTACAGCACATATATTAGCTAATAGCACCCTGTTAGTGTTCCTGTACTTTATTAAATGCATTTGTACATTTGATAAAGTACAAATGTATCAAATGCATTAATGCATTTGATAAAGTACCGGAACACTAACAGGATGCTATTAACTATGGTGTACAATAATACTCATGCAGGGATTACTATTTTTAACACTAATACCATATATGTACAAAAACTACAGAATATTTATACATGGACATACAAGTGCATTATGTCTACCATGTACTGTAGTTACCTTTTTAAGGATATGATGATTAACTTAGTCCAGATTTTGTGCTTACTACAATGGAATGACCAAGGATTCTGACAAGCATCAGTACTGGCCATAAGCCTTAACTTTGGTTAATGTTTTTCCACGTAGATTTGATGTCGAATTAGTTTATTTGTGTCCATGATTGCTCTTAACTTCTCATTTCATTTCATTTTAGGGTTCAAATTTAGTACATTTACATAAGTATGTTTTAATTAAATTGCTATTATACAATCCAAATGGCATATAATTCATGAACCTATTCCATTTTAAAACTA
Organism: Dysidea avara; assembly: GCF_963678975.1. Lineage (NCBI taxonomy): Eukaryota > Metazoa > Porifera > Demospongiae > Dictyoceratida > Dysideidae > Dysidea > Dysidea avara. The sequence goes on from NC_089272.1 coordinate 35,405,852, forward strand.
AATGCTTTGATACAAAAAGTAACAAGTGTGTGAAGACCTGTTTTTTTTACATCTGTCACAACAGTGTTTTTTAAACACATTGCCATGTAATTTAAGGTATATAATATTATCTAGCTGGACAGGTAGGGCTGAAATAATGATGATTATGGTTATAGCAACTGTTTCATTCAGAATTTCCTTAAAAATTAATCTTCAAAGCTTTTGTGAATGCGACTCAATAATTTGATGTATGTAGTTAAAGCTTCATGTGAATTTTGTTAAACCACTATCATTAATAATTATGTATTTGATTGGTTTGATGATGTGATTGCTGTAGCTTTGAATCACCAGTAATGCATACCCCTTGTATTTTTCTCCATTGCCAATGACAAGTACTAATCAATGTGTATAATGAAAATCATTTTATTGACAGAATCGTGCTTCATGGATGGTGATAATGATGACAAGACAGCTTTTGCTGATAAGGATGTACTGCAGGACAGCCTGATCTACTAAATGAAAACTGACCTTTGTTATTTACTGCATACACACAGTGTACCACTAACAATTACTCAAGACATAGTAAACACACAAACAGGGCATACTGTTTCGGCACCATGCACATACACAAAACTATTGTCAGTGCTTTACTGTATCACTTTTAGACACTGAATAAATAATGCTGTTTACATAATAATTTTCCGAAATTCCAGAATTACTGCATTTAATGTTGTCTGTACCCTAAAGCTGCAGATTGTTGTCAGTCCCCCACTTTGTATGAGATGTAGGTTGGCTTGTTAGGACATACTACACAGGGTTCTACAGCTATATGTAGCATGATTGGTAAGAACATGTTCAATGGGAAGGCAAGATCATTACTATTGCCAATGTATTATCATTGATCTCCATCTGTGCTAAAGTCACAAAACACATTGTATGCAGAATAATTGTATTAGCTGACCCATAATTTATTAACGTACTTGGTATACCATAATTTGCTTTTTTTTCGTTGTAAAATAATTTTTGTATGCAAAATTTGTACGAAAATTTCTTACAAAAAAATATTTTCACAAAATCGAACTACTCTAATAAAGCTGTCATTCACATAAATCATACGAAAATATTTTTGCACAAAAATTTTTATCACGAATTTTGTTTTGCACGAAATAAAAGCGAATTACGGTATACTATAGTGTTAGTTCAAAATCACTATCCTTGTCACCAATGATCTGGAATAGCAACTTTTTGAAATGTACCTTTAGCAAATGTTCAACAGGTTGCAATGCTATCCAATTATCTAACAATGGTTAGACCACATGCATAATTTTATTAATACATTCATACACATATGCACATTGAACAGCCTATGCTTCCCAGAAAAAAATTCTTTGCATCATACAGGATGATTGCAGCTCAAATTTAATAATGGTGTGTGTTATATACACCACATGTATAAGACCCTATCCATGCTGGTAATATTACATAATTGCAGAAAGCGTAATGGAAAGCAATCCACTGTGTAGGCCTGTGTGAAATATACCAGCATAATAAAAGTTAATAGGCTGGAGTGTAGGGACCCGTCGATTATGCTGGCATAATTATGAGCATAATAGGTGTCTGAAAGCATTGAGCAAAATGCTAGTATAATAGGTAGAATATTTGTGTGATAGTTAGGGACCCGCCGATTATGCTCATAATTTTACCTATTATGCTATGCTGCACTGCTCAAAAATTTACCTATTATGCTTACATTTATGCTCAATACTTACCTATTATGCTCAAATTATGCCCAACTATTTATGCCTCAGTTCTCATGTTCTGCTAATAATTTCCAGTTTATGGATAAATAATAAGTACCTGAAGCACAAACTTACTTGTCAAAATGCATATCACAGAAAAAATCGATATACTCTAATAGAACAGTCAGCTATGTGATTGCTCTATTAGAGTTACTGACTGTTCTATTAGAGTATATCGATCTTTCTGCAATTGCTATTTTTATAAGCAAGAATTCATACTGTTACACAATATTCTACCTATTATGCTAGCATTATACTCAATGCTTTCAGGTACCTATTATGCTCATAATTATGCCAGCATAATCGGCGGGTCCCTAGTGATAGTATGAATTCTTGCTTATCAAAATAGCTATTACAGAAAGATCGATATACTCTAATAGAACAGTCAGTAACTCTAATAGAACAATCATATAGCTGACTTCTATCAGAGTATATCGATCTTTACTGTGATATGCATTTTGACAAGTAATTGTGTGCTTCAGCCACTTAATTTTGAACATATTTGACTCGGGTCTAGCTACTACTAGGTGTTGAATAATTATGGTAGGGTTATTAGATCAGCTGTCATGGCCAAACATTTCACTATGTCAATCGCTATTGTATCTACCACTGCAATCATGAAATTCTAACTAAAACTTTGATTGATGTTATAACATTTATCTATAGTAGTCACAAATGTGCATACATCACTAAACTAGTTTTGTATATGTGTATCATTACATCACTTGATATTGTAAATTGTATAGCATCACCAATGAACTAATAAAACTCTTTAAGCTACATTTCGAATAAGCTTATGCCAGAATTATGCTGGCATAATTTTGAGCATAATAGGCTAGCAACAGCATCAAAATCAAGCATTATGCCAGCATAACAGGATGATTTTCAAGATTAATTTTGTAATTAAAATGTGCATGCCAAAGCAAAACATGAACACACTTCACTGCATTGAAGCAGTTATTACTTTTATTGTCACTTGGCTGATAATTCACACTTTCAGAAATCAAGATATTCTAATAGAGCAGTCACTTACTCTAATACAGCAATCATGAAGGGTTGATACCAGTATACTCTAATTAAACATCCAACTCTAGAGCATAACCTCGATTTTGAATATGCTTTACATAATAGGCTGGATTTTGAGCACTGCTCAAAGCATATTAGGCTATTCAAAGCACAGTTGGCTCAAGCATAGTAATGAGCAAAAAATTTCCATCCATAACACTGAAAAAAATGGGATATAAGATGGTATTTCCAGTGGCTTATTGAATACAAATAAGCCTTAATATAAACCCTGTATTATACTCATGTTATACTTTAGTATAATGCATACTATACTATTGCATATATGGTTTAAGTTTATTTACCACAATACCTAAAATAGCTTATATCAAATATGATGCCCACACTATACCATCACATATATGGTTTCAGTTAGTATGTTTAACACATTAACTAAAGTCTTACATGTGATTGTTAGTATACTACAGGTTATATCAAGCTTTTTTGTATTCAATAAGCCACTGGATATACCATCTTATATCCCTCTTTTTTCATAGTGTAAGCTGTCACATTTTCCTCTCCCATACACTTTATACCAAAAGAAACTAACATTTGAACTTATGGTTAAAGCATACACTTTTCTACTCCAATCATGAAAAACTCACTAGATGAGTAGCATTGATTTTACAAAGTTAATACAACACTATGGAACTAATGGATCAACTCTACCGCCTAAGTTGTCTCCGGATGGGCATAGGTGGATCTAGGAGGCACTGTCGGGGGGGGGGGCAAGAAGTTTTAGTGTACAACAGTGTTTATTCCACTAAGAGAAATTCTAGTACACAAGTTATATTCAGTTGCATAACTTTATTCAGTAAAATGATAGACATACATGTATAGTTGTAAGACTGTAAATCGAGAAAAAAAATTAAAAATTATACCTCCTAGGTTTGAATTTGGGAGCATTTTTGATAGCATTAAATAGTTTTAGCTAACAAAGTGTATGCTTGCAATGTATATAAAGATTAGTTAGCCGATCTGAGGTAAAACCTGTTTGATGGTAAAGTGTACTAAATCAAAATATAAAGGTGTAGCTAGTATTGTTTTGACATTAGAATTGTGACTTTTCTATATGAGTAATGACTGCTCTATTAGAATATCTCGATCTTGGCACAAAAATTCAAACTTATTTGCCTCACTTTCTTTACAATGTACAGTATAACTGTAAAGTACATTTATAACTGTTGTCTTCTATTTGCCTATTGGCTTTCTATACTTCTGAATACAGTGTGAATGAATGATTCCAGTTTCTGGTATCAGTATAGTACTGTGTGAGTCCAAGGGGGGCAAGAGAAGGGCCAGGGAAGGCACATCACCCCCTTATATCCGCCTATGAGGATGGGCAACCTATTGTGCCACTTTGAAGCTATTTAGGGGAGAAAAATTCTTTATAATTTTTGTGGGGTTTCATATCCAACTTACATTTTAATGATTTTCCTCTGATGAGATCATGCTTTCTTAATATGTACAGTGTACTGTAGTAGTCTAGTGAATCAGTGCTGCAATTATTACTAAGAAACATACATGTAATATTATACAGTATGTTGTTTGTACTGTATATGTAAAAAAGTTCAGAGGTAGAAAATTTTTGTAGATGAGTAAACATGGAAAGATTTGGAGGAAAACTTCCATAGCAAGGCTGTTATCATAGCTATGTCATTTGCATAATGGGAGTAAAAGTTTTATAGGTGAAAGGTGATCTACAAAATGTTTTGCACGTCAATCTTTTATGTAGGCAGATCATTGCAATTACCTGTTAATGTTTGTCAAGTACAAAACAGGGCAGCTAAAGCCAAAGCAGTTCAAATAAGTTAATTTTGCAGCTAGTCATGGTGCATTATACTTAATTGCCCTAATTAATGACCTAGATAGTTTTAGCCAGTCCTTTGAAGGTTTTATTAAAATGTTTAGCATTATAATCACCTCAAAATGCTAGCTAATTCTCACACACACTTATTATGCCTATAATTATGGGAACATAGTCCCTACACTTGTGATTAAACCTGAGTTACATGTGCTGTAAATACTGTAGCTAATTTGCATTATTTTCGTGCAAAAAAATTCGTGATAAAAAGTTTTGTGTAAAACATTTTCGTATTATTACTTGAATGACTGCTCTATAGTAATAGAGTAGTTTGATCTTATGTAAAAATTTTTGTGCAAGAAATTTTTGTACAAGTTTTGCATACTATGCATAAGAAAATTAGCTATTTTACAGCGAAAAAAGCAAGTTACGGTATGCTCAAAGTTTGTTCAAAATATTTTCAGGAATTGTCCTAAATTTTCACCTATTCATTCTTGAGTCTTCCCACTATGCTCCTAAGTTAACAGCAAGCTAAATAACATTTCTTACAATTATCTTGGAACATTTATTTCTCTACAAAGTGACTGTTCTGTTAGAGAGTATATTGATCCAAGGAGCTATGTACAATGCATTTGAGTGCTCTATTGCAGTTTGCACTGACTGCTCTATTAGAGAGTAAGTATCAATATATTTTTCATGAAATTAATTTCTTTAGATCCTACCATAGTTTGAAATGTCCACCTAGTATTATGCTGTATAGCACTCTAGCCTATTATGCTTTTATTATGCTGGCATTTTGACTACTTGTGATAGTACTGTAACTACTGTTATACATTCATCAATACTGCATTTTCCTGGTAAAACTCAGACTAGTACATTCCACAACCCCCTATTAGAAGTTGCTAACCAAAATAAAGACTGATAATGATTAGTACGACTAAGAAGGTATACTGTACCTGAACTTTTAGTAAACCAAGGCCAGGTGCCCTACAGCTAGCTGGGAAGTCACTATGAGAATGCTAGTGGGCTTCCCTGAGACAGGCGATCACTGTACACAGCATTGGGAAACTGAGGTGACAATACAACAAAGCCTTGAAAGTATACTGTATGGAACATCCTTTTAATAACAGAAAGTATACCAGATGTATGTATACAACAATTGTAAAAAGTGCAGCCAGCAAAATAAAATTATTCAGTCTATTATGTTAGTTTTATACTTTTCTATTTCTCAATTTTACTATAACTTTTAAGTTAGAACACTGATAACCTGGCAATTCCAAAAGGCAAAGTGGTTAAATTTACAAGACGAACTTGAATTTGTGCTAGTAGTAGTTAGCCAGTTGCGTATAATAATAATTATGATATAGTATATTATGAGGTGACACTTGTTATAGTGCAATACTGTAGGTGTGCATACTCAACACTGAAGGTATAGTGTATAAGGTATAGTGTAATTCTATCTTAGTGTATTTAACATCATTAGACATGAGGCTATTATGCTGCAAATTTGAGTATGATTATTTTGAGCAGCATTCCAAACATTACCTATTTTGTATAATGCCCAGTTTTCCAAAATTTTGTTGCATTCTATGGCTAATAATATCATTTTATTGCTGTATTACACCATTTACTTCAGCTCCAAGTAGTTTTCTATTGTTTTAGCTAATTAATTGCTACATTAGTACTTCATGTTTGTGTGACTGTTTTATTACAGTAATAATATTGTGCGACTGTTCTATTAGAATTTTTGACTACTCTATTAGAGTATCTCAATCTTTTTAATAGAATTTTACAATCAGTAGATTTTCATAGTATTAAAGCTTTATAATCATCTCAGAATTCCTGATTCCTACATAGATATCTATTTTGCCCAAACTTATGCCAGCATAATCAAGGCAGCAATAACAGTCATCTTGTAGAAGTTCCTGTGGAAGCATGTTGAAGCATTCCACTTTTCAAGATTCCTTAGGGGAAATGTTTGTTTTGTGTACATAGTTTTATACACAAGGTTTAGGATAATATAATTGTATTATTCTGGTAGTTAGCACAGCCATGTTAGTTATATATTTACTTGCACTCCTGACAATACCTTGTATAGGCCTGAGTCAAATATGCTCAGAAATTTGCTTAAGATGCTTTCAGGAATTTCCCTAATTTTTCACCTATTATGCTCTTCAGTGCTCCCATTATACTTGCATTATGCTCCTAAGTTACACTGCTTGAAGTTTCTTAGTTTACTAGAGTGGTATATCCACAGTATATGGAACAGTTAATTGTTAGGAATTTTAGTAGCTTTTCAGTAAACCTGCATTCACTGATGTTTACTGAGAGTTTAAAATTTAGTAAAACAATTATGTTCCATAAACTTAAAGTTACCGACATTTTACTATCAGTATAACTGGATACAACTACAGTAAAGCAGCTTAACAAATTAGTAAACTAAGAACCTTCAAGCAGTGTTAGCAACATTTCTGACAATTACCTTGGAACATTTTAATCAGTGAATACTCTATTAGAGTATTTCACTATAAAGTGACCACAGCAAGAAAGGCCTTAGTTTCCAAATTGTACACTCTTTAGGAAATGAACTGCTTTTAATTACTAGACAATTTCCTGAAATATGCAAAAAGTTCATTTCCAAACAATGTACAAAGCAGTGTGCAAATTTAATGAAAGTTTCCAAACAATTTCTGATTTGTACACTTCCATTAGCTTAGTGTACAAACATCGAAATCTCTACACACTACAGCCTTTCTTGCTGTGGATTGTTCTATTAGAGAGTGTTGATCTAAGGAGCTAATGTATAATATACTGTACAATGCATTTAAGTGCTCTATTGCAGTTTGCATTTTCCACTGGCTGTCTATTAGGGGCTATTAATGGAATTAAGCTGAGTCCATAGTTTGAAATATCCACCTAATATGCTAGCATAGCACTCCTGCCTATTATGCTTTATTATGCTGGCATATGTGACACAGGTTTAACCTTGCAGCATAATATTTTTAAGTGAAAACAATTTTTAAAAACCCTTTCAACTTTTTTTCATGTTAAACTGAAAAAGTAATGCATTTGCATAATTATATATTTATGTGTTCATAGAAAATCCTTTTGTGCATGCTGAGAATTATATTTATATAAATATAAGAATATACGTACCTACACATGTACATTACATATGTAATATTATTACGCATATACATACACATTACATTAGTGTCCAGTAAGCAGTGCAGATACAGCATGCATTGTAAAACTATATACTGGTACAAGTGCACTAGTTTAATATATATTAGTAGAGTTGACTATCTGGGAGATATTCTTTATCAGCAAAGGAAACTTTGTCATCATCTGTTACGAATGAGTCTCCAACTATAGTAGACCATATTATACAATACAGTATATACAATTTTGGTCAGACGTTGCAGCTATATACTATTAGTCAGAATCAAGAGCAGTGATTATAGCATAGGCAGTTAGCTTTAAGGGCACAATGCTGCCGCTATTCAAATGCAGTAACTATTATAGGTAGGGCTGGGTGATATTGAAATTTTACTATTATAATACATCATGGGAAAAATATCATGATATTACTAATTATCATGATTTTTTTTCATATTTTGACAGAAGCTCTACTATGAAACTACACCTACCTACACAAATAATATAACCTGCAGCAACATGAACGGATGTGCAAAAATACATGTACTTGGCATTAATCATTTATTGAACTATACATGGATATATAGACATTAGCTAGACCTACAATTAAGCATGGAGAGGATGTGTCTTACACACCCAAGTGCATGACATAAATTCAGGAGTTCTACAGATTTCCATGCATGACTAAAAGACTGCTAACTATAGCAACAAAAGCTCATTCACCTATGCACATTTTATTAGCTATAATGTTACAATATAATGTGCAGAAATATTCTTTCCTCAATAATAATAATAATAAAGTCCCTTCAGTAACTACTTTCATATTCACATGAATGCTCTATAGAGTTACTTGACCGCTCCATTAGAGTATATAAGGTGACTGCTCTATTAGAGTATCCCGATCTTTCCTGGAGCTAAACAGCAGCACTATGTTTACAGTAGTTAGCTAATATGAATATTATTGGAGAACACCGCAGTGATCACGATAGTGCAATAATATCGTTTCCAAAAATTTTTTATGATACTGATATCGTTACATCAGAATATCGCAGTTTTACGATATAGCCGAGATAACGCCCACCCCTAATTATAGGTGCAACATTTAACCAAGGAAATATGGTATATGTAAAAGTTTACAATCCCAAACAGTTACATGTACATTAGATGTATAAACACATACCAGTAAAAGAACTGTAACCTTCAAAGGGAGATATGAAATACTTATGGTTAGGAGGTAGTCCAGTACTGTTAGTTCCAACACCTGTAAGTAAATGATGTGCACATAGCTATGGATAAATGTGACTGGGCTTGCAAAAAATAGGGAATGTGGCGATAAAAATTACTGTATATGTTCATAACATTTTATGTATGTCAAGGCCTTGCAATAGTCACACTCTTTATTATTAGATTTTTGATTGGCTTCACAATGCCAGTTGCAAAGATATAACTTGCTATGTAATGGGGATACAGTTTGTTCCCATTTGCCCTGTTTTCATAGGCTCAGTTGCAAGCATGGTTACATGTATACTTCAAGTAAATTTCTTACTGGTTTCCATAGTTCTCTTCTTCAATTGAAAGTTTTGATTCCTATCCAGTGTAGAATCCTAAAGAAATGAAATGGTCACCATATTGTGCTACCTGAACTGATCACAAATAATCAATCAGCTTATTTGAGTTTAAAAACTTCACTTTGTTTACATTCCAAAACAGCCAAGCTGTGCAGTTTTTAAAATGCCAATGTCTATAAGTTACTGTGAGATAACAAAGTTGCCAGTCAGGAAAAACTGCAATGGTGCAGTTTTAACAATGACAATATTTTGTATGTAATAGTGTGGTATTGTAATTCCATAGTAATTGCCAACCTTTAGTGAAGTCTTTAACAATCTATCCTTCCTCCATTGTGCAAACTTTTGCTTTATAGCTTGGACTACCTGTAACATGCACAAGATTATAATTCTGTGGAGACAGTTACTGTTAGTTAGCAGGGGCGTACGCAGGAATTTTGGGAAAGGTTTCCACTACAGCTAAGTGACTGTTATATTAGAGTAGTTTATATTTCCTGACTGCTTTATTAGAGTATCTTGATCTTTTCACCAAAATAATAAGCTATAAGTGTTGCTATCATGTGAGAAACTAATAATTAACTAAGATAAAAGTTTACAACGTGTCCTTTTCCATGACAGATTCCAGATTCTGGAAACCTCAAGCTTCAATTTCTTAATGTTTCAAATAGTGTGTAAAATCCAAAGGGGTTTCCTGAAACCCTTGGAACCCCCCTCGGTACACCCCTGGTTAGTCCATACATACATACCTACACATACATATGCTGTATATCAAATACAATATTATTATTAATACTGTAATAGGAGGTATATAATCTCAAACGTACAGTGTGAGATACAGACATACTCTTGGTTTAGCTAATGCTATGTTGTTAACCACAATGTGACTGCATTCTGGGTCACTTTACCTGGGTTAAGCCATGAATAAAATGATAATAATAATAATATATAGACACAGACAATTGTTAGTAAGCCATGCTAGCTAGCCCCAGCACTGCACAAGCAGAGTTAGATTGGCTTACAGTTCAGTTAATCGTAAGTTGTATGGTATAAAGTTGATATAGAACATTAAATTTAGCTATGGTACTAACATATGTACATCATGATCTGCATTTACCTCTTTATTCCTCACAACATAGAAAAAGAACATTGCTGCTCCCTGTGCATACAAGACAAAGAAATAACCCTTTAAAAATGACTTCACAGTGCAAATACATACTTGCAAAGAGTTCACAATAGTGAAGATCCATGCTAAAGCTACAGAGTCATTATCAATCAGAAACAACAGTCCCAATATCCAAGTTCCTCCAAGTAATGGTAGAAGTACAATAATACTCATCAGCAATATCCTGTGGACAGCCAGTGTGTAAACTATCATAATTAACACAAAGCATGTGGATTATTGATGTATGTTCCGGTTCCAAAAATGGAAGGAAATGATAAACCTATTATCATCCACTTTTGGAAGGTTCTGTAGTCACATACAATTGTCTCGAAATGATGCATTTCTCTTCTATAGAGAGCCAAATTAGAAAGAACATTCCATTTTTGGATTGAAATTGCCATTCAAACTTGGATTTTAATTACATGAAACAATAACCATCCAAATTTGGATTGTTCTTGTCATCCAAACTTGGATGATAATGTTATTAAACAATAACCATCCAGATTTGGATTGTTCTTGTCATCCAAACAAAGAACCTTTCACAATTGGATGATTTTTGCCATCCAATTACGGATTTTGATTTACTTATTCAAAATCGCATTGTTCCTTTTATTTAGACTTTGAATGAGGAATTATCAAACAGTACGATAGTACTGTAATCAAACAGTACGATACTGTTTAAGTAGGGATCCGGGTGAATTTGGGGTGTACCTCAAATTTCAATCCCTCAAAAATCATCCTAGAAGCATCTCACACAGCAAATAAACCTTTTACTAAAGAGTCTTCATGTTTTTAACTTCATTTTTAGCATTAGATATAAGAAACGACTAGAGAAGTGCTAAAATTCGATTTATAAAAAATCACTAAAATAGAAATTTTTGTCTGCCTGACCACAGTCACAAGGCTAGAGGCCAAACGAAGCAACGCACCATAACCATTTTTTGCCACAATATTTAACTCACTGCTGGGATGTGCCTTTTTGGGTTCCGACGAGTGTCTGCCTTCTTCGCTTTGCCTTTTCTTAAATCTTCAATTACGGATCGTCTTCTTTTCCAGTCACGGAGGCGTTAATAATTCGTATCGACACTTTCCTTAGAGCAGCCGTACCGGGATGCCACAAAACTAATAAGCGATTATGTACTGTAAGAGCTAGGGCTGTGAACCTAAGCAATGTATCAAAACTGGTTAACTGGTACCTAGTAACTGCCGGTTAACCAGTTAACTGGATATTTGATGAAAATGGTCTCATCTGGTAGATTTTATCTATTATCGCACTTTTATGCTTTACCTGATTATGGTTATGCTATAGTTTTGTATTATGAAGCATATTCCAATGTAGGATATTTATTATTACAATGAAATAACTACAATATTTCATCTAAAGTTTGACAATTACAGTGAAATCATTGGGATACAGTTAACCAGTTATGTAAATTGTAAACCGGTTAACTGAAAATTTTCTAATAACTGAACTGGTTAACTGTAAGGTTATCCAGTTTAGGTTCACAGCCCTAGTAAGAGCAAGTAGATGCCTGTAGCTACACTTGCAAAACGATCGAACAGCCTAGTGGCTTATATACTCTAAACGAAATAAGTGCAATACTAATATAACACATTACCACACCCTTATCAATCACAGCAAGTGCTTGTACTTAACGATCAGTGGACCACGCCCATTATTAATGGTCTAGCTGTAAGAAAACAGCAGATATCAACCCTGCATGCCTTTCAATTTAGCAATTGAGCAGCTCGCACGAAACAAGCAGCAAGATCGAGATACTCTAATAGAGCAGTCAGTGCCAAAGATCAATAATATAGCTATATTCCAAAAAAAAGTTAACAAACTAGTGAATTAAAAAATGTTAATTTAGAAGTGGAAGTAGGGATGAAATGATAAAAAGCAATGAAACAAATGATTTGAATGATGGCAACTATTACAACATAGCTTTGTGGGAAAATCCCTACTTTGGCATTGAACATATATGATGACATGGTGAGATGCCAATGTAAGGATTTTCCCACAAAGCTATGTTGTAATAGTTGCCATCATTCAAATTACTTGTTTCATTGCTTTTTATCATTTGATCCCTACTTCCACTTCTATAAATTAACAATTTTTAATTCACTAGTTATTATTGTACTCTATACTGTATACATAGCTAATTGTAATTAATTTATTATGCTATGAAGTGCCATTGTCAGTGCATAGCAGATGTACGTATATATGCGAGTCCCAGTATATAATCGAGAATGGTACGAGTCTCGCATTCATGGAAGTTTACTGCGCGAAGCCATGCAGAGTGCCCCACTCCATTGGTAAATTACGATTGTCACATTCACGGAAATTTCCCAGCCCCCACAATGCTATAAGCATAAAAATGTCAGTCTAGTATTGTTTAAAGAGATGCCTGGCATTTACAGGAGTTAATCTGACATACATAAACTCCTTTTGGATTTCATGGAAAATTGCATGCCATCCACTATGTATGCGGTATCAGATATACTATGTAAAGAAGACACTTAAGCAAGACGTAAGTTACAGCAAGATTCAGCAGCTGAATACATTCATTCGATAAAATTACTTCGTAAGCAATTGTTCTGTTTGTTAGGTAGCTACTTAAATTTTTGTGGTTGATTCTTTTGCCTTTTCGGCTTTCTTACAGCTAGAGGTGTATATTCCTGAGGAATGTGTTCTCTCCTCTCTTCAGTATCTTCTTCAGACCTATGAAGACTTTCAAGATCTTTGGAGACTTGCTCACTCCCATCAGGCTGCTGAGGCTGGATAGTAGCTTGCTTCTTTGCACCAGCGAGGTGAAGATTGCTAGCACTTGCATTTCGTTTTCTCTGTTCCTTAGCAGCATTTTGTTTAGGGGATACTTGAAGATCTCTGGGAATAGGAATGCGCTCGTTGGGATCTTCTAAATCTGGCTGAATATTTGTGCTTGGATCCAAACCATGGTAGGAATAGCAGCTTCTGATTATTTCACGCATGGCATGACTCCATTTTCCTGTTAACACATTCAAGTAAAATTATGTACAGTAAATACAGTTTCTATCCCACTGAAGCCATACTTCAAATGAATCTACTGGGTACATCTTAGTTAATATGTTAGACATACCCCAAGCCATAGAAATGTGACAGTGATGGTTACTCTTTGATATGAACCAACTTAGCCAAGCCATGTAAATGTGTTGATAGCTGTCCTGACTATTTTTGGAGCAGTTCAGCTTAGCAATGGAGGACTGAATTTCCAGCATGTGCACCCATCTAATGATGGAAACTACACACTATTGATACTAAAACCTTTGGTATAATGTAGTCTGCAATATAAATTATTGCCATTAGTTGTCTTGTGGGATAGAAGCCAATCAAACCCCACAAGCACTCATATGCATCGTTGCCACATTTCTATGGGTTTGGTTAAAAAACCTGTTTGAAGTTTAGCTTTGATCTATTATTTGATTTCTCTTGTCACACAAACACTGGTAACTCTTTTGTATACTTTATATACAGAACTGATCAAAAGACTACTTATTAAGCTCTGTACAGTGTACGGTATGTATGTACACATAACATACCTTCATAATCAGGAGCAGGTTGTGTCATGTTGTGGAATGGTATATCAACAGGCCACCACTCGGGTTTCTCAGAGTCCCAGGAAAACTTTAAATCTTTCATGATTCCACGTATAAGGGCCTTCATCGTAATTCCATTGAGAGACTGCAGCGAATCAGGTAATGGAAGCAACAATATTGCATTGGAATCCTCTACTTCTTCTTCATCTTTCATCCAATCAGGGTTTAACAGTATATCATCCTTGTGACACTTTGGAAATCCTCTCATCTCCAAATATATACAAGCCATTGGTCTTAGTTGTAGAGTAGGCCACAACAACTGCAACTCCTAAACCCTTAAGCTCCTGGCATTTCTTTTCAATCACTCCTATTTTCCTTTTGATATCCCTAGCATTGTTATTCACTGCTTTAGAAGACATCTCCAAACTTCACTTGCCTAGAACAACTATTCTGTGACTGCACCAAGTGTGATGGCTGTTATATAGATTTCAACATGCTTTATCAGCAGTACTTTCAAGTGTTTGATACACAGAAGTGGTAAGACTTTGAAATTTGAAAGGCTTCTTAAATCAGCTGCATATATTCAGCAGTTTGAGTGATTTATTGCATAACATTACAAAATATGGCAACAGCAAATATCCAAGTTAAATGTAAGCAAAGAAAGGGGAACTTACTTACTGCAAAAAGGAAGGTAAGCAAAGACATAATATTGTTTGCTATTAGATGTGTGTTATATGGTATCTTTATCTTTGAAACATATAGCCAACTAAGTTGAAAGTAGACAGAGGCTTGCCTTCACCAGCACCACCACACATAAAGGTAGGTGTAATGGGTACATGGAGTAGAGTTGTATATATATTTGTTCAACCAATACTATACATACACATAATATGTAGTAGCTGTGTACATATGTAGTCTTAATTAGCTTATTCTAACCATCACAAAAGAATCTCCTTGCATTTGCCATTCATGTTGTCATAAATTGTATAGGTTGGTGATTTCCCTGTGTTATCTGTCTATGTAAGAAATCTCCAACATTCTGAGAGGTTTTATGAACTTTCAAATGCTCAAAGATATATCATTTCTGATTGTGATTGCAATGGTAGTCTCAAACCAGGATATTTCCTTTTACAGAAATTACCTGTTTGCCAAACTCTGCTTCTTAAGTGTTCATGTGACCACTCTAAATATCAAAGGGAAAGATATGACTCATATATGGAGTTATCAGATCTGAATCTAGATGCAGTAGCTGCAGAAAAGGAAAAATACTTTATTCATGCTTTAGCAGCTATGGAATTATTCAAATCAGCAAGCCAGGTGTATGACCCAGACTCAGGCAACTTTGAGGATGCTATTGATTTCATATCTACTGATCCCTTGTTGGTTGCTGTTTTTGATGGGGAATTACAGTGTATGTGGCTTAATTGGTTACAAGCAATCTGCAAAGCTGAAGTACATTCTGTGTCATAACCATTTTCAACATCTTTCACAATTTCTAATGTGGTGTGAATCTAATGATATACACATTGATCTGGAAAATCCATTTACTCATGAGCCTACTTATTCCTGTATGTCATCCGTACCTATTCCATATCCACTCTCTACTGTGCTACGGGATTTACATGACAAGCATGAAACTGGTAAATGGGAATTTCCTATTAACTTGGTCCCAAACTTTGATGATTCATTGAAGTGTGATCATGGCCATAAATTTAGTGTTGACGACCCAATACAGAACTGCTGGGTAACCAGTAAGGAGGTGATTATTCATGAGGAATCTATATCTATTTGTGATCCACATCGGCAGTGCTACTACCGACCATCTACTGGACCCTGTGAATGTAAGCAGGAATATGATGGCCAAGATCATTTGCTGCTGAATTTGGATGGGAAGCATCTCTTTTATTATGGACTGTTGTTTACTTATTTACATATCATGCTGGAAGGGAAAAATCCATTAATAGCCTTCCATAGGTCAATGAAGCAATCCTTTTCAGCTTTAAGCAAATCACAGCCTGTTGGCATCAAACTCCTTCGTCAGGCATGGAATTGCGTTGCTAGACTACTTGATATTGATTGGAAAGTATGTTATCTTTGTCCTGTGTGCAAACATTTGCCAAAAACTATTGTTTGTGATGGAACCCTTATTGGATTCCAGAAAGATTTTTTGAGTGACTTTTGCTCACATACAGTAACCTCAGAAGCAACTGAAGAAGTCCAAAGCATTACCAAGCATTCAGAAAGGGTACTATTGAAATCCACAAAATCTCGACAGTTTATATTACAGTACTCAGGATACACAATGGATAGAAGATGTCTTAAGCTTCCAAAACAGCTTACATTAACACAGTATAGACAAATGTTGAAACTTCTAAAAGATGAAGGTGCAGTTAGTCTTGCAAATATAATTAGCAGGCTTTATGAGCATACTGGAAAACTAACAGCACCACAACTTTATTGAGAATTTCTCTCAGAGTTAGCTCGTAACACAGCTATTTGTGGTATGATCCAGATTGCAGGAAAGCCAGATTCCATAGAAGTCATAAACAAACTGATTGCTGGTGTTGATGTTAGAAAATCAAGTAATCGACATGATTTCAAGCTATTACAAGAGCATGTGCCAGTGATAGCATTGTTTATCAATAAACTGCTTGTTAGTGAGCCAATACCTTCTGACATAAATTATATGAATTTTTCCAGCAGATGAAACATTTATGCTTGGCACCATTTATGGCTACAACAAGTACAGAAAACTTTTCATCATCACTGAATGATGATCTTTTTTCCTGTTTTCCTGGTTTGCCAGCAATCAGGCAGATACGAAATTAAGCTGCAGATCACAGATTTATACAGAAAGATGACAGTGACTCCTGCAGGAAGTTTTCATCAAGCCATCCAGTGTTAACACCAGGAATATTTACGCTTTTTTGAGGTCATGGAATATGCTATGGTTTTAAAATACTAAAGCAACATGAGTCCCCAAAGCATCCATTTGAATTGCTATTCAGTAGATTTCAAACTATGCCTGAGTACGTGATTTATGATAACAGTTGCAAGCTTCATCAGTACATCCTAAGCCGTGAACCAGTAATGTTTCAAAACACAGTGTTTTTAGTTGACAGATTTCATTGGCGAGGACATGTAGGATGTTCAAGTGGATACAATATGGATGCATATTTACAGGAACACTTGGCATCACTGAATTCTCAGATAAATGAATAAGCCAATTCTGGACTACAGAAAATCAAGGGGCACATAGCGTACATGAAGCCCAGTAATTTCAAGTTCCATATTAAGTTATTCCTAGCTTATAAGGATTTGATTGTACAGTGTAAACTTGAAAAGTAATTGATGAACTAGTTACATGCAATGCCTATTTGTATAGTATGATATTGTCAGTAAAATTTATATAATTGGAACACCTGTGTGGGCAAAGACAGCAAGACGGACAACCACAAATGTGACAACCACTACCGAGATGGGAATCTTTATTCGGATGACAAGAACAATCCAAATTTGGATGGTTATTGTTTCATGTCATTATCATCCAAGTTTGGATGACAAAAACGATCCAAATTTGGATGGCTATTGTTTCATGTCATTATCATCCAGGTTTGGATGGCAAGAACAATCTAAATGTGGATGTTTATTGTTTCAAGACATTGTCATCCAAGTTTGGATGCCAAGAACAATCCAAAAATGGAATATTCTTTCTAATTTGGCTCTCTATATAAGGAAATGCATCATTTCCTTCCACTTTTGGAAGACAATTGTATGTGACTACAGAACCTTCCAAAAGTGGATGATAATAGGTCCATCATTTCCTTCCATTTTTGGAACTGGAACATATATGGGATTATTGCCCATAGGAAAATTAAAAAAAAAATTCAGTTTTAGTGTTGTCTTAAATTTTTAATTAAGTTCATCATAATTCGGTTCTTCAGTACTCTTTGGAGGAAAAATGCACATTTAACATAAATCACATGCAGGTACACCCAAGTACGAATGCGGAGTACTTTAGTACTTCTGTTAATTATTGTGCACTACTTGGCAGGAGGCTATAATATTCAACTGTACAAGGTATACATACTTGGCTGTGTCAAGTGTTGCCTTCTCAACAGTAGTCATTGCAGCATGTAACTTCCTTGCTTGATAAATCTTCACCAATGAAATTATCATAATAAAAATATTTACCTGTGTACACAACAAATAATGGATTTTCAACAATATTGTACTTTCTTATTTAAACAGTACTACAAGACACTACTTTTAAAGAATTCATCATACCAGGTATTTAAACATGACGTGTTGTTTACAGATGCTTTTACAAGAGGTTTTACAAGATATACAGCTAATTAGGTGTTTAATAAAGAAGTACATAATTATGTAACCAGATTTGTGAAAAGGTATTTTTTTACACAGTTTACATGTTGGAAAACAAAATGTCATAACATTTGATTTCTTGTAATTGCTCTTTAAAAAAATGTAGCCAGATGCTGTAGTATCCCTCATGGAAAGTTGCAATAATTACATATATGCAATTATAAGAAGTTGTGAAGCTTTGAAATTCAAAAGAATGAGTCCAATTTTGCATGTGAAAAGGCACCTTTGTCACATATATGGCAATTATTCTACTTAATATTAGGATAACAAGCACCAGAACTGTATGGAGTGAATACCTTCTACAAAGCAAGGGTGGTTTAACAGGCTATGGAGTGGGGGGAATTTTAGCAATGAAACTGTTTGACCAATAACAGACATGGATGCCATTCTGGTGGAATACCATGAAAAGTATTCTGACTCTGAATTAGTATTGACGTACTGTGTTATACGTCAGTACCGAATTACATATATAAATTGTGACTGTCCTACACTATTAAAGTGGTTTGACTGTTCTAAGAGAAGTTGACTTCTCTATTAGAGTACATAGTTTGATATTTTGTTACAAGTGTTGACAAAATAAAAGTGAAGGGTAGTAGGACATGGTCCTTCTGTCCACTGTGCTATTGCCTATGCCTCCTAGACTGGTTGTCTGCTAGTATACACAGACAATCTATGGATAATCCTTACAAGTCACACATACTAACCACTATTATCAAGATCACAGGAGCAGCAAATGCCCAAATAGCACCATCTTCATCTGAAATCCAACACCTAAAGTATTGTAATGCACATTTATTTACAGTATTTGGTACTGCAACACATATTAATTTAACTTTAAACATTATAAATTTAAAAATGAAGTAGGGATCCAAGCAATAAAAGTAGCGAAACAAGAGATAAATGATGGTATTATAGCATAGCTTGGTGGGAAAATCCCTACATTGGCATGTTGTAACAATGATTTCATTCAATGGGATCTTCCCACCTAGCTATACTGTAATACTACCAATCATTTCTTGTTTCACTACTTCATATTACTTAGATCCCTACTTCATTTTAAAATTTTAGATTGTTTGGGTTAGTTTGTTATTGCATACAGCTATACACATGTGACTGTTCTATTAGTGTGACTGTTGTATTTCAAGTCACCTTTCACTATTTCATTGTGCCAGTATACAGATAGGCCAATAATAATAATTATGGTATGTCGTTATGATAGAGATTGTCAAGAGGTATGGTGTTGGTGCTTGATCATTATAAATTAACCAAGATCGCATTAATAGGTGTGGTATTTAACTTATCATGAAGTTACAGATATCTACCAAGTATAGGCATTTCAATAAGTTTGCAACATCTGCTCAAGGAAAGTGATGATAGGAAAAATTAATGCCTCAATATGGTTTCATTGCATGGAGAAGAAAGAAGACTAGCCTGATTGAAGATAAAGGAAAGACAAGGTGCAGAGGGTACACACTCGTTGGAACCCCAAAAGGCACATCCCACTGGATAGTTGTTATTGTGATGTAAAATGGCGGCCGTGTGCTGCTTCGTTTGGCTTCCAGTCTTGTGGCTGTGGTCAGGCAGGCCGGCAGGCAAGCAGGCAGGCAGATAGGCTATCAGTGAAGCAGGCAGGTAGGCAGTCAGAATAAAATCCAAATTTTATTTAAAATTCTATATATTAGCCTATTCTTGTTTTTAATTTAATATTTGATGTTACATGTAGATGGACTAATGTTATTCCATAAAGGTAATTTTCATAGCGTAAGATGTTGCTAGGATGATTTTGAAGGATCCCCACTAGTACTGTTTGATACAAGCAACAGTACATATGGACATACTGTAGCTACTGTACATGTAGTTTAGATATAAATTGTTTTGTGACTTTCTATGAATCTTTAAACAGCAATGAATTAATTTCTGATTTCTTAGAGCCAAATTTGCCAACTTTATAAGATATATACTTAGTATTTACTTATTTGATACTGGGCAGGTAACACTGATGATGTTGTCCAGGAGACTAGCTTTATCCCAGACAATTACAAGAAAATCAAACAATCTTACTACAAATAATTGCTAAGATAAGTACTGATTAATCATAACAAGTGTCTATGTATTTGATCATGAAATAAACTGATTGATCTTGACTATATGACATGTTGATCTTGACTATATGACATGTTGATCTTTACTCTATGACATGTGAAGGTAAGGCATGTCATTTGTTGATGGTTCAACGAAGAAAACTGTTCATGTAGGAGTTTGCTCTGACTTTGGTAAAAATAATAATAAGTCTGCTAGTGGTGAATCCTTGTTGCTGTTGTCGAATACCTGTAAAAGTAGTATGGAATTTTCATGGCTGTAAGATTATTGATAGGTATTGTAGGCGCATCATTTTATGATGGTATTGCAAGATAGGCCAGCTGAGATTTTATACTTTGTATCTTTTAGAGAATTGTCAGCTACTGTAAGACAGATGTACTGTACAATTAATATATTGCCAGTAGCAAAATGACCAAACTAGATTCAGTAGGCTTTACTAAATGAATCGGCCTTGATATTTGCTTGATCTATTGTACGTATTGTTTATATGAATGTTCAACTGATGTCAAAATGAGACATGTTTCTATTTATTGCTTCACTTACGCTGTTCTTTTTCCATCAGCTGTAATCCCATAGTCATCATAAGACAATCCAGCTGACACTACTACTATCGGTATTGGAAGACCTACAATGTACATTGTGATATATAGTATGTAAGATGAATGTGCACTACCCTATTATGCTTTTAAATAAAATAACTATTATGTTATGCTGCAGGACTTTAACCTATGTAATACTGTATGTGACAGGATTTGCAAAAAAGGGTGTTCCACACACATCCAATTTACCAAATTTGATGACTCATACCTTAAGACTGGAAAGGGCTATTGACTTAACATTTGGACAGTAGTGAGCACCAACATAGTTTAGTGGATAGACAAATTTTCAAGTTAATATGTTCTTTGAGCAGTGCGTTACGTATGGTCTTCCAAGTTCATAGAATTGGATGTGCGTGAAAGACCCCTTTTCACAATCCAGTCACATACGATCCTCAAAATCTTTGCCGTAACATCTAGATACTGTATGTTTTGAAAATAAATACACACTTACAGATATTTGGTTTGTGTGCAGCTGTTTAACAGTAAACACACAATAATTAACCAAGGAAATGTATTTTATTTGACAACCTATTCAAGACACACAGTAGTGTGTCGTAACAGGCGCATCACACAGTGTGTATATTGACAGGAAGAAAAATGTGATTTTCATGCTCACATAGCTTCATGGTTCCTTCTCCAAAGCACACTCTTTTTGCATTATAGCTGTACATAGCAAATTTGATTAAATTTACTCCAGCCATTCATGAGATATCAGCAGCCAAAGTTTAGAATTTTTACTTAGGTTTTTATTTCTTCTTTAAGGGTCTATGGGTGCCTAGATTATTCTTTTCGCACACTCTGCAAAACTTGTTATAAAATGCAAATGAGTAATTTGACTACAGTAGTCACAGATAAAGAATGTATAAGGGTGAATTCGCATACTATGTAAGTATGCAAGGAATCTCATAAGTTTCCATGGAGCTATGTATGATAATTTGCGTAATAGCTACATGGTAAAACATTATATTATGGGAATAACTTGAAATTTTGATATGTGCATAGGCTAGCCGTCATAACAGTGCCTTTTGATGATTATAAAAAAAACAGTTACAGAGTTACAGGCAAAATCCAAACAACTGTAAATTGCAGCATCAAGATTCTCTGATAGAACAGTCACCATAGGGTAAAAATAAGAGTGCATGAAAATGTCGAAAAGAACTTACAGTGTTTGAACCAGGCACCTCTATACCATAAACCCAAATCTTTAGCCACTGCACAGCTGTTCACCTCTACTTAGCTAAAATATACCAAAAGTAAAAGTTTATAAATTTACCAAGGGAACTTTTAGATTGTTCTAGAGCATTCTATATGCATTCTATTAGGATTTCTCAGAAATGTGTACTCTATTAGAGTATTATACTAATATTACCAAAAAGACCATACAATTATAACTTCTGTCTTCAATAATCATTATTGTATCTGTAAGCAGGAAGAAATGTGGATAAAAGCAAACCCCAAAACCAGCCTATGGCTACATGGCTATGGGGCCATGTAGGGTATAAAAAATGACACCCACACAAAACAGCCAAGCTGTGAAAAGGGATACAGCCTTCAGTAATCTGGATGAAAAAGTTGTGAAATCAAAGATGGAAATGATGTTAATGCTAACAAACTTTTAAAATAGCTGTGTTCATTACTATTAACATCACTGCAGCCATTTCTTGGCTGCCATCTTTAATATCACAACTTTTTCACCCAGGCTTTAAAGGCTGCACCCATTTTCACAGTTTGGTATGCTACAATAAAACATCCATGTCAACTTAGCAATCATTTATATTGAGCAGTGTTCATTAAACTCAAAAGTTACAACCCAACTTGTATTATTTGGTTTAACTAATTGTTCATCAAATTACTTTGAAGGAAACACCACATAACTACAGTATGTCATCAGATCATATGTTAAGTAGGTCTGGCTGGTAGCAACTGAATGTGTATTATTATGATACATGCATAAAAGGTGCAGTATAATCTTACCCCATCCAAGCAATAAGAAGAAGTACATGCGTTGGAAGAACCCATGATAAATCACTTTCACAAACATCACCAAAATGATGATCCCTTCACACAATGTCCAACAAAAAACAGCCAGAAAGAAGTAGTGTAGTAGTACTGTGACCACTATACAGCTTTCCTATAGAATGAATGCAAAAGTACTTTACATGTAACATTCAAGCTACCACAAATAGTACAGCATGTTGTAGTTGATTTTTAATACATATCGTAATGCTTTATATCATAGTATAGTAACATCACAAACAATTGTATTGTGGAAACTTTTATATGTGCCTTGGATTGGATTTCACATCTTTTTTCACCATAGCCTTTTTGAGGGCCGCACTCTTTTTTTTACAGCTTGGCTGTTTTGGATTAGATAGTATGTTTTGTGTAGGGACTAGCCTATTATGCTCAAAATTTTATATGTGCAGTGTGACAATGTATTGTTGACCAGCTCTTAGTAAACAAAACTTAAGCTTTTATGACCAATACTTTCATTTAGCAAAGTGGTACATGCAATACAGGCTGTAGCTTACTTTATTGTCCTTAGCTGTTTCTATTCCACTAACAAATGTTAACAGGGCTAACAAAAGAGCAACTGAGAGGTTTAGATGAAGTCTGCTATGCTTTGATTTGAATGCAGTTTTTCTGTAATGGGACAAGTACACAGTAACACAAATAACAGACATTTAAATCTTAATGGTTTATTATACAAGCAAGCATAAATATGTATACAATCTAAACACTGTCAAATTAACATTGTAAAATGTACATTAGTTGATTATTCACCTAAAAGAGATGATTGTTGTAATGGTCACCAGTAGACACACAATAGACACTCCACAGCCAACATAACTGACAATGCGAAGTTCAGGGGTTGTCTACAAAAAAGTTGCATAACACATACATACTGTATGAATACACACATGTCAAACAGCATACCACTTACAGTAATACAGTTTTCTTTAAATACATTATTTTATGCATTCGTTAAAGCACAGCTGTAAGTACTATGCAAAAATAGAGCATAGGTGCATGGATGAGTGCTTCAATATAGCAATAGCAAAACAGCACTTTAAATTGCTTATGAAGCTTTCCTTGTAGACTAAAATCCAACACATAGAGCATACTATCGTGGCACATATTGCATGGTTTGTACTGTTTGTACACCTTTGCACATTCACAGCACTAGTCATGTGCAAGTTATGGCTGTAATGTACAACAAAAAGTTTGATTACAGTGGGTGAATTCAGTATACTTTGCCATTAATAGTTCAGTTCTGGTACTATGTTTAACTGTCCTGGTGACAACTAACTGCTGATTTTGATTGCTGTCATAACAAACAGTAGTCTATTGTGTTACTAGTTTGCATGCATAGTAAGTAGTATCAATAAAGCACGGCCTTTCATCTGACTTTGTCTATGCAAAGCAGTTGAGTTGTTCACATATTATCATCATTCATGTATATACTACATGTATGTACTTATTGTTCCATTACCTCAGTTGCCTCACTACTAGCACTGACTAATACAGAGAAACTGGTCAAGTGTGTACTATTACATATCACTGCTGGTGGACCAGGGTCATCATCTTGTATTATACCATCCATGGACCATCCACCTCTGGTTTGGTTACTGTGAAATTTTAAGTGCAAGGCATAATAAGAGACTGGACTGGGGGTGCGAAAATAGGGCATGTGGGCACATGATTTTTGCCTATTTTTTTCAAGCTTTTGTCACTCATAATTTTTTGTACCACTATGCTATGACAATGTAAGTTTTATCTCTTAGTAAGCACTTGATTGGCTTTATGATGCAAGCTACAGAATGCACATATTCAGTTCCAGTCCTGAGATATGACCTGTAGAATTACGGAGTGTAGTTTGTGCCCACATGCCCTGTTTTCACAGGCCCGGTCACAATTATGCAGCCTACGTACATTATCATATCCTATTAACTTACTTTTCAGTTGTCAAATTAAAATCCCAATATACACACTTTGCAGTGATCCTTGTTTTGGTTATATTCTCTGGCTATAAAGACAACAACTGGCTCATATACAATGAATAAAAAATAATACACTAAAAATGTACTGTATCTTATAAGAATCATGGCAATGAAATAAGGATTTTACAATAGTGTGTTGTGTGGCAAAGAAAGCTGGCATGTCACACTGTGGGCATACTGATGGGAAGAAAGCACTGCATTTTCACACATGCATATATAGTTCCATGGTACTTTCTGGATAAACATGAATTTTGTATTATAGCTCCTGGCCACTTTTGCACCTCCCATTACAAAATTGCTATACGTATGCATTTGTGAAATACCAACTCTTAAAAGTTAGACTTAATTATTTGCTTTGTTTTTCTTCATTTTTTTTCTAATATGTAGTTTATTTTTTTTCTTTTTGCACACTTCACAAAAATCAGTATAAAATGTAAATGTGCAACTTGATTGCCACAAAATTTGACATCAAGACACACGGTAGTGTGTCGTGCGGCCCAAGAAGCCGGTGCGCCACACCCGTGAGTATATTGACAGGAAGAACGAAAACGTCATTTTCACACCTTTGTATCTCAGTGATCACTTATCCGATTGGAATCAAGACACATGGTAGTGTGTCGTGCGGCCCAAGAAGCCGGCGCGCCACACCAGTGAGTATATTGACAGGAAGAACGAAAACGTCATTTTCACACCTTTGTATCTCAGTGATCACTTATCCGATTGGAACCAAATTTGCTACACAGTTGTCCGCCAGCCAGGGGAGTCTACATTCCAAATTTGAAGGAAATCGCTCCAGCCATTTCCGAGATACGAGCTGCCAAAGTTTCGTTTTTTTTTCCTTCTTCTTCGTCTTTTCGCACACTTGCAAAAATTGCTATAACAAGCAAACGCGTATTCCGATCGCCATGAAATTTGGCAAGCAGAAAGGGAGTCCAACGGCGAATCCTAGCATCAAATTTGGTACAAATCCGATGAATGGTTCAGGAGTTATGACCAATTATTCGCGTGAAACAAGATCGATTTGTTGTCACGCCTACAGGGTAAACCGCTTCATGGAATGAGTTGACAATTGCTATGTAGATGGAGTAACCATCATAGGAGTGCCTTTTGGTGGTTTGAAAGGAATCGATATAAAGACTATGGAGATATGACACAAAACCCAACCTGTGTCACAATTACGCGATCGATTTTTACGAATTAAAAAGTATTAGTTTTCACGCCTACTAGGCAAACTGCTTAGAGCAATGAGCTGAAAATCGGTGTATAGCTGGAATAATCTTCATAGAAAGTCCTTGCAGTAGTACAGAAGAATCGGATTACAAACCACTGAGTTATGATTCTAAAGCCAACTCCGTGTAGCAAATACGAGATCGAGATACTCTAATAGAACAGTCATCCTAATAGAGCATTCGGCTAATTTATTTACTCCATTATAGAATTTTATTACATCACAAGTTATTCTGTAGGGAGTTCAGCTGCAAACAGTTAATCTTATAGACAGTTCAGCAAGAAGCAAGTCACCATGTGGAGAGTTAAGCAAATATATCACTATAGAGATTCAGAACATTACAAGTCACACTGAAGAAAGTTCAGCTATAAACAAGTCATGCACCCTGTAGAGAATTCAGCTACAATTAAGTCACTCTCTAGAGAATTCAGCTACACAGAATTCAGCTACACACAAGTCACTGTGGAGAGAGTTCAGCTACAAACAAATTACGCTGTAGAGAGATCAGCTACAAATAAAACACTCGGTAGAGTGTTCAGCTACAACAAATCAACCTTTAGAACGACCAGCAATGAACAAATCAACACAAATCTACCTGTAGAGAGATAAGCTAGAAACAAATCACCCTGTAGAGAGTTCAGCTACAAAAAATCACCCTGTAGAGACATCAACTAGAAACTAGACACAATGTAAGGAGTTCAGCTACAAGCAACCACCCTGTAGAGAGTTCAGCTAAAACAAATCAACCTGCAGAGAGATCAGCTACAAACAAATCACCTTATAGAGGGTTCAGCTACAAACAAATTACCTTGTAGAGAGATCGGCTACAAACAAATCAACCTGCAGAGAGATCAGCTACACACAAATCAACTTGTAGAGAGATCAGCTATAAAAAAATCACCCTGTAGAGACATCAGCTAGAAACTAGACACAATGTAAGGAGTTCAGCTACAAGTAAATCACCCTGTAGAGAGTTCAGCTAAAACAAATCAACCTGCAGAGAGATCAGCTACAAACAAATCACCTTATAGAGAGTTCAGCTACAAACAAATTACTCTGTAGAGAGATCAGCTAGAAACTAGACACAATGTAAGGAGTTCAGCTACAAGCAAATCACCCTGAAAGAGTTCAGCTAAAACAAATCAACCTGCAGAGAGATCAGCTACACACAAATCAACTTGTAGAGAGATCAGCTACAAACAAATGACCCTATTGAGAGATCAGCTAGAAACTAGACACAATGTAAGGAGTTCAGCTACAAGCAAATCACCCTGTAGAGAGTTCAGCTACAAACAAGCCAACCTGTAGAGCAATCAGCTAGAAACAAATCACCCTGAAGATATGTCAGCTACAAAAAATCACCCTGTAGAGAAATCAGCTAGAAACAAATCACCCTGAAGAGAGGTCAGCTACAAAAAATCATCTTGTAGAGAGATCAACTACAAACAAAACACTTTGCAGAGAGTTCAGCTACAAACAAATCAACCTTTAGAGCGATCAGCAACAAACAAATCAACCTGTAGAGAGATCAGCTACAAACAAATCAGCTTGTAGAGAGATCAGTTACACACAAATCATCCTGTAGAGAGATAAGCTAGAAACAAATCACCCTGTAGAGAGTTCAGCTAAAACAAATCAATCTACAGAGAGATCAGCTACAAACAAATCACCTTATAGATAGTTCAGCTACAAACAAATTACCTTGTAGAGAGATCGGCTACAAACAAATCACCCTGCAGAGAGATCAGCTACACACAAATCAACTTGTATAGAGATCAGCTACAAACAAATCACCCTGTAGAGAGATCAGCTACAAACTAGACACAATGTAAGGAGTTCAGCTACAAGCAAATCACCCTGTAGAGAGTTCATCTACAAGCAAATTACGCTGTAGAGAGTTCATCTACAAACAAATCAACCTGCAGAGCAATCAGCTAGAAACAAATCACCCTGAAGAGAGCAGTGTTGGGAGTAACGCGTTACTTATGTAACGCGTTACGTAATATTATTACTTTTGTGGTAACAAAGTAATATAACGAAATACGCTATGAAAACAGGTAATATAACGCAAGATACTTTACTTACAAACGTAACGCGTTACCTAAGTAATATAATTACTGTAACGAGTCTAATATGACGTAATATTATTACTAGAAGTAACGAAGTTACTAATCTCGTTAGTAATCCTCTGAGTAACGTCTAACCACAACGAAGTAACGAGGCCTACTGAATGAAGCTTATTCACTAGCTTCTTACTTATAACCAAGATTTGCACATTGTCCAACAACACAATCATGTCACGTGATAAGGTGGTAGTTTCACACGTGACAGCTTAAGGCTGTGGACACAAAGTAATATAATATGTAATATTATTAGTTACTTTATTTTATGGGTAATATGTAACTGTAACTAAATAGTTCTGTTGCAAGTAATATGTAATATGTAACTAGTTATTTTTACAAAGTAACTTGCCCAACACTGGAAGAGAGGTAAGCTACAAAAAATCACACTGTAGAGAGAAACAAATCACCCTGAAGAGAGGTCAGCTACAAACAAAACACTTTGCAGAGAGTTAAGCTACAAACAAATCAACTTTTAGAGTGATCAGCAACAAACAAATCAACCTGCAGAGAGATCAGCTACAAACAAATCAGCTTGTAGAGAGACCAGTTACACACAAATCAACCTGTAGAGAGATAAGCTAGAAACAAATCACCCTGCAGAGAGTTCAGTAACAAGCAAAACACCCTGTAGAACAAAGAAACCACCATGTAGAGAGTTCAGCTGCAAAAAAATCACTTATAGAGAGTGCAGCTACAAACAAATTACCCTGTAGAGAGATCGGCTAGAAACTAGACACAATGTAAGGAGTTCAGCTACAAGTAAATCAGCCTGTAGAGAGTTCAGCTAAAACAAATCAACCTGCAGAGAGATCAGCTACAAACAAATCACCTTATAGACAGTTCAGCTACAAACAAATTACACTGTAGAGAGATCGGCTACAAATTAATCAACCTGCAGAGAGATCAGCTACACACAAATCAACTTGTAGAGAGATCAGCTTCAAACAAATCACCCTGTAGAGAGATCAGCTAGAAACTAGACACAATGTAAGCAGTTCAGCTACAAGCAAATCACCCTTTAGTGAGTTCAGCTATAAACAAATCAACCTGCAGTGAGATCACCTACAAAAAAAGCACCTTGTACAGAGGTCAGCTACAAACAAATTACCCTGTAGAGAGATCGGCTACAAACAAATCAACCTGTAGAAAGATCAGCTACACACAAATCAACGTGTAGAGAGATCAGCTACAAACAAATCACCCTGTAGAGAGATCGGCTAGAAACTAGACACAATGTAAGGAGTTCAGCTACAAGTAAATCACCCTGTAGAGAGTTCAGCTAAAACAAATCAACCTGCAGAGAGATCAGCTACAAACAAATCACCTTATAGACAGTTCAGCTACAAACAAATTACACTGTAGAGAGATCGGCTACAAATTAATCAACCTGCAGAGAGATCAGCTACACACAAATCAACTTGTAGAGAGATCAGCTACAAACAAATCACCCTGTAGAGAGATCAGCTAGAAACTAGACACAATGCAAGGAGTTCAGCTACAAGCAAATCACCCTTTAGTGAGTTCAGCTACAAACAATCAACCTGCATGAGATCACCCACAAAAATGCACCTTGTATAGAGTTCAGTTACAAACAAATTACCCTGTAGAGAGATCAGGTAAAAGAATTCACCTTGTAGAGAGTTCAGCAACAAAGAAACCACCATGTAGAGAGTTCAGCTGCAAAGAAACCATCCTGTATATAGTTCAGCTACATTTCAAGTCACCCAGTAGAGAGATCAGCTGCAAAAAAATATCCTGTGAGGAATAATGGGCATGTAATAAATATATGTATATAATTTGTATAATTACTAATAAAATCAAAAATAATTGAAGTATTACAAATCTTCTTTAAGTTCTTTTCTTCTTCCTGTGGTAAAGAAAAAACACATGGGTTAAAAAAGCCCCCATACAAATACAAAAAGAAGTGATATGTAATCAAAAACAGCCAAGCTGTAAAAAAAGGTGCGGCCCCCAAAAAGGCCATGGTGAAAAAAGATGTGAAATCTAAGGTGGCGGCCAAGAAATGGCTGTGATGGTAGGTTAATGGTTACATTTTAATAACGACAACTCAGGTGAATTTTGTGCCGCACCAAATTCACCTGAATTGTCGTTATTAAAATTTAACCATTAACCTACCATCACAGCCATTTCTTGGCCGCCACATTGGATTTCACATCTTTTTTCACCATGGCCTTTTTGGGGGCTGCACCTTTTTTAACAGTTTGGCTGTTTTTGATTAGATATCACTTCTTTTTGTATTTTTATACTGCAAAGCCGGCCTATGGCTGGCTTTGGGGCTTTTTTAACCCATGTGTTTTTTTCTTTATCACAGGAAGAAGAAAAGAACTTAAAGAAGATTTGTAATACTTCTACATGATGGTTTTTTGTAACTGAACTCTCTACAAGGTAACTTCTTCTAACTGATCTCTCTACAGGGCAATTTGTTTGTAGCTGAATTCTCTACAAGGTGATTTGATTGAGCTGAACTCTCTACATGAGGGTTTCTTTGTAGCTGAACTCTCTATTAGGTACCTTCTTCTAGCTGATCTGACTACAGGGTGACTTGTTTGTGGCTGAATTCCCTACAGAATAACTTGCAGTGTAATATAATTGAGTAAATTATAAACACAGCTGAATGCTTTATTAGGGTGACTGTTCTATTAGAGTATCTAGATCTCGCATTTGCTACATGTAGTTGCCTTTCGAATCATAACTCAGTGGTTTGTAATCCGATTCTTCTGTACTACTGCAAGGACTTTCTATGATGATTATTTCAACTACATACTGATTTTCAGCTCGTTGCTCTAAGCGGTTTGCCTGGTAGACACGAAAACTAATAGTCTTTTCATTCATAAAAATCGATCGCGTAATTTTGACACAGGTTGGGTTTTGTGTCATATCTCCATGGTCTTAATCCCGATTCCTTTTAAATCACAAAAAGGCACTCCTACGATGGTTGTTCTATATTAATTTCAACTGATTCCTCCAAGGGGTTTACCCTGTAGGCGTGACAGACCTTCGACCTTATTTTACGCAAATAATCGGTCATTACTCTGTGAATGTTCATTATTTTATTTTTTAAATTTATTTTTATTTTATTTTTTAAAGAAAAAAGAAACAACAAATTAACGTACAAAGAAAAAATGCAATAAGAGTTACTGCTTAGTTAATGGGGAGTCGTCGGATTCCTACCAAAGTTGGTACAAAGATCTGCCTTAATGAGCGCTTTAAGTGTGCCAAATTTCAACCCGATCCGAGCACGAATTCATGTTTTATAGTGGATTTTGTGAAGTGTGCGAAACGAAGAAGACAAAGAAGAAGAAAAACGAAGAAGTTAAAACGAAATTTTGTTCGCTCGTAACTCGGAAATGGCTGGAGCGATTGTCTTCAAATTGGTATGTAGATTCTCCTAACTAGCCGGCACTTCTCTAGCAAATTTGATTCTAATCGGATTAGGGATCACAGAGCTACATAGGTGTGCAAATTGCGTTTTCTTTCTTCCTGTTAAGATACTCACGGTGTGGTGCGCCGGCTTCTTGGGCCGCATGACACACTACCGTGTGTCTTGATGTGTGTGTGTGTGTGTGTGTGTGTGTGTGTGTGTGTGTGTGTGTGTGTGTGTGTGTGTGTGTGTGTGTGTGTGTGTGTGTGTGTGTGTGTGTGTGTGTGTGTGTGTGTGTGTGTGTGTGTGTGTGTGTGTGTGTGTGTGTGTGTGTGTGTGTGTGTGTGTGTGTGTGTGTGTGTGTGTGTGTGTGTGTGTGTGTGTGTGTGTGTGTGTGTGTGTGTGTGTGTGTGTGTGTGTGTGTGTGTGTGTGTGTGTGTGTGTGTGTGTGTGTGAATGCATCAAGTAAAAACCAGGCCTTCAGATCACTCACCTAAAAATGCTTTTTAATTGTAATTAACTTACATATTCATGGTCTTTTCACTGTAAAAATTTTATACAGTGGAACCTGTCTATAATGGTCACCTTGGGACCAGATATATCTGGCCTTTATATACAGGTGGCTGTTATAGAGAAAACCTGCATAAGGTAGTCTGCAGCATTTTAGTGGCTATGACCATTATAAATGAGTAATTATTATTATTAAGAGGCTCGCGCCAACCGCAATAGAGTATAATTTTACCCTAGTCTTTATACAGCAAGGGCAAGATGAGCTTGTTATGAATGTTGGTTATAGCTATTGAATATGTTTAAGTAATGAAACCTGATAGTTTGTATAACATTCATTGAAAGGCAGTAAGTGTGATAATTGCACAGTAATTGAAATGGTGCCGTGGTGTCAGACTATTGGCTTAACAAGCCACCATAAAAGGAATCGACCGCTATACGGAGGACGAAGTTATGTATACAGTGATTCATAGGCGAATTCTAGGTTGGCCGTTATATGCACTAGACAGGTGACCGCTTAATGCAGACCACAATACATACATTTGTATGGGAAAATATTTGGGACTTCATGACCGTGGCCGTTATGCAAAGATGACCGCTTAATTCAGGTGACTGTAACACAGGTTCCACTGTACAAATTGAATGTATATACCATGACAATGTATCAAGTAAATTTGTA
Organism: Dysidea avara; assembly: GCF_963678975.1. Classification (NCBI taxonomy): domain Eukaryota; kingdom Metazoa; phylum Porifera; class Demospongiae; order Dictyoceratida; family Dysideidae; genus Dysidea; species Dysidea avara. Next base: position 35,438,960 of record NC_089272.1, read on the forward strand.
CCGCGGTTCTTTTTCAATTATACCACTATACAGCATGCTTCCAGTGAATACGTCTCGATTATAAAACAGTTTATTTCACAAAAATGGTTTGTGCGTGAATACCTGGTTTTACTTGATGCGTTCACACACACACACACACACACATACTGTATATATATACTGTATGTATATAAAACTGAATCATACGCATCATACAGTATGGTAGTACTGTATATCAGAAATTGTGCATGTTAGAACTTCCTCACAAAAAATTGTTGAACAGAAACCATCTACCACAATACCTTGATAGCTCCTTGGTACTATATTGGTACTATATTGGTCAGGTATTCAGAAGCAAGCACAAAATTCACAGTAGCCAGAAATACTTTTGATAAGTTGCTACGAAATTTAAAATAAATGTAACAGAATTTACTGCTGACTAATCAGCTGTCTGATTCCTTTGAGCTTGATAAGTACAGACTTCATTTTTCACTGTTAGATGTCACTTCAGCCTGACAGATTCTTTTTGGCATAACACCGTATGTACAATGCACGTTTCATGGACTTAGAATTTCCTAATTTGTGTCTCATTTCTTCTTGCTGACAGTGTAAGATGTCCATTTGCAGTAGCTAGTATGATGCTTTCCCTAAGCTGGTTTGTAGTGGAAATCATCTCTATTTTCCATAGTAACTGAATTAATTTCAGGGGTGCTTCTTTTATTGTTCTTACGTAGTTTGTAATGCAGTGTACCAGGCTGAACATAGTTTAAAACTAAGAGTAATAGGCACTTCACTTTATCAGTAATTCATGCATTCAGATGAAAATATCAAGTGTCACACCATTCTTTCTGTTGATGCAATTTGCACTAGTTCACCAGTCATAATTATGTTACAAAAATGTATCATACATAGCAACAACAATTAGGGAAACAAGGGAGGTCACCTATACCTGCAGATACACTAGTAGCCATTTAATCCCTATGATTTGTACATGAATTCAAAGAGCAACTACAGTATGTGTGTACGTCCTCCCTTGACTCAGAATTGTTATACCATTTGATGTTAATATACTGTAACAGTTACATTGGAAGTGTTCTATGGGATTTAGTGAACAAAACGTCATATTGGTGTTGTGATAAGAAGCAGGTGTAAATATTTTGAGCTAGCTATAGTGACAGCTCAGGTAAGCAATAACATAATTATTATGCTCATCATACTACAGTTTGTACTTACTAGATTAAATTTCAACTTCATAGTTCCATTCTCTGGTAATCTAATAAAATCTAAAGATATCTGACTGGAGACCACAAGTCCTGACATGTTGCTGCTCTGCTGGTCACTGTCAAAATCAAATATAATTATGTATATTACAGTATTAAGCTTAAGGTAATTTTATGCGCAGTTGTAATTGTATGCATTTAACCTGGAAGTGTATACAGTAATTAGGTCAATGCACATAATAATTATGGACATTGATTGAACTAATCAAGAGCATTAAATTGGCAGCTATATACGCAAATCATTCTTAGCAGCTTTTGTGTGTTATGTAGATTGTATACAAGTGATACCGAATGTTCCTACATGTAACTTCCCTATCATCAAGTAATGTAATCACAAGCATACTTTTAACTAGCCATTCATGGAATTATTGGCCAATGAAAGACTTTCTTCACATATTCATATGTAAATACACGTATGTAGCTGACAGAGAATACACTACATGATGAGCATGATGATTAGGTCATGCTGTGAGATGGAATGTGACATGTAAGTACAGTAAGTGCCATAAAATAATGCAGCGTCTAAATCCAATAAACTACAGTACTATAAAATCAAACAGGGCAATACATATTATAAGAAGTCCATGACTTTGCTTACTTAAGAGCACTGTTGTGCAATCAAATTGTCAGTTTTCTGTCAGTGTGCAAATGCAGCTAGTAAGACATTACAGTGAAACTGAACACTTCCTGTATTTGCTGTAATATAACGGTTTTCAGGGGTTATAATGCATGGAGCCATACTGTTGGACCAAAATCATTGTTCTTATTTCTGTTGTGCTCTTAATTAAGGGAGTTTGTTATAGGAGACTATGAGGTTCCATACACTGTACTATAAATCTACATTATGTATGGTACCGCTCAAATGTAACGTCATCTCGCGTGAATGCAAGCGATTAAAAATGAGCTAGTTAAAGTGCATGGCACCTATTTTGCTTGCGAGTATTCATCCCTAATGAAACAGGATGAATAATCACGAGCTAAGTGGGTGCCACACCCTTTGTTAGCTAATTTTACAATCACTCTCACTCTTGTGAGATGACATTACATTTGAGCAGTACCGTAGGTTGTATAATGCACTAAATTCAGAGAAATCTAAATCCCATGGGGATGACCTAATGTTTAGATGACTTTATGAGTTGTATCTCTGAAGTTATGTGCAAGTGTAAACAGAACAAAACTTTAATAATCAAATATAATAATTATTGTAGTGTTCTTCAGTCTAATGTTCAGATATGTACTTATGTGCTGTACAAATATCTGAGGTTCCACCATATGTACCTTTCAAACTGATTTCCAAGATAAGATTGCAAGTTATTAGCAATGAAGTTTACAACTGGCACTCTCATACCTACAATGATGGGCCAGATACAATGATTAATGTATTGCACATATCATATGTACCTTCTTTACTCCTTTGAAATTTGATGGCATCAGCTGGTATAGTAATTTGAGTGTGGAAGTCCTCAGGAAACACAATGGTAGATATCAGTTCAGGATTAATTGGCACAAGTTGTGCATTCATAACTATAAAAAAGGAGTTTTATAGTTGTTAGAATGGATGTGTATATTTTATTTATGTTCCTTTAATGGAATCATACAGTGCAGTAGTACTGCATATTAGGGATCACGGAGGTTTGGGTTTTCTAGTCCAAAAATACAGCCAGCCTCACTTTGATGGCATTGGTTAAGCTCAGAAGCAACCCCAAAGCCTTCCAACAAGTGTCTATGGAATTTAAAATTTCCTAGTTACCTACTAACTGACTGACTGTCTGACTGACTGACTGACTGACTGACTACCTGACTGACTGACTGACTGACTGACTGACTGACTGACTGACTGACTGACTGACAGACTGACTGACTGACTGACTGACTGACTGACTGACTGGCTGACTGACTGACTGACTGACTGACTGACTGACTGACTGACTGACTGACTGACTGACTGACTGACTGACTGATACCTTCAGAACATGACTAACATTAATGCTAAAGGCTTGGTTTTTTCAATGTTCAATATTGCTTCAGCCCAAGACATGCCTTTTTGTTGCTACAGTGCATGATAATGAATTTATCTTTGTTCTCCTTTTTTGTGTCCCATTTCTTTTTTAGCCACTATCATGTTGGTGTTAATTCATAGTAATGCGTAATAGCGTCTCAGTGCAACTGAGAATTCTCCATAGTATGTGTAATCCTGTACAATGGATAAAACATACATACCTAGAAATGAAATGGAGCGGCTGTTCACTTCCCACTAATTGATAGTAGAGCATGTGTTTAATCACAATTTCCGTAATGACCGGATTGATTGCAGAAGTATTACTTGTACTGTTCCTCATTTACCTATAGTATAATGCTGTAAAATAGCTGAAAATGAAGCAGAATGGCAACAATGCTTTTCAGTAATTGATAGTTGGGGGCACTTTTTAGGTTGCTCATTTGATTTTTATTATATCTCTGGCCCTCACCATTGTTTTCCTTGGATGTGGTATGCATTGGTCAGCCAGTCAAAAATTATGCAAAAGTTCACAAACAGGTGGTGTATGTATAGGTAAGACATGCATTGCTAGGAGTCTTCAGTGGATAAACAACCCGAAGGAATGATGTAATAATCACCTCGGCTCTGCCTCGGTGATTATTACATCATTCCTGAGGGGTGTTTATCCACTGAAGAATCCTAGCAATGCATGTCTTAGTAATTTAGACAATGGCCTGTGGTGACTGGAATTTTGTTATGAACCCACAAAGTATGCAATTTGTTGGTTGAAGTTTGTGGCTAGGTGTCTTACTAGGTTCCACCTGTTTACAGGTGTCTTACTAGAATAAAAACCCTGCATACTTTGTAAATATCAAAGCATTCTTGACATGCCATTGTCTAAGGAAATTAAAAAAATAATATTAATTTTGAGTAGGGACTGTAGAAATAGTTTATGCATTACTCTGATTATTTGCTGCCACTGGTTGTCATTGTCATCTGGATTCCTAGTCAATACCATGCTACATGTACTATTCTTAATTGTACATGTAATAGTTGTAACATGGGCATGAGGGCATACATATCAGGCAAAGCCTGAATGTCCAGTGTTACAGCTAATATGTAACACTTATCAGGCTAATAGCCTGCATAGGGCAATCAATCACCCAAGCCAATACGAGTGCAGCCACTGGGTAACTAAAATTTTGATGATGGCTCAGCAACTGGTACGTTCTGGTTATGTTCGGTTATGATAAACAGACTTATCCTAGAGATATCACGGAGAATTTTGGTTACGTGCGTTTAATGTTTTAATCAGTGCTATTGAATCGTTTATGGAATAATTACAGAGTTGACTAAAAGCCTAGATAGGCAAGTTTGCTTGTAGAGTTGTTACTTCGTGCAGATTTGTAGCTTGGTGATGGGGGCGTGTCTATTCGAAAACGTGCAGAAACAATTGGTGAATAAGCTATAGCACTAGTTCTCACTTTAACCTAATGTTTTTCAACTCATAGGATAACGAGGATACCAAAACACTCCCCGTATGAGTGGTTTTCATGGGGAAATTCAAGTCATGCATCCAAATCACATGAATATTAATCGATCCCCACAATCAACTTCAGCATCAACTTCTATATAATCACTGCCCAGCCTGCTACATTTCGTATTTAGCCCTGCTAGCTGGGCTACATACGAATTGTAGCCCGGGTGGCTCCTTTGATCTGAGGTGTGAAAGTGTTACATTATATATGTAATAGTTATACATGAGCAAGAGTGCGTATATATCAGGCAAAGAATAAGTACCTGTGGTATAACTAATATGTGTCACATGGATTAATCACCTACACATGTGAGAAACTGCTGGCATGCTTCATGAGTATATTTATATTGGGCTTTGTGAATTTCAATTGTGGACACTGGAAACAACGTAAGAATAACGGCAAGGAGTTGCTGTGCTAAGAGTTCAAATGTACGCGCAAAGACACAAGCATACGAAAAGTTCGATTGTGGGTTTATACAGTGAGAACAGAGATACAGGACATCAAAATGCAACTTGATAATGATGGTTTAACTCTGGTAGAAGTACTCCCAGATATTCACTATAATAATCGTGAGTAAATTATAACCATTACAGTCGTGCATGAATACCGCTTCACCACCAATGGCTCAATCTATTTAGCGCGTAGTGCATACAGTAGACTGCAGAAAAAAGTTAACGTTTCGTAATTTTAATTACGCTGTAGTAGCGTAATTACAAAGCGTAATTACGAATTATGCTCTATTGGTAACTATGAGTATATTGTATATATGGCTGGTGAAAAACTACTTTTTTGCATAATTACAGATTACGGTCAAAACGTAATTACAGTACAAACATGGTAATTACTTAGTAATCACACTGTAATTACAATTACGAAACGTTAACTTTATTTTGCAACCTACTGTATAACAAGACATAGGATATCAAAACACGACTTGATAATGATGGTTTAACGCTGTTATAAGTGCTTTCAGGTATTTACTATAATAAACGTGAATAAATTGTATCCATGAACAAAATTACAGTCACGCATGAATACCACTTCACCTCTAATGGCTAAACTTACTTAGCATGCATTTACCACATTACGACTCATTGAGACAGATGTCTAGAACTTATCAAAACAGAGCTCACCTGTATAAGAAACAGCTCCATTTCAGTCAAAGGAACTACTCAACACACTTTGAGAAATTAAAAATAAACCTAATCACACAATCGATCTTCAGATGTGATATATATGCACTGACTTTCCTTTGATCTGAGTTGTGAAAGTGGTACATATTGTGTGTAATAGTTATACCATGGGCACAAGTGCTTTGCCTGATATATACGCATGCACTCGAGGGTCACAGGCTCGAGGGCCACAGGCTCGAGGGTAAGTGCATATACTGTATATACAGACATGCCAACTCTCATGCATTAGGCGTGAGTCTCACTCTTTGGCTAGTAATCTCACGCTCTCACGCCTAACCTAGTAAGGTCAAAAACTGTGGTTTCATGACCAACCGCTGGCTAACAAAGTTTGATTGTTTAATATTGTACTTTAGGGTATTTTAAACAAAATGAGCTCCCACGCCGCTTTTTAAAGTCTGGGGAAAGTTCAGTAGAGCCAAAAGTCTAAAATGGCTACAGCTGACATGCGCAAAAATAAAATAATGATAAAAATTCAAATAAAGGTTCTTTTAGACTAATTTGGAGTCAAGGAATCCATTTCTGATGTTATTTTTGTGATTGGATGTTCCTATAACCTAGAAATTTAAGTTTGGTAGCTACCGGAACAAACAATTAGCTAGCTGTTTACAGTGACTAAGCCTTGTTCTTTCAGCTCCACAGTCAATAGTATCCCTCTTGACAGTACACGGCCCCCTTGACAGAGTTAGCTGACTAAAACTAGCTGACTGTAAATTCTTTGCAATGAGAAGCAATTAATGGCTGATGCCAAAAAATTGTCAACAACATTGGTTGAATTCAAGCTGCTCAGGTGAATAGAAAGTAACTCTCTCAAAAGCACGAGGAATATACTTCAGCACGTATGCACAGAGATGGGCAAGCTGTACAAGATCTAACATCATGCTTTAATATTGCTTTCCATTTGATCCGGCATTGCCTGCTCTAAGAACCTCACAATTAGCTATTCCAGCTACACCTGAGCTCATTTCAGACTTCAAGAAGGCCAAGCAAGATGGGGAGACCCAGCCGATAAAAATTTTCATGGATGAGCGCATCTATTCTAAACAAAAATCCATCCATGATTGCATAAAACGTAATTCACATCTCACCTTTGCAGAGATTCCATCAAGAAAAGTCTCTGAAAACACACTAAAAATAAAACAAGGAGAAATGGATAGCAGGATACTAGCATCCGTGTTGATGTCAATGGTCTACTGTTTCTACCTGAGCTCATGAAACATCGTATATCTGAAAAATACCTAACACTGTCCAATTCCAATGGTACTTTCAGAAAGACTCAAAAGAGCAAACTTAGAAGTTAGCATTACTGCCTCTTGATGTCAACTCCTACACAGCATTAGTGGACAAGATGTAGTGCCTAGCATCATCTATGTGTCAAGAGTGATGGGCCTCCACACACTTGGGGTGACTACACCAACAAAATAGGGTCTGTGATCCTGGCACAGCATGTCAGTATTACCACCATCATCTGCATCAATGATCCCCATGACTATGCTGAGTCCACTGATCAAAGAAAAGCGTGAATTGCGCATTCAGGGTCAAGGTCCCATACCCAATGTATATATGAAGCTAGCTGATCTATTTCCCATGGTCTGCAATTCAAGACAATTCTCTGCACTGCTGGCAACAAGAAATGCCTCCAGGCTCTAATCAAAACTCATCAGCTCTCAGAACTGTCTAAGTCTATCAGTCAGGAACTAGTCTACTCAGTGGGTGAGGACTGAGTGAGTCTGTCAACTGGTGACACCAAAGAAAGCCTGAGTTTTAGCCAGGGTGGGGCTGACACAATTATGCTATCTGTTTATGCAGCTCTAAGATCGATATCACCTGGTTATAGCAATCTCATAGTAATCGATGCAGAAGACACAGATGTGTACATTCAGGCTGCAGCCATTTCACATGACATTCCAGGTATTATAATACCTCTAAGAAGCAATTTTTTTTCTGCAGAGGCATGTGTACTGAATATTTTGCCAAATCTCTTATACCTTTTTGTGTCTTGTCTGGCTGTGATGCCAACAGCTGTTTTTCTGGGCACAGCAAAATATCCCTATATGAGAAATTGTCAAAAAGTACTGAGGCCGGTAGCCTCATCTCAAAGTGTAGAGAAGGCCTTCTGCTGAGTGATGATGTCTTGAATGACCTTAAGTCCTTTGTTTTGCGCTACATCTATGGAGACACACAAAATTCCTCTCTGAATCTAGCCTGTGCAACCAAATGGAAAAGCCTAAAGAAAAAATCTTCGGTGCGTTTGCTTCCTGATGATGACAATCTTGAGCAGCATATCAAATGTGCCAACTTATTAGCCTATGTTCAGTGTCACCCTGACCTGAGAAGACATTCCTCTCCTATAGGTCATGTTTGGGAATTGGTGAATGGCCAGTGCGCCACACAAACCTGCCCTTCCAATTTCACTTCCAGTCCCATCAGTGTGACAGGATGGCTATGACTTTGCCAATTCAGAGCTGAATCTGAAGCTGCATTTGAATCTGAATCTGATTTTGATACTGAACCTGAATCATCAAATGAGTTGCAGTCATTGGATGAACCTTGAATTAGACTTAACACACTGTTTATATTACATATTATTGAGCAAAATTCTTAAAATTTTACATTAACAGAACATCCAATCACAAAAATAATATCAGAAATGGATTGCTTGACCCCAAATTAGTTTAAAAGACACTTTATTTGAATTTTTATCATTATTTTTATTTTTGCGCATGTCAGTTAGTAGCTATTTTGGACTTTTGGTTCTACCGAACTTTCCCCGGACTTTAAAAAGCGGCGTGGGAACCCATTTTGTTTAAAATACCCTAAAGTACAATATTAAACCATCAAACTTTGTTAGCCAGAGGTTGGTCACGAAACCACAATTTTTGACCCTACTAACCCTCTGTTTCTCACTCTTTCAGCTTAGTTCTCACGTATTTCTCACGCCTGATCTGCTTCGTAATTAGCCCTGTGCTTAAATTTGGGCAAACCTGTGCTTATTTTTGTATTTGGAATATGCGACGACCTTTTTTTTTTTTTTTGGTCTTCACTACCAAAAATCTTGGAGCTGCACTTGAATCTGGTCCACATTGCTGGTAGTGTTTGGGGTCTCACTCCTAAAATTGTTCAGAGGTTGGTATCTCTGTATATAGGCAAAGCACAAGTGCCCATGGTATAACTAATATGTTCTACTCTAGCATGCAGACTTACCTAATTGTAGTGTTGTTTTAGTACAGCAAATTCATTTTAGTTTAGTTCTAGTTCTAGTACCCCAATTCTGCCATAGTTTTAGTTAGTTTTAGTTCTAGCACCCCAATTCCACCATAGTATTGGTTCTGGTATCCCATATTTCTGTGCTTTTAGTTAGTATTAGTTTCATTTTAGTTAGTGTTAGTTTTAGTGTTAGATATCTTCACAAATACTAACCTTGGTAGCACTCCCTAGACTTCCAGAAACTCTAGATTTGGTGTTTTGATGTTCAGCACTATTTCTACTTGCTATTGTGCACAAATGAACAAAAGCTCTAATAGAACTGAGCTTAAGTAACCTAAATAGGCAGAATTAATGCTGAATAACAGTGTTTTATGGTAGCATTTGCAAGCATCACCACCTTCAAAGAAAAGTGCTAAGTGGTTATAGTGTACAAATACCCTTTTATGTAGGATTGCTTGAGAAACCTTTTAGTTAGCTTTAGTTCTTGAACTAAAAGTTTTGGTTTAATTCTAGTTTTTGAACCAAAAGTTGAAAGAATTTTAGTTTAGTTTTAGTTTTAGAACTAAAATAGATCACAATTTTAGTTTAGTTCTAGTGTACTAGAACTAGAATTAAATTGCTGTACTAAAACTAGATTTAATTCTAGTTCCTTAGAACTAAAACAACACTATACTACCTAATTGGCATAATCTTTAGTTGTTATGCCCTTCTCTTATATAGGGAACCAAATAAGCTGTAATTGTGGGATTGAATTTTGCCAAAAAAGCTGTGATTGTGGGATTCAATTTTAATACATCAAACAGTAGTTTGATTTGACTTTTCCTAAAATAGTAATTTTAAGAAACTATGTTTCTTTAATTACTACATTTACAAAAGTAAAAAAAAGAACAAAACAAACTACTGTTGATGTATTACAATTGAATCCCACAATGACAGGTTTTTGGCAAAATTCAATCCCACAATCACAACTTGCTTGATTCCCTATACAAGAGAAGAGGTTAACAGTATAACATCCAAGAAATCTGACGATTTCTAGATATAGCGTGCACTCCTATTAGGTGTGCAATGTCTCGAGTTAACGGGATATACGTGGCAGTGCGTATATCTTGTTAAGACAGTGTGCAATGAGATATATACCACTTTAGCGTGGGCGTTCAAAGGCACTGCTCAGTGTTTAACTCGCATATTGCCCTGGAAATATCAAGATATTACCCGGGAAATATCATGGGAAAGCGGTTTGCCAATGACTTTGATACCCTGCCAGTTCAAAGAATCGATGCGCTTTGACTCGTTATATTGAGTGACATAGAGCTTTGTATTGTGGGACTCGGTTTTGTAGAGGTTGCTAAGCTTAGTACATAGGCTAAGATAGAGTAGTTGGTTGTTACTAAAGGATAATGAAGGCACAAAATAATTGTTTGGGCGATTGTGGATGCGTATTTCTACCCACCGCGTATCAGCCTTTGAACAGACCACGGAACAGCAAAGCTACTACTGCTACGTTGAAATAGGTTAGTAACTTACAGTTCTAAGTACTTAACTTAATATAATAACTTACTTACTGTCCCAATAGCAAAGTTAGTTGGCTTAACTTAGTACAAAAATGATAACAATATAAACTCCATCCCACAATCGCAAGTTTTCTAACATTGCGTGTTGAAGCATAGTAACGTATTAATGATGTTTTAACATATGGACAACGTTTTGATGGCTATTAGCCCACGCTATTAAAACCACAATCGATCTTCAGATGCTACTGTATAAAACAAATGGGATGAGTTCTCATTAGTTCTTTCACCTATTAGGTGAGTGCGCCCCAAGTAATACATATCACTTGTACCATGGCTGCTTGGGATTTTGCTGACATATACACCCACAGCCCTCGGGCCTGCGGCCCTCGGGCTTTGGGTGTATATATCAGCAAAATCCCTCGCAGCCATGGTATAACTATTGCATACACAGTGGTAGCAGTGCTTATATCTCATTAACATTTTGAGTCAGTGAAATATGTGATATATATGCACTGGCTTTCCTTTGATCTGAGGTGTGAAAGTGGTACATATATGCACTTTCACACTTCAGATCAAAGGAGCCGCCCGGTCTCAGCTAGCAGGGCTACATATGAAATGTAGACCGGGTTAAAAACTGGGCAGTGACTATATAGATGTTAATGCCGAAATCGACTGTGGGGATCACTTAATACTCACGTGATTAGGATGTATGACTTGGATTTTACCATGAAAACCACTCAGACGGAGAGCATTTGTTATCCTTGCCATCTTACGAGTTGAAAATGGTTGGATAAGGTGAGAACTAGCTACTGTAGCTTATTCACCAATCGTTTCCACATGTTTTCAAATATGGACACACCCCCATCATGAAGCTACCAATCTGCACGGAGTAACCACTCTACAAGCAAGCTTACCTATCTAGGCCTTTAGTAAACTCTTTCATTATTCCATAAACAACTCAATAACACTGATTAAAACATTAAACTCGCATAACCGAAATTCTCCATGACATGTCTATGTCTGTTCATTATAGCCGAACGTAACCAGAATGTACTAGCTGCTGACCCATAATCGAAAATTTTAGGTATGCATAATACATCCAGTAATATGGGGCATTCGGGCTTTGCCTGATATGTGTGCGCGTTATAACTATTACATATATTTGATCTACCTATATTATCTCTTGTAACAGTAACAGTTCTGTTTTCAGGTGCAGCATTTTCTGTGGAATTTGCTTCTAGTACATCCCCAATTGCAATGGTAAAACTTTCAATGTTTCTCAAGAAATCCTCAGCTACAGATAGCTGCATCTATGAAAACACTCAGAATAAAACAAGTGATTTAAAGCAAACCAATACTGATGCATATGTGTGCAATTTTTGGTGTTGACCTGCTTCTATGGTGTATACTTGAACTAAATGTGACCAAATTTTTGAAAATTGTCAATTTATACACACACCAGTGAAGTTCACTTTCAACATGAATGGATAGTCACACCAATAAACTACACAATCACACTACAGCCATGCCTCTGAGTTGTTTGGGTTGCTTTTAACGAGTGGATTTTACAGACATGTGCTAGTCACTGGGAATGCACTGGAACATTGGACTGCTTACTGGACAGCTGGAAAACATGGCTAGAAACATGGACAACTTTGGGTAGTTGCCCAGATGATGTATAGATGTATGTCTTTCACATTGAGTAGCACAGGTGGTCTTTAGATCCTGTTTAGGCTGGAGACTAAATATGTTCTGCTTGGCCATTTACTGTAGTTGATATACCAATTGCCCACCCCCACCCCCACAGTAATGGGACTGTGTTAAAGTACAAATACTGTCATGAAAAAGGTTGCTTAAAATCATGGATATACCTGTAGCATGCCATGAATTAAAGTGGTTCACTACAGACTGCATTCATGGTGAAAATTTTAAATTCATAGTTTTGGGCATGGCTTTACTAAAAGCTACTGTATATTGAAATGTTTATGCATATCTCACAATTTGCGCATGCATTGACAGTTTTCCCAAATTAGGTTGCAAATGTACTTCTTGCACAAAAATTTAATTTTAATTTACTAAACTAAATTTATGATTAATTTTGCTTCTGAAACTACAGGTAGTCTAAAATTCTCAATTTTGGTTTAAAAACTACAACTACGTACGGTAAGCTAGAATCTTTTGCACTTATAGTTCTGTGTCTCATACATATCTGATCAGAACAATACTAAATTGTCTAAATGTATGTACAGTATGATCATTACATGAATGGATCTGTGAAAATTAGTCTTAATGTCAATTTATATGAAAGTATAAGAAATACTGATTTTAAGAATTCTGTGTGTTATAGCTCGCCAATGGCTGAAGTTATGTGTACCAATTTTTCACACAGTGATTTTTTCATCAATTCCTTACCTTCCAAAGCATCAACTGTATAAGCACTAAACAGCAAATTTTCTCATTATTTTAGGTAGTTTCAACATATATATAATACACATATATATAATATCAGGCAAGCACCAATAGAGGTGATGGAAAAGAGGTAGATTGGAGGACAATAGCTTGCTTACAAAATGACAGAGGAATGCGTAGGGATGAATTAGGATAAATTGTGGGCCATTTTCAGGTCTCAAAACTGGCTATAATGAACAAAAACTAGGGACCCACCGATTATGCTGGCATAATTATGAGCATAATAGGTGCCTGAAAGCATTGAGCATAATGCTAGCATAATAGGTAGAATATTTATGTAATAGTATGAATTCCTGCTTATCAAAATAGCTATCACAGAAAGATCGATATACTCTAATAGAACAGTCAGTAATTCTAATAGAACATTCACACAGCTGACTGTTCTATTAGAGTATATTGGTCTTTTCTGTGATTTGCATTTTGACAAGTAAGTTTGTGCTTCAGCTATCCATAAACTGGAAATTATTAGCAGAGCATGAGAACTGAGGCATAAATACTTGGGCATAATTTGGGCATAATGGGTAAGTATTGGGCATAAATTTAAGCATAATAGGTAAATTTTTGAGCAGTGCAGCATAGCATAATAGGTAAAATTATGAACATAATCGGCGGGTCCTTAACAAAAACTCACAGCACAGGTCTTTATTCAACACCACATAGTGTACAGCCACATACAACCATCCATAGGTTGGCCAAAGCTTCATTAAGGCCCCAGACCGCTTGCACGGCAAGCCACTGAGATAGGGAAAAGTAGTTAACAAAAACAGACCATTGATTTTGACAATGAAATTGGATAGTGTATTTATGTAACTTTGTGTTTGTGGTAAAAAAATTCAAACCTGCAGTAATGGACAAAAACTGATTTTCCCTGATCCTGTCACAAAATTTAATATCGACATAAACTAGATAAGCAAAAATAAAATATGATTGTTACTACTAGGCCAGATGGTGCTACAGTTACCATTACAGTCTAGTCCAGTCTATTGTATTTTGTAATTCAATTTATGTTGTATACACATTTTACGATCATAAATGTTTTGAAAATAATTAAATTATGTATTTACAGTATAGTACTTACTTCTTTTGAGGCCTCAAATGAAGCATTGTTGGAAATATCAAGTAAATTATTAATTGTATCAGAAGTGGTCTACGGTAATACACTATGATCAATCTTCATAATAAGAGCAGCTTTAAGACCATACCTCAACAATCTGAGCCAGTTGCACAGCATCAGCAGTGTCATTGTTCCCACTAGCAGTTCTGGTTATGCTGTGTACAAAATCATATCAAGGCATTAATTTTACGTATCACAACATTTTTGTTCAGCAGCATAATATTTAGACACAGCTGGATTTCATAAGCATTTTAGTCTTGGTGTAACTACAAGAAATATACGTACTAGCTAGCAGATATCTGCAACTTCATGATTGGAATCCCATTAGCAACCACACTCATTAAATAAAGATCTAAAGTGATAGAGTATGGAGACTATACCTCTTAACAATCTAGCTATTTACTTAACAGTAAACAAGATGACCTCACATATTATTGGAATTTGGTCTAGCTAGCTTCACACCCCTTGTCAGACTCAAGATACTCTAATACAACAGTCACTCTAATACAACAGTCACTCTAATACAACAGTCATATGTGATATTCTAATAAAACAAGTCACAAGTTACACTGTAGCTAGAAAAATTAAACAAACTAGTATTTTTAAAAATGTTTAATTTAAAAATGAAGCAGGGATCTATGCAATAAAAAGTAGTGAATCAACAGATGAGCAATGGTATTACAGCATAGTTCGGTGGGAAAGTCCCTACTTTGGCACATTAGTTATTTTGTTCAATTCCTCCAAAGTAATGTGCCTAAGTAGGGACTTTCCCATAGAGCTATGCTGTAATACCATCATCTCTTGTTTCACTACTTGCTATAGAACTTTGCGTGTGCGAGATCAAAGGGAAAAGTGTACTTTAAATTTCATGAAGTACACCTTAGGGTAAACAGCTAGTGCATAATTGCACCACAAAGAGTGGTTTATTTGCAATAAAGTACTCTTTGCGGTGCAATAAAGCACACTTTATGGGCAATAAAACACAGTTGCCCATGTGCTTTAGGAGGCTAATAGCCTGCAGCACTCACACCAGACGCCAGTACGACTAATCAATCACCCAAGCCGGTGAAGGTTGATAGCCTCGCCGCGCTGAGTGATCAATCACCCCAGCCAATACAAAGTCTACTACTGGATTGCTTTTATAGACATATCTAAATGTTTTGATGATGGGTGGGATAAGGTAACATTGTTGTTACATTTGTTAATACAAATGGACAAGTCCTGGAGATATCACAGAAATACTTCACCATGTGTCACAATAGAATTGATTATGGGTTTTGACTATAACCAGCCAAAATACGTGATGAACATCTTCTATGCCAAAATATGGTGAACTACGCGTGAGGTACTTTGTTATTATAGTTTGTGTGCATTCAGGCTGCTAACAGTTCATGCAACATGTGTTAATTACGAGTCCTAGTGTATGGTGAAGCTAGCTACACGACTAGAAAGTTCCATAAATCATTTAAAGCATTGCCTTGCTTGAATGTGCTCTATGAAAAATAAAGCACTCAGCACTTTGCCTCTATGCTAATAAAGCACTCGGCTTTGCCTCATACTTTATTAGCATCTCGGCTGTGCACCTTGTACTTTATTTTTCATATAGCACTTGTGGAAATGTTTTAACGTATACTTATAGCATAGATCCCTATATACTTCATTTTAAATAAAATTTTAGTTCATTATTTTTCTTAACTTAAAGACAGCATAGAAAGATCAAGACACACGGTAGTCTGTCGTGCGGCCCAAGAAGCCGGCGCGCCACACCGTGAGTATATTGACAGGAAGAAAGAAAAATGTCATTTTCACACCTTTGTATCTCGGTGATCCCTTATCCAATTGGAACCAAATTTGCTACAGAGTTGCTCGCCAGCCAGGGGAGTCTACATTCCTAATTTGAAGGAAATCGCTCCAGCCATTTCTGAGATACGAGCTGCCAAAGTTTTGATTTATTTCTTGGTTTTTTTTTTCTTCTTCGTGTTTTCGCACACTTGCAAAAATTGCTATAAAACTCAAACGCGTACTCCGATCGCCTTGAAATTTGGCACACAGAAAGGGAGTCCAAAGGCGAATCTTAGCATCAAATTTAGTGCAAATCTGAATCCGATGAATGGTTCAGGAGTTATGACCGATTATTCGCGTAAAACAAGATCGATTTGTTGTCACGCCTACAGGGTAAACCGCTTCATGGAATGAGTTGCAAATTGCTATGTAGATGGAGTAACCATCGTAGGAGTGCCTTTTGGTGGTTTGAAACGAATCGAGATAAAGACCATGGAGATATGACACAAAACCCAACCTGTGTCACAATTACGCGGTCGATTTTTATGAATAAAAAAGTATTAGTTTTCATGCCTACTAGGAAAACCGCTTAGAGCAATGAGCTGAAAATCGGTGTATAGCTGGAATAATCTTCATAGAAAGTCCTTTGCAGTAGTACAGAAGAATCGGATTACAAACCACTGAGTTATGATAGGGTCCGCAACGCGAAAAATTGATATCCTCCAATCAACTACCTAACTATTGTTATGTGTTAGACTAAGTGTAACTTGAATAACACCAGCATGGCAGCCAAGTTTGTCACTTTCTTCTGGTAGAAAACGATACAAATGTCTTAAAATCACGTGATTTTTCGTTGCAGCAGGTCGTAGGGTTCTTCGTATACCACGATATTCACTCTCAACATTGTTCAAGTAGTCTATCATCAACTCAAAGTATTGGTGGTTTGATTTTATTGGTCAGTTTCCGGTGGCAGCACAATCTGTGCAGCTTTTTGGTGACAGACAAAATGTTTCTTGCTCTGGAGCACAGGACAAGCAGAGCAGTAACTGCGCCGTGGATCAGCAATGACCAGTACTAGGTAAAGTACCTGCATGCAGAGTATGGTTATAATCGAAGCTTGTTAGCCATCTGGCTGAGCCATCTATCTGCTGAAATTCGGCCAAAATGACGCGATTTTAGCAAATAAATACCAGAATGGTTGATACATCAGTGAGACAGTCTCCAACAGCAAGGATATGAAGCTTATAAATACCTACACTGTAACAATACGGCTATCTCACCCAGTAAACGCATAGAACAATCCAATGCGAGGGGTAGCCAGCGCCCACACAAAAACCGAACATGGTGTACGAGAGTCCCAATTTAAGTATTTCAAAAATGTTTCTGTATTTAAAATATATTTGTTAATACAATATAATTCTATTTTCAATTTGTACGGTGACGTTTTTACCTGTGTTATTCAAGTTACACTTAGTCTAACACATGACAATAGTTAGGTAGTTGATTGGAGGATATCGATTTTTCGCATTGCGGACCCTAGTTATGATTCGAAAGCCAACTCCGTGGAGCAAATGCGAGATCGAGATACTCTAATAGAACAGTCACACTAATAGGGCATTCAGCTAATTTATTTACTCCATTATAGAATTCTATTACATTACAAGTTATTCGGTAGGGAGTTCAGCTGCAAACAGTTAATCTTATAGACAGTTCAGGAAGAAGCAAGTCACCCTGTGGAGAGTTAAGCTACAAATATATCACTGTAGAGATTCAGAACATTACAAGTCACACAGAAGAGAGTTCAGCTATAAACAAGTTATGCACCCTGTAAAGAGTTCATCTACAATTAAGTCACTCTCTAGAGAATTCAGCTACACACAAGTCACTGTGGAGAGAGTTCAGCTACAAATAAATTACCCTGTAGAGAGATCAGCTACAAACAAAACACTTTGCAGAGAGTTCAGCTAAAAACAAATCAACCTTTAGAGCGATCATTAAGAAACAAATCAACTTGTAGAGAGATCAGCTAGAAACAAATCAACCTGCAGAGAGATCAGCTACAAACAAATCACCCTGTAGAAAGATCAGCTAGAACAATTCACCTTGTAGGAATTTCAGCTACAAAGAAACCACCATGTCAGGGCCGGAGGAGGGAAAATTGAGTTGGTCAGGCCATTGACTATAATGTTGAAATTGCTACTATATACATGCCAATGAGAGAGGAGCTGTTACGCAGTGTGCGAAGTGCGAAGCACGAGCATCCTAAGGGGGTCTGGGGGCATGCCTCCACCGGAAATTTTTGAAAATCAGACACTCAGATATATGCAATTTTAGTGATATTTCACTGCTAGCTAGCTATATAAATATGCTCAAGCCTATCTGTTGTTCTTCAGACTTTCTATACTATGTATAATTGTAGACCTGACATACAGGGGAAACAGCATGAAACTTGCTGTATGGTTCATTTAGTTATAGCTATCAATTAGAAGTTCAAGGGGGGTCTGGGGGTGCAACCCCCAGGAGCTGCAGAATTTTTGCAATTTAAAGGCTTGAAAATGTCTTAAAATTGATGCTAAATTTTAAAGTAAAACTAGCTAGCAACTTGCAACTGTCCCCCCAAATTTCACAGCAGCATGGCCCCCTTTAGCTAGGATATAATTACTATACAGTGAATTCACACAGCTACAATAAAAAGCTACACAGCTACAAAAATACAGTATACTACTATACTGGTTTGTATGAAGTGAACGGATCATCACGTAAATATACTGGTGGACCGTCACGAGACCAATCAGTATTCGAAAATGGCGCGATGTGGGTGAGACTGAGAGTTTGTTCAGTATCTCGACAGGACGAGTGGGTAGTTGAAGAGGAGTGATTTCTACTCAACATCTCATCCAGACGGCCACCATGTAATGTATGGGTGTACAGCTTCTTGCCGCGGAATGAGTCATCTGGTTTGTCACTGCCAGCCCTTCGCCCAGTAAAAGAAGCCAAGAGAGACAAGCCAAGGAATGCTAATGATTATTTTATGAAGATTGAATTGTGATATAAGTATGCTGGTTTAGAATCAAAGATGGTACCTGCCTTACACGTGATAAATGCCAACCGTCAGCACACGTGATACTGTACGTAGAACCCACAATCATTTCTGTACAAAACGATAAGAATGCCATGCTGTACTGTAAGGTAATTGGAGGTATTATACGTGTAATTCTGTGCTTCAGTTAGGCTGAGAAACTAGGTAACTAGTGCCATGCATTTTCAATAACATCTGTAAAATGTACGTAGCTACATGTAGATGTGATCGTCCAAAGATTGCATGCGAGTAATTCAGTTCGAACTGGTCAGCTAGTTGGTTCAACTCCAGATTATTGGTCCGGCTCAGGCCTGACCAACCGGACTGTCTCCTCCGGCCTTGCATGTAGAGAGTTCAGCTGCAAACATGTCACCCTGTAGAAAATTCAGTTACAAGCAAATCATCCAGTAGAAAGATCAGCTAGAAGAAGTTACCTTATAGAGAGTTCAGCAACAATGAAACCATTCTGTAATGATCTCAGCTGCAAACAAATCACCTGTACAGAATTCAGCTACAAACAAATCTCCCTATAGAGAGATCAGCTAGAAGAAGTTACCTTGTAGACAGTTCAGCTACAAACAATTCACCCTGTACAAAGATCAGTTAGATGAAGTTTCCTAGTAGAAAGTTCAGCTGCAAACAAATCACCCTGTAGAAAGATCAGCTAGAAGAATTCACCTTGTAGAGACTTCAGCTACAAAGAAATCACCATGTAGAGAGTTCAGTTGCAAACAAGTCACCCTGTAGAAAATTCAGCTACAAACAAATCACTCTGTAGAAAGATTAGCTAGAAGAATTCACCTTGTAGAGAGTTCAGCTACAAAGAAACCACCATGTAGAGAGCTCAGCTGCAAACAAATCACCTGTAAAGAATTCAGCTACAAACAAATCACCCTGTAGAGAGACCAGCTAGAAGAAGTTACCTTGTAGATAGTTCTGCTGCAAACAATTCACCCTGTAGAGAGACCAGCTAGAAAAAGTCACCTTGTAGAGTGTTAAGTTACAAAGAAACCACCATGTATATACAGGTGTAATATATAATCTGTACATTTACTGATAAATTCAGAAATATTTAAAGAATTTAACATCTGCTTCATCTTATCTTCTTCCTGTGGTAAAGAAAACAGATAGGTTAAAAAAGCCCCATAGGCCGGTTTTGGGGTATACAAATACAAAAAGAAGTGAAATCTAATCCCAAACAGCCAAGCTGTAAAAAAAGTGTGCGGTCCTCAAAAAGACTATGGTGAAAAAAGATGTGAAATCCAAGGTGACGGCCAAGAAATGGCTGTGATGGTAGGTTAATGGTAAAAGTTTTAATAACGACAATTCAGGTGAATTTTATGCCAAGATGAAATGGCACCAAAATTCACTTGAATTGTCGTTATTAAAATTTTTACCATTAACCTACCATCACAGCCATTTCTTGGCCGCCACCTTGGATTTCACATCTTTTTTCACCATAGCCTTTTTGAGGGCCGCACACTTTTTTTACAGTTTGGCTGTTTTGGATTAGATTTAATTTGCATATGGGTGCTATACTACTAACAAGGTCAACATGATTTTCATCTCCAAAGAATTTCTAGTCACATTAAAAATGGCACTGAAGAATGGAATCAGCAATTCTGTTTAGAATATAGATATTGAGTTAAATGACTGCTTATAACAATGCTACTCTTGACTTTTTTTACTAGGGTAAATGACTGCTCTATTAGAGTATCTTTATTAGTGATGAGCAGACTTGTATTCAATTATTTTAATGCACTTGTACTGAACCGTTGTTTAAACATATAGTAAACCGTTTTTTAAGCCTATAGTGAAGCCAGATAGAGACAGGTGAAATCACTAGCAAGGAGGGATGATACTGCCTTACTACTGATGATTCTGATTATAAATATTAATGGAGGTCCAAGTACCCATGCTTCTTACACCCTTGAAAGAGTAGTGACAAAATAATTATGAATATGAATAAAGTGCATTACAGTACCAATCATCTGGTGATAAACAAAACTGCACTAATTACTAACCTCACAATAGTCTCAATTACAATGTTGGTAGTACTGAGGTCATTTGGTACAATTGAAGATGATGTATTGGTGAGTGTGGAGAGCTCTTCACTTACTGACTCTACTTCATTAATGTTAAACAATGTGGTCAAGTCCATCGTTGTAGTATTTGTGTTGTTAGCCAAAATGTTACTCTGTTCACTAATAATACCCCTTAGTACTGACAATTCAATGCTTTCACATTGTGTCACATTTGTTGTCATGTCCCAAACACCATCTGCAGAACAGTACCTAGAGGCTAGGTCTATAGGATTCAAGGAATATCATACTGAATGTAACAGTAGAGCGGTTAAACCAAAAAATTGATTATTTTTTTATAAAAGTACCAAACTTGGTACAAAATTTGCTTAATTCTTACTATTTTATATTAGATATGGTGCCACTAAAATTACCAATCATATCACACTCAAAGAACTTGATAGGTAAAATCAATCGAAAATGTATTGGGGAAGCCATAAATGTGCTCCATAGGAAATATACTGAAATATTGCATCTGCATAGATGAGCAAGGGATGGTTATATCCATAAGCTGATCAAGGGAGGTGTCCATCCAGGTGATTAACTTGCCATGTTAGAAGGCACGGAAGGTTGTGGTATATATGAAGCCATATCAAGACACACGGTAGTGTGTCGTGCGGCCCAAGAAGCCGGCGCGCCACACCCGTGAGTATATTGACAGGAAGAACGAAAACGTCATTTTCACTCATTTGTATCTCGGTGATCACTTATCTGATTGGAACCAAATTTGCTACACAGTTGCCCGCTAGCCAAGGTAGTCTACATTCCAAATGTGAAGGAAATCGCTCCAGCCATTTCCGAGATACGAGCTGCCAAAGTTTCGTTTTTTTTTCTTCGTTTTTTTTTTCTTCTTCTTCTTTGTCTTTTTGCACACTTGCAAAAATTGCTATAACAAGCAAACGCGTACTCCGATTGCCTTGAAATTTGGCACACAGAAAGGGAGTCCAAAGGCGAATCCTAGCATCAAATTTGGTACAAATCCGATGACTGGTTCAGGAGGTATGACCGATTATTCGCGTAAAACAAGATCGATTTGTTGTCACGCCTACAGGGTAAACCGCTTCATGGAATGAGTTGAAAATTGCTATGTAGATGGAGTAACCATCGTAGGAGTGCCTTTTGGTGGTTTGAAAGGAATCGAGATAAAGACCACGGAGATATGACACAAAACCCAACCTGTGTCACAATTACGCGATCGATTTTTATGAATAAAAAAGTATTAGTTTTCACGCCTACTAGGCAAACCGCTTAGAGCAATGAGCTGAAAATCGGTGTATAGCTGGAATAATCTTCATAGAAAGTCCTTTGCAGTAGTACAGAAGAATCAGATTACAATTAAACCACTGAGTTATGATTCTAAAGCCAACTCCGTGTAGCAAATGCGAGATCGAGATACTCTAATAGAACAGTCACCCTAATAGAGCATTAGCCTAATTTATTTATTCCATTATAGAATTTTATTACATCACAAGTTATTCTGTAGGGAGTTCAGCTGCAAACAGTTAATCTTATAGACAGTTCAGCAAGAAGACAGTCACCATGTGGAGAGTTAAGCAAATATATCACTATAGAGATTCAGAACATTACAAGTCACACTGAAGAAAGTTCAGCTATAAACAAGTCATGCACTGTGTAGAGAATTCAGCTACAATTAAGTCACTCTCTAGAGAATTCAGTTACACAGAATTCAGCTACACACAAGTCACTGTGGAGAGAGTTCAGCTACAAACAAATTACCCTTTAGAGTGATCAGCTACAAACAAAACACTTTGCAGGGTGTTAAGCTGCAACAAATCAACCTTTAGAGCGATCAGCAATGAACAAATCAACACAAATCTACCTGTAGAGAGATAAGCTAGAAACAAATCACCCTGTAGAGAGTTCAGCTACAAAAAATCACCCTGTAGAGACATCAGCTAGAAACTAGACACAATGTAAGGAGTTCAGCTACAAGCAATCACCCTGTAGAGAGTTCAGCTAAAAGAAATCAACCTGCAGAGAGATCAGCTACAAACAAATCACCTTATATAGAGAGTTCAGCTACAAACAGATTACCTGTAGAGAGATCGGCTACAAACAAATCAACCTGCAGAGAGATCAGCTACACACAAATCACTTGTAGAGAGATCAGCTACAAACAAATCACCCTGTAGGGAGATCAGCTAGAAACTACACACAATGTAAGGAGTTCAGCTACAAACAAATCACCCTGTAGAGAGTTCAGCTAAAACAAATCAACCTGCAGAGAGATCAGCTACAAATAAATCACTTTATAGACAGTTCAGCTACAAACAAATTACCTTGTAGAGAGATCGGCTGCAAATTAATCAACCTGCAGAGAGATCAGCTACACACAAATCAACTTGTAGAGAGATCAGCTACAAACAAATCACCCTGTAGAGAGATCAGCTAGAAACTAGATACAATGCAAGGAGTTCAGCTACAAGCAAAATCACCCTTTAGTGAGTTCAGCTACAAACAAATCAACCTGCAGTGAGATCACCCACAAAAACGCACTTGTACAGAGTTCGGTTACAAACAAATTACCCTGTAGAGAGATCAGGTAGAAGAATTCACCTTGTAGAGAGTTCAGCAACAAAGAAACCACCGTGTAGAGAGTTCAGCTGCAAACAAATTACCCAGTAGAAAGATCAACTAGAAGAAGTTACCTTGTAGAGAGTTCAGTTACAAAGAAACCATCATATAGAGAGTTCAGCTATAAAGAAATTACCCCGTAGAGAGTTCAGCTATAAGAAGTCACCTTGTAAAGAGTTCAGCTACAAAGAAACCATCATGTACAGAGTTCAGCTACAAAGAAACCACCTGTACAGAATTCAACTACAAACAAATCACCCTGCATAGAGATCAGCTAGAAGAAGTTACCTTGTAGATAGTTCAGCTACAACAATTCACCCTGTAGAAAGATCAGCTAGAAGAAGTCACCTTGTAGAGAGTTAAGCTACAAAGAACCATCATGTCATGTAGAGAGTTCAGCTGCAAAGAAATCTCCCTGTAGAGAGATCAGCTAGAAACTAGATACAATGCAAGGAGTTCAGCTACAAGCAAAATCACCCTTTAGTGAGTTCAGCTACAAACAAATCAACCTGCAGTGAGATCACCCACAAAAACGCACTTGTACAGAGTTCAGTTACAAACAAATTACCCTGTAGAGAGATCAGGTAGAAGAATTCACCTTGTAGAGAGTTCAGCAACAAAGAAACCACCATGTAGAGAGTTCAGCTGCAAACAAATCACCCAGTAGAAAGATCAGCTAGAAGAATTCACCTTGTAGAGTGTTCAGTTACAAAGAAACCATCATGTAGAGAGTTCAGCTGCAAACAAATCACTCTGTAGAGAGTTCAGCTACAAAGAAACCACCATGTAGAGAGTTTAGCCTCATACAAACCACTTTGTAGAGAATTCAACTACAACAAATCACCCTGTAGAGAAGAAGTTACCTTGTAGAGAGTTCAGCTACAAAGAAACCATCATGTAGGGAGTTCAGCTACAAAGAAACCACCATGTAGAGAGTTTAGCTGCAAACAAATCACCTGTAGAGAGTTCAGCTAGAAACAAATCACCCCATAGAGAGATCAGCTGGACGAAGTCACCTTGTAGAGAGTTCAGCTACAAAGAAACCATCATGTAGACAGTTCAGCTGCAAACAAATCATCCTGCAGAGAGTTCAGCTACAAAAAAATCACCCTGTAGAGAGTTCAGCTAGACGAAGTCACCTTATAGAGAGTTCAGCTACAAAGAAACCATCATGTAGAGAGTTCGGCTACAAAGACACCACCATGTAGAGAGTTTAGCTGCAAACAAATCACCTGTAGAGAGTTCAGCTAGAAACAAAATACCCTGTAGAGAGACCAGCTAGAAGAGGTTACCTTGTAGAGAGTTCAGCTACATTTCAAGTCACCCAGTAGAGAGATCAGCTGCAAAAAAATATCCTGTGGGGCATAATGGGCATGTAATAAATATATGTATATAATTTGTATAATTACTAATAAAATCAAAAGTAATTAAAGTACTAATATTCTTCTTTAAGTTCTTTTCTTCTTCCTGTAGTAAAGAAAAAAACACATGGGTTAAAGAAGCCCCAAAGCCAGCCATAGGCCGGCTTTGCAGTATACAAATACAAAAAGAAGTGATATTTAATCAAAAACAGCCAAGCTGTAAAAAAAGGTGCGGCCCCCAAAAAGGCCATGGTGAAAAAAGATGTGAAATCCAAGGTGGCGGCCAAGAAATGGCTGTGATGGTAGGTTAATGGTTACATTTAATAACGAC
Source organism: Dysidea avara (assembly GCF_963678975.1). NCBI lineage: Eukaryota > Metazoa > Porifera > Demospongiae > Dictyoceratida > Dysideidae > Dysidea > Dysidea avara. The sequence goes on from NC_089272.1 coordinate 35,464,455, forward strand.
AATTCAGGTGAATTTTGTGCCGCTTGGTCTTGGCACCAAATTCATCTGAATTGTCGTTATTAAAATGTAACCATTAACCTACCATCACAGCCATTTCTTGGCCGCCACCTTGGATTTCACATCTTTTTTCACCATGGCCTTTTTGGGGGCCGCACCTTTTTTTACAGCTTGGCTGTTTTTGATTAGATATATATATACAATGTATTATTTCTATTGGATTGTGCATGTACTTTTAGCACTAAAATATTGACTCTATTAGAAGTATTTAAAAACAATTTATTTTACCACATTTTAAAGGTTTTTTGATTACATATTATATAAATTTGAAATACTTCCATGTGATTTAAGCAAAAACGAAGATTCCGGATGCACTTGTATGTTTTCCTGACAGGCTAGAAATAGGCTTATAACCCAGTTTTAAAGTTTTATAACATGTTCTAAGGCAGTAAGTTTGGCGTGGCACCATAACTCAAATGATTTAGTATACCTTACTCAATTGCCACAGAAAATTTGGTCCTTTTATCACAAAGTAAACAATTTCATAAAGATTTGTTGCTTATCCGCTCTACTATAAGAGAATATTGTACGTACGTATGTAGTATAATTATAAATATGTTTACATTTGATTTACTAATTATTGTGCTTGCAAAATAATACAAGCCATGCAATAGTGTGCATATCTACATAATACGTATATAGGTCACTTGTGCATGTACACAGTAATTCTAATTACATACTTGAAGATTCAGACAATCCAAAACACTTCTGTATAGCCACAGTTCCAGCATTTACAAACTGCCATTCTATACCCCAAGTATCATTCTCTGGTTGACATCCCATTACTAAAGAATTAAAGCAAGTAGTAATACATACACGGTTTTCATCCAAACACTATTGATACAGTGTACTTATAATGGTTTATGTACCTTGTTGTATTGGACATGGATTGTAAGTAAATGGACACTCATCCTACAAGGAGTTTAAGTACAGTTTAATAACAACTAGGTATACAGTATACACATGCTATATATCACACCATATTATATTGCTCAAGTGAAGTTTCACTTATACACAGGCATATCTGTACCTCATTCGTGTATAAGACTATTCTAATGATAATGAGCTTGAAAATAACACAAATGCCCATTATATTACTGTGGTTGGCAGAAAGGCATGTCTTGGGACTAAGCAATGTTGAACAGTGACAAAATCAAGTCTGTATTGTACTGTACTGTACATCAGTTTCAAGTTATGCTTGGCTGAAGATATAGTTACAGTAGTTAGACAGCTAATTAGTAGGAAATTCAGTTAAATATGAAAAATTCCACAAAAATTTGTTGGAAAGATTTGGGATACAGTGTACATGTAGCTCTGAAAACATTTTTGGGCTTGGTTATGCTTAACCAATACTGTTACGCTAGAAACTGAGGCTGTTTTGAGTGATGCTGAATGCAAGAAATTCTAAAACTCCATGATCCCTATTACCATACTGTATGACTTGATTGGTAACCAGAATGTACACTGAGAAGTTTTTTACTCCTTAAACTTTGATTTCAACATGACATAATGTTACCGAATGTTTGGAAAACGTTCCAAATTGCACATTAGAAGTTTTGAGATAACGATTTTAAAGAATTCAAATCAACATAACTTGCCAAGGATAACTAGCATGTGTCAGGGCTGTGTTGGCTTCTTAGTGGCCGATATGCAGCAAAATCAACAGTAAAACTAGTAGAACAATAGTGTAGCTATCCACTGGTGGTGTTAGTTTGATTTTGTCTGATGTGCGATTTGGATTGGTTTTGTAAAATCTGGTCACATAATTATTGTACCCACAATACATGTAGATTTGTGAATTGCAAATTAACTGTTAAATCACTATCATTAGTCCATTGAGTGCTTTTATTGTAAATAAGCCACTGTATTTGCATTAATTTTATACTCCATTTTAAGTTATATAAGGTTATTCATTATCTTAAAAGCCCCAGGGATGTTCTGGATAACCTAAGTTCCACTGTAAAAATATGTATCAAACAGTACGGTAGTACAATAAGTAGGAATCCCCCGAAATGATGCGTGCCGCCAAAAATACTGCCTTTAAAAACCAACTTAGAAATTTCTTACGCAACGAAAATCACCTTTACGGAATAATATTAGTCCACTAACATCAAATGTAGCGTTAAAAACAAGGAAACGCTTACTGGCGGCCGGATATAGAATTTTAAAAAACTTGTCAAAACTCAAAATTTCGTCTCACTCACTCACTCACTGACCACAGTCACAAGCATAGAGCCCAAACGAAACAGCGCACGGTCACCATTTTACGCCACAACAATAAACTCACCGGTGGGATGTGCCTTTTAGGGTTCTGACGAGTGTACTCCCTGTGCGCCTTGTCTTTTCTTTTATCTTCAATCAGGCTGCTTGTCTTCTTCATCATCCAATGAAACCATATCGAGGCATTAATTTTCCATATCAACACTTTCTTTATGCAGCATAATAGATGCCACAAAATTATTTAAGGCACTTAGACTACGTTACTGTACGGAGGTACCGGTACTCCACGATAGGTCGCAAGATCACACCCAAGGTATTCTTTATTCTACGTATTATCAATCTATCAATCAAGACCACAAAGACCATGCTTCTTTTACACTAGCTGTATTTGTGACCACACACCTTCAAGTTAGTAGGCTGATTCGAGATACTCTAGTCTAATAATCGATCGGAACCACGAAGAGCACACCCCTTTTTGGGCCATCACACATCTTTGCAGGCTGACTCGAGATACTCTAATACAGCAGTCACCCTAATACATGTTTATAGCTAGCTGTAAGCATGCTAGCTAGCTGCAACTAGCACAATGAAAAAGTATGAAATAGTGACACACCCCCTGGTAGTAGGTGAAAGACTGACTAGAGATACTCTAATACAGTAGTCACCCTAATACATGTTTATAGCTAGCTGTAAACATGCTAGCTAGCTGCAACTAGCACAATGAAAAAGTATGAAATAGTGACACACCCCCTGGTAGTAGGTGAAAGACTGACTCGAGATATTCTAATACAGTAGTCACCCTAATAGAGCAGTCACACATGTATAGCTGTATGCTATAACAAAAAAACTAAACAAACTAGTACATAAATTTAAAAATGAAGTAGATCCAAGCAATAAAAAGTAGTGAAACAAGAAATGAACATGGTAGCTATTACAGCATAGCTCAGTGGGAAATCCCTACCTTGGCATGCATGGTAACTATAACAATTATTTTGTGTTCAATGCCAAAGTAGACAGGTTCACTATGTCGGATTAGCAAACCTACACATTTTTGGAAGGCTTAGAGCATGAGGAATCTGAAAATCAATGTTTACATTTGCTCAGATTCCTGCAAGGTCAGCATTTTTTAATTTCAAAGTGGCAGCTAAAAATAACAGATTTCTAATACATCAAGTTTAATTTTGATATAACAGTTTGATAAATAGACTCAACAAATTCTCTGGTGACATTTTAACACCTCTATTCATTAGAAGTGACAGTTAAACATGAATAATTGAAAGTTTTTACAAAGGGAATAGAAGAACGCCATTATATGCTACAATAATTCAGGAATAATTTACAGTGAAAAAAAACTAACGAATATTCTGGAGTAAAACTGGTGCAAAGTGTAACTGGTGCAATGTGTAATTTGACTTCTAATAAAACAGTTCAAGCCTGCTGGAAAATTTAGATACTCTAATAGAGCAGTCACATAATCTAGTAAAGCAGTCAACTTTTGAGCCTATTCTTTTTTGCTAATGTGTTTATACATGTTTAGCATCAAGACACACGGTAGTGTGTCGTGCAGCCCAAGAAGCCGGCGTGTAACACCCGTGAGTATATTGACAGGAAGAAAGAAAGAAAACTCAATGTTCGCACCTCCGTAGCTCTGTGCTGCCTTGATGAAACAAGACGATTTTTGCTGTGGACACTCCCTCCAACTTCAGCACTTCACATTCCAAATTTGAGTGAAATCGCTTCACGAGTTCCCGAGATATGCGACTTCAGACATTGGCTTAGTTTCTTCGTTTTTTTTTTCTTCTTATTTTCTTCCTCTTGTTGCACACTTACAAAAACTGCTATAAAACGCGAACGCCATATCCGATTGCCTTGAAATTTGGCACACAGAAGAGGGGTATAAATGCGCATCTCGGTACCAACTTTGGCTGGAATACGATAAACAGGCAAAGAGTTATGAGCGATTATTCAAGAAAAATAACACCAATATGTTGTCACGCCTACAGGTTAAACCACGTATGGGAAGAAGCTGAAAATCCGTGGGTGAATAGGTTAACTATTGAACCTCAAACCTTTTGTGGTTTGAAAGAAATCGAGCTAAAAACCAGGAAGATACAACGAAAAAACCAACACTGTGTAACAATTATGCAATCGAGATTAGCTAAGAAAAAACGACTGCTTGCCACGCTTGCCAGATAAACCGCTTGGGGTAATGCTTTGAAAATCATTGTACAGATGGAGTAATCATCTTAGAAAGGCTCAACAATGGTGTAGAAGAATCAGACTTAAAGCCACGGAGTTATAACATGAAATCCAACTTGGTGCAGCAAGTGCAAGATCGAGATACTCTAATAGAGCAGTCATCCTAATAGAGCAGTCACCCTGAAGAGAATTCAAGAGATCAGTTAGAAACAAGAAACCTGTATAGAGATCAGCTACACACAAGTCACCCTGTAGAGAGATCAGCTAAAAGAAGTTACCTTGTAGGTAGTTCATACAACTATGGAAAGAGATAGTTCAACTAGAAGAAATCACCTTGTAGAGTTCAGTTACAAAGAAACCACCATGTAGAGAATTCAGCTACAAACAAATCACCCTGTAGAGAGATCAGCTAGAAGAAGTTACCTTGTAGAGAGTTCAGCTACAAAGAAACCATTATTTGTGACCGGATTTGCGAAAAGGTACCTTTTTCACAAACAAAATTTGACCCAATTTTTGGACTTCAAAGCTTTATAACATTTTGATCATTGCATATAATTGCTTGAAATTTTCAATGAATGTAGCCACAGTATCTGGCTACATTTTGATACTAAGAGCAAGTTAATTGGTATAAGGAGTCAATTGTTACATTATTTTGTTTGCTGGTATGTCAAATGTGTGGAAAAGGTACCTTTTCGCAAATCTGGTCACATTTAGAGAGTTCAGCTTCAAACAAATCACCTGTGGAGAGTTCAGCTACAAACAAATCTCCCTGTAGAGAGATCAGCTAGAAGAAGTTACCTTGTAGAGAGTTCAGCTACAAACAAATCACCCCGTAGAAAGATCAGCTAGAAGAAGTCACCTTGTAGAAAGTTCAGTTACAAAGAAACCACCATGTAGAGAGTTCAGCTACAAACTAGTGACCTTGTAGAGACATCAGCTATAAAAGTTACCTTTGTAGAGAGTTCAGGTACAAAGAAACCATTCTGTAAAGAGCTCAGCTGCAAACAAATCACCTGTACAGAATTCAGCTACAAACAAATCACCCTGTAGAGAGATCAGCTAGAAGAAATTACCTTGTAGATAGTTCAGCTACAAACAAATCACCCTGTAGAAAGATCAGTTAGAAGAAGTTACCTTGTAGAGAGTTCAACTACAAAGAAACCATTTTGTACAGAGCTCAGCTGCAAACAAATCACCTGTACAGAATTTAGCTAGGAACAAATCACCCTGTAGAGAGATCAGCTAGAATAAGTTACCTTGTAGATAATTCAGCTACAAACAAATCTCCCTGTAGGCAGATCAGCTAGAAGAAATTACCTTGTAAAGAGTTCAGCTACAAAGAAACCACCATGTAGAGAGTTCAGCTATAAACAAATCTCCCTGTAGAGAGATCAGCTAGAAGAAGTTACCTTGTAGATCGTTCAGCTACAAACAATTCACCCTGTAGAGAGAGCATCTAGAAGAAGTTACCTTGTAGATCGTTCAGCTACAAACAATTCACCCTGTAGAGAGAGCATCTAGAAGAAGTTACCTTGTAGATCGTTCAGCTACAAACAATTCACCCTGTAGAGAGAGCATCTAGAAGAAGTACCTTGTAGAGTGTTCAGTTACAAAGAAACCACCATGTAGATTTCTGTAATCATTATATGTATTATATATATATATAATTTGTACATTTACTGATAAAATATTTAAAGTACATCTACTTCATCTTTTCTTCTTCCTGTGGTAAAGAAAAAAAGATAGGTTAAAAAAGTCCCAAAGCCGGCCTATGTATACAAACGCAAAAAGAAATGAAATCTAATCCAAAACAGCCAAGCTGTAAAAAAAGTGTGCGGTCCTCAGAAAGGCTATGGTGAAAAAAGATGTGAAATCCAAGGTGGCGGCCAAGAAATGGCTGTGATGGTAGGTTAATGGTAAAAATTTTAATAATGACAATTCAGGTGAATTTTGTGCCAATTGGTCTTGGCACAAAATTCACCTGAATTGTCATTATTAAAATTTTTACCATTAACCTACCATCACAGCCATTTCTTGGCCGCCACCTTGGATTTCACATCTTTTTTCACCATACCCTTTTTGAGGGCCGCACACTTTTTTTACAGCTTGGCTGTTTTGGATTAGATAATTATTACTAGATAAATTTTGAAAGAAGTTTCATTTTCAAAGACAGTAGTTGGAATTTGCTTAATAGTTTTAAAATAACAATTGGCAAGAATGAATTCACAGTGATCACCAAGAGCAATTTTTTTGCACCAGACAGGCTTGCACCAACAAGTTAAAATTGATATATACACAATCTTGAAAATTATTATCCACTGTAAATCCAATGAAAATTTTCTTTCCAGTGACAGAATGTATGTATATCACACATATTCAAATAATCCAAAGATTGCCATTGTCGACAAATTGATTCTTATCCAAAAATAATAAAGGACATTTGGCACATCTAGCCAAGACATTTTTAATGACTGGCTCACAAGTAACTGCTTTAAGCATAAAGGATCAAAAAGTAAAGAAACAATTGAATAGCTAAAGAGTAATGAAACAAAAGAGGTTGCCTATATATATATACTGCAGATGTACTAGTGGACATTTAATCTGCAGTATATAGGCAACCCCTCTTGTTTCCCTACTGTTTAACTATTTCCTTGTTTCTTTACTCTTTTGATCCTTAATCCAAGTTTCTACCTATTTGTTTACTGTTTTTGTAACATAATTATGACTGGTGGACCCGCACATATGTAGCATCAAAAGGAGGACAGGCACCTGACAAGCCATATGACTGAATGCATGCCCCAACTATCTGTTATGTAGCTAAAAATGAGGTAGCCATGACGCTTCATTTTCATCTACAGTATGCTTTGCCTATTACACAACATTGCAAACAAAGAACAGCAAGAGAAGCGTCTCAACAATCAATCATATCAAGAGTATATAATGGGGAGGATACTCTTGATCATATTGCTAATGGAAAATACAGCCACAGGGAAGCCGTATCACGATATGTGACTGAATTTGACAAAACAAGGTTTCGACACACAAAACGTCTTTAGGAGATATGGCGATTTTAAGTAATCATTGGGTAATAACTTCCCACAGCTGTGCAAACAAAATTTACACCAATTATAATTCATATAATTATTTACTAGCTATCACTGAGTGGGTGTATAAATTTCTGATACCCAAAATTTTCCCTGTTTTGGGCAGCTTTTTTCAAGCGGGTAATAATATCACAGGTGGTACTAATAGGGTGGGAGGGTGGTGGGTGGGCTCAATATAGGGGTATAAAATGAAGTAAGAAGATGAATGGAATCCAGAGGCCAAGTTTGGGCCCTCCATGGCCCCCCCATGACCCTCAAATCAGGGTTTTTGATAAAGCTACCAACTTGCACCAAATTGGCCCAACCCACCATGCTGTTGAGCCAGATTTGTTTGCTCTTGCGCCATGAGCAGAAGGAAATCTATTGTTAGGGATTTTTTTGTTAGGGAATTTTTTCTTATAGTGTACATGTTATGTTGTGAAGAGCATTCACTCAGATTATGTATGTGTGCATCATTTTAGGTAGCATCAAGTCACGTCAAGGGCTCAAGGAGCACACTATTCCACAATCATAATTAAACAGTGTCAATGTGAAAAGCATCCACCAGGGCTTACAATAAACAAATTCCTGACAACTAGCCCATTTTCCAACCATAATTGGATTTGACAGGAGCCTACTGTCTGACTCATGTGTGACAGTTTATTCTACTAACAAGTACCAGTTGGTTGCTACATTCAAGGGAGGAGCCACAAATACAATGCCAACCCTTCTGCTTAGGCAGCACAAAGAAACAGTACAGTGCTTGTGTTCATACAGTGTACTAGTGTGTATGTTTGTCCTGACACTATAAACCCTGGCATTCACTCAATTAAATCATGTATGTATATATATGTTTCTTTTCAAGTCATGTCAAGTTACACACTATGTATTACAATAATATCACTAAGAACACTAGGTCACACTACAATACAGAGTATACTATAGTTTTGATAATGAAAAACATTACTCTGAGTCTGATGAGTCTGAATCATCTAAGTCTATATTTTGCTTTTCAGGCAGAGGTATAACGTAACGACGGTGCTTAGTTTCAACCCATTTTTTGTACGCTTCGTGAAAAGGAAATTCTGCAGGCTTGGATGCATTAAGTCTTAATCTAAGCAACTGGTCGAGGTGACACACACTCAACCGATTACAGAATTTTGTCTTCGTAGCATTTTGGTAAGAAAAGCCTCTTTCTACTTCAGAAGTACTAGAAGGATATATCAGTACAATTTTTGCTAGTTTAGAGAGAGAAGGGTATATAGTGCATTATAAGTGTAACATCAGTAGCTAATTTCAGCATGAACTCCCTCAGAGAATACCTTGCATAGCTTATCTTCATACAATGCTTCAGAGTATCCCACTCCAGTGAGCACAAATTGTGATCCACAAATGTGACCAGGCCTGCAAAAATAGGGCATGTGGGCACATGATTTTTGCCTACTTTTCCAAAGTTTCATCACTCATAACTTTTTGTACCATTCTTCTATAGCACTGTAATTTTCTGCTCTTAGTAAGAATTTAATTGGCATCATGATGCAAGTTACAGAATGGAAATATATTTTTCCAGTACTGAAATAAGAGCTGTAGAGTGATGGGGTGTAGTTTGTGCCCACATGCCCTGTTTTCACAAGCCTGGTCACAAATGATGAATTCTGACTAGTCAGTAACAGTAGATCACTTTCTCCATATGCTGCACAATCTGTATCAGAACCAGGAACTGCAGCTGGATCAAATATTCTTGCTGCTTGAATAATTGGAAAGCGAGCTGTTAAATTGTTGACTATAGCCTGAACAAACTTGGCTACATCTGTCTCAAGCCTTTTCTTTTCCTCCATCTGCTTTTGTAATTCTGTTTCTTCAACCTGTAGTGTGTGATGTGCAATTCCTTCAATGCATTCTGTAGTGTAAGGACCCCATCGTATATCTTTTTGTAAATACTAAATACCTGTTTTTTAGGGCTTTAATAACTTCAGTAACTTTTCTGTGTGCATCACATGGGTGGTAAGTAGGTATTTGAAATGTTTTGTTTAATTGGCCAAGGGTACTAAGAATATCATACAAGAAATGTAATGACACAACAAACCGATACTTTTTTAGTCTTTTTGCAATTCCATCAGCAGTGATATCTTTATTAGACTGATCCTCAAAATATGTAACTAGTACTTCATAAGAACGCACAACAGCCCTTACAGCTTGGAGTCGACTCAGCCAGCAGATATCAAACAGCTTCTGTATCCTAACAAACTTCTTATTGAGCACACTAAACACAAGCTTTAATCACTCAGTTCACACGCTTGAGTGCGAAAAATATGAGTAAATCACACGGAGCATGCTTTCTATTTGAATAAAATATTCAACAGACTGGTGGGCCTGGCTAACTGATAACGCTTCTCGATGAGCAACACAGTGAAATTCCATTAAATGTGGCACGACAGATTTCAAATTGGCCTGAACACCATTACTGCACCCAAGCATCACTGATGCTCCATCACTAGTAAACATGATCATTTTATCCATTGAAACATCAATTTCATGAAAATATTCTGCCACTGATTTGAAAATTGAACCCGCATCGCATTCTTTCAAAGCCAACAATTTCATAAATTTCAATTCTTTTTATTGTTTTCTCTATCCAAAAACTGACAATAAACCATAAGATTTTTGGCACACGAAATATCATTGGATTCATCTAACAGTAAAGAAAAACACCTTGCTTTTTGTAATTTAGCAACATCTTCACTCTCTGTTACAGCATTAAGAGCATGCACAAATTCCCAAGTGCTGTAGGTGCTCCTATGGGTCTTAGACAACCAAATGTTGGCTGTTGTAGATAGAAATGATACCTCTTCCAAATCATCTTCAATTATCACTGGCTCTTTGTCATGAAATAAAATATGAAAATCTACAAGAGAATGAAGTGGGGCTCCTTTATTCATTGAAAGTCCATTTGTAGCCAAGAAGTGGATGTTAATTAACAGTCCCAACGTTTCTCTTTCAGAAGCAGATGTTTTAGGTGCTTTAAACATGGAACTGGCAGTTTTAGCAATAGCAGTAACCTGCGGAGGAATCCGTGAATGGTCGCTCGAATCAGCGTGACGTCTGAGGTACTCTTTTTTCCAGCCTTTAGCTGGACGAACCTTCCCAAGTGCAAAATCATTTTTCAGTCCTGCTGCTCTACACTCACGACAGTATAGTTTTTCTATAAATTCTTCGCTGCATTCACCATCTTCAACCTCAACCCATGGGAATAGATATTTCTAACGTGGTAAAAACTTTCTCGTACTAATGTCGTGATGGAGGTTTGTCGCCATTTCTTCACTTGTGCTCGATGAAGATGAAGAAGGTAAAGTCTCAGTGTCTTCTAGTACTCCACTGGATGATAGCTCAGCCCTGACAAATGGACTGAGCAATCACTGTTTCTTCGAAGCTGACATCTGTAAACACGTGACTGAAGCCTTACAATGTTAATTGGATAATGTATTTGCGCTCGGGTATCTGTGGTCATTGACGTACGAATACCAAAATTAGAACCATAGCGAAGACTAATGGAGGACGCTCTATGGGACCGCTTGGCTACTTGATATAAGTAATGTTATTCACATTTAAAAGACATTACCTTATCAAAACTCAGGTAAAAGTTAAGTGCCAGTGGCGCTTTGCTATTAAATTGCACTTGCTCCATTGGCGCTAATAAATTCTACACTGCGTCAGCCTGGTGCTAAGTTCTGTTTATAAGTGGGCCAGTGGAGGATGGCTAGCGCCAATGGCGCGCCATATAGCCTTATCAAAAACACTGCCTCAAATCACTCCAAACTGACTGAGAACACTATTGGCGAGCTCTCTGTGAAGTCCCAGCTCACTACACACCATTATCACAAAGCCATGGCCATTTAATGGCACCAATCTCTCACAAAGCTATGGCCATTTAGTGGCACCAATCTCCCACTCGTGGCTTTGACAGAGTCGGACGAAAGCTGCTACAGAAACCAGACTTACCAGTCCTGAAGGAAGTACAGTGTGGAATATAATAGTGTGTTAGACCGGCAATCCATTTCTGGTAAAAGCGTAAGTTTGATTTTGTGTGTGTGGAAGCCTGGTTATATGAAATCTGGTCACATATAATATAGCATTAATTGATACCTTGCATTTTTAGTGAAGAGAACTGGAACACAAAGGAGGACAAAGGCAAGTCCATGATGCATGTATAATATATTGTATGTTGCCAAAATCAAGCCTGTATGTCACGTTATGCTTGGCAGGGAGCATCAGTCAACATTTTGGTGAATAGAAAAGTTTTAAATGCTGTAGATACTTTTTGGAAGAATTGGAGTTGACATTATGGGGCTTGGCTGTGTCTAACCAATGCTGCCAAGCTGTCATGAAGGGAAATTGAGACTGGTTTTAGGGTGATATTTTGAACTGGAAAAGCTCAATTCTGTACGATCCAATATTTTATACAGTATAATACTGTATGATGCATTGAAAATGACAACAATGACACTGCTGATGATTGTTACGTATATGTACGTACATGCATAGCCATGATGTCTTCATAATACTATATCCTACTTCTCAATGTTAATAATTCACTTATTCACTTTGTTTCATGCAATAACTATCTGCCAAATAAATTGCTTTTAGGTTTCTTAGCACTTTAGAGGCCATTAAGTAATGGATTTTATATGGGTGTGAGAACATAGAAATGGTGTTTGTTGCAATTCACTTTCAATAAGAGGCTGATATATAAAGAAATTAGCACCATAAAGACTGCTACAGTATTTTCAAACTGCTGATTGACTACCATGCAGGCATCTGTATACAGTAAATTTAAGCATTGATTTTCACTGATCTCCATGCATTCATTCTCCATGCTCCAAGCTTTATGTAGGCCCATAAATTTTGAACAAAGTTATCTTTGACATAGTTATATAGTTAACCTGACTATTTCAATGCATACCACCAACTGACAAAAGTGCCAGTCAGGGTGAAATCACAGTTGCTAATTGCTAATTAACAAAATTACTTTTTAGGGGAGAATATTTTATGTAAATTCCAATCATTCTTTCAAACCTAGAATTAGCTAATCTCCTGAAATTTATGCCCAACATAAGCACACTAGTTAAAACTTTCACAAAAGTGACTGCTACATTGGAAACATGGAGTCAAAAGTTGACTACTTTATCAGAGTAAGTGACTGCTCTATTAGAGTAACTCAATCTTCTCTGCTGTTTTTAGGCTTGAACTGTTTCTGTGGAAGCCAAACTAATACTTTACACCAGTTATACATATATCTCATCCAATTAATCTGGAATATTCCTCAATTCTTTTCGCTAAAATTTATTCATGAGTTATTGCAGCATAATTGACGCTCTTCTATTCTGTTTGTTAAAACTTTTAATTTTTCATGATTAGCTATGTCACCTCTAGTGAATAGAGATGTAAAAATGTCACCAGAGAATTTGTTGAGTTCATTAATGAACCTTTATGCCAAATTAAAATTGATATATCAGGAATTTCATACTTTATTGGCTGCCATTTTGAATTTAAAAAATGCTGACCTTGCAGGAATCTGTGTAAATGTAAACAATGATTTTCAAATTCTCTATGCTCTAAGCTTTCTGAAAATATATAGGCTTGCTAATCCCCATAAAATTTGAACAAAAGTACATAGTGGACCTGACTAAAGTAGGGATTTCCCACTGAGCTATGCTGTAGTAGCTACCATGTTCATCTCTTGTTTCACTATTTTTTATTGCTTGGATTCCTACTTCATTTTTAAATTTATAATTTTTAATGTACTATATAGTCTAACTTTAGTACATACTGTACATACAGTATAATATACTAAGCTGGCCTGTAGGTCTGCATCAAATATGCCAGTATAATAAAATGCATTATAGGCTGGAGTGCTATACAATGATTATAGGTGGACATTTTAAACTATGGAGCTTAATTCCATGAAAATAGATTGATACTCCCTACACTGTTAAAATAAAGAGTAACCACCACTCTAAAGAGTTCCTAAGGTAGGGAAAATTTAACACCTCCTGGAGAGTAACTATTACTCTAAAGGAGCAACACATGCTCTGAAGGAGATGTCACTCACTCTTAAGAGTAATAATTACTCAATTACTCTCTTCAGAGTATTGGTTACTCTCCAGCTGTGTTAAAGCTTCCCTACTCTGAGAACTCTTTAGAGTGCTGGTTACTCTTCATTTTTAACAGTGTATTTGAGCAGTCAGTGAAAAATTAAAACTATAATAGAGCACTCAAATGCGTGGTACTTACAGATCAAAACTCACTAACTTTATAGTGAAATACTCTAATAGAGCATTCACTGATATAAATATTACAATATAATTGTAAGTAATGTTGTTGATCTAGGAGCATAATGCAAGCATAATATATGGGAACACTGAAGAGCATAATAGGTGAAAAATTTGGAAAAATCCTGAAAGCATTTTAGGCTAAATTTTGAGCATACTGTATTTGACTCAGGCCTACTGACCTGTTGACAACTGTCTTCTTCACAGTCCAGCTGAATGTCAGGGTATCCATCACTGTCAGAATCTAGTCCACATAGTGTTCCATTACCAGTATATGATGGTCTTGTACACTGTAATGAATATGATGTTATTACGTATATTATTATGTGCATGAAACAAGCCATAAATGTAGAGTTACATGTAATAAACTCTATCAAGCTCTATTGGTAAAGACTACTTCATACAATTTTCAAATAGTGGTCAGAGTTGGGAAGTTACTTTTCCAAAGTAATATATATTACATAATACTTTCTACACAATGAAATATATTACAGTTACATATTACTTAAAATAAAACGTAACTTAATAATATTACACTAGTGTAAAAATAATTTTCAAAATTAAAACATGGGAATAGTGATTGCTGAAGAAAGTAAAGAAACAAGAGTCAAACAAGCCAGCTTTCTAAACATGCAGAAAGATCTCTATTTGGACACAACGGATATGATATATAGAAACTAAGGTAAAAACTTTAGTTTCTCCATAAATCAGGGGCAGATAAAAACTGAGAATGCTTCTGTATAGCTAAATGTTTATTTGAGTTCAAATAGAGATCTGTGTGTGTTTAGCATGCTGGCTTGTTTGACTCTTGTTTCTTTACTTTTTTCAGTGATCTCTATTCCCATGTTATAATTTTTTAAATTATTTTTACCATACGTTGTTTACTTTTATAAATCCATTTATGGATAACTAACATGATAATATGAGGTGCTGGTGGTGCTTGATATTATACTGTATCATGTACAGTAGCTCTTAAGTATATAGTCAACTAAGAGTTAGCAAACACCAGTGTATTGTTTCTTTACTATTGAATGTACCTTGTACTATACAGCTTTGACTATAGGCAGCGTATAGCATTCTGTGGTCAGCAATAGTATGGCTTCTGATCTATGATAATACGCATGCAGTGATGTGATTACAATAAGTCAAGTACACAGTGGTACACAACAACATTGTAGCTCTGGTATGAACTTAATATACTGTGGTTAAATATAGGTAATGATATAGGGTTTCCAAATGAACATGTTAACATGAATAGATTGGATACATATTAACACATATTCGATTTTTCCACAGGACTAGAGCAATATGTGAGTACTTTTTGGGGATAAAAACTACATTGCTTTCCTTCCTATGTCTTTTTTCATGTCCATGACCTATTTTCAAACGCACACTGCAATGTTAACATTCAATTTCAAGGAAATTTGCTTCTTGTAAGTTCACTTTGCCATTGATCTTCTGACTTAAAAATAATAAGAAGATCAACACAATTAATGGCATATTTCAGAAATTAAAAAAAATACTTTATTTGGTTCCTTTTGACTTCATATTTTCCAGTGGACCTAAAGTTCTTCCAAATTAACTTCTAAGCCTTCTTTCGTGGTTGGGGGAGCTTCCTAAGGGGTGTTTAGGTGTGTGTTCTATTAGGATTTTGGCAAAAAAAAAATTATGAACCACGGTAGTGGTTCATGATATTAAGTTATACTTGTGAAATGTAACTTAATATTATTAGCTGTAAATATTATAGTTTCTGAATGCAAGTAACTTCACAATGTTATAAATTTGTACTAAGATACTTTAATATTTAACTTAACTCTTCAGCATATGCATGCAAACCACATGTTTTCACACAGAGAGTGTGACATCAGTCCAATGGACAGCGTCTGAAAGATTAATGGATGGAGGTAATGGATCACTGAGTAGTTTAATGGATAGTAAATAGCAATATAAAAGCCATCTGTAATGCATTACTGGCTCAGTGTTACTCATAGCTAGTATTACTCGTTACATCGCACTTATCGCTACTCATTAGATACAGTACCTTGCTCATTACTACTCGTACTGTAGTATTATTGCTTTGTTCGTTAGTTAATAATTTCCAAAAGTAATTTAAGTTATACTACTGCATTTTGCAAATTAACGGTTATATTACTTCAACTCACAAATTGTAATATATAATTGTTAACGCGTTACCCCATCTCTGATAGTGGTTATGAAAAGTGTTATATAGTTAACAGTTATATAGACCTTTGATAACATATTTCAATCTTTATACATACAATATATACCTTCTTAGTCTGTAATACATGGAAATTTGCATCTAATCATTACAGTAGATGCACAGTTGCACAATGGTTACCTCAAAACCACCACCTACAAATGTACATGGTGGAACACTTGGTCCAATACAAATGTGGTTCAGTTTGTCTTCCATTAATCGATCAACACAAGAGCACTGATCTAAAATATTGTAGTTCACACATAAAAAAGGATTTTGAACCAAATGCAAAACTGTACAAGAAACTACAATATACAGTACAGTACGTGACTGGAATTTGACACATTAGATACATCATAAGTTCATTATTGAATGTCTACCTACAGTAATGATAGGCAGAAAAAATCACAAATACAGTACCTTAATTAGCAAAAAAAAAAAAATGAAACATATTCTAAGTGTTTTCTACAATCGTAACTGGTTAAAATTTTAATGATTCGTGTGTGACCATACTGTAAGTGATTTGATTAAATTGATATCAAGACACATGGTAGTGTGTTGTGCAGCCCAAGAAGCCGGCGCGCCACACCCGTGAGTATATTGACAGGGAGAACGAAAACGTCATTTTCACACCTTTGTATCTCAGTGATAACTTATCCGATTGGAACCAACTTTGCTACACAGTTGCCCGCCAGCCAGGGGTGTCTACATTCCAAATTTGAAGGAAATCGCTCCAGCTATTTCCGAGATACAAGCTGCCAAAGTTTCGTTTTTTTTTCTTCGTTTTTTTTTTCTTCTTCTTCGTCTTTTCGCACACTTGCAAAAATTGCTATAACAAGCAAACGCGTACTCCGATTGCCATGAAATGCCTTTTGGTGGTTTTTGGTGGTTTGAAAGGAATCGAGATAAAGACCATGGAGATATGACACAAAACCCAACCTGTGTCACAATTACGCGATTGATTTTTACGAATAAAAAAGTATTAGTTTTCACGCCTACTAGGCAAACCGCTTAGAGCAATGAGCTGAAAATCGGTGTATAGCTGGAATAATCTTCATAGAAAGTCCTTTGCAGTAGTACAGAAGAATCGGATTACAATTAAACCACTGAGTTATGATTCTAAAGCCAACTCCGTGTAGCAAATGCGAGATCGAGATACTCTAATAGAACAGTCACCCTAATAGAGCATTAGCCTAATTTATTTATTCCATTATAGAATTTTATTACATCACAAGTTATTCTGTAGGGAGTTCAGCTGCAAACAGTTAATCTTATAGACAGTTCAGCAAGAAGCAAGTCACCATGTGGAGAGTTAAGTAAATATATCACTATAGAGATTCAGAACATTACAAGTCACACTGAAGAAAGTTCAGCTATAAACAAGTCATGCACCCTGTAGAGAATTCAGCTACAATTAAGTCACTCTCTAGAGAATTCAGCTACACAGAATTCAGCTACACACAAGTCACTGTGGAGAGAGTTCAACTACAAACAAATTACCCTGTAGAGAGATCAGCTACAAATAAAACACTTTGCAGAGTGTTCAGCTACAACAAATCAACCTTTAGAGCGATCTGCAATGAACAAATCAACACAAATCTACCTGTAGAGAGATAAGCTAGAAACAAATCACCCTGTAGAGAGTTCAGCTACAAAAAATCACCCTGTAGAGACATCAACTAGAAACTAGACACAATGTAAGGAGTTCAGCTACAAGCAATCACCCTGTAGAGAGTTCAGCTAAAACAAATCAACCTGCAGAGAGATCAGCTACAAACAAATCACCTTATAGAGAGTTCAGCTACAAACAAATTACCCTGTAGAGAGATCGGCTACAAACAAATCAACTTGTAGAGAGATCAGCTATAAAGAAATCACCCTGTAGAGACATCAGCTAGAAACTAGACACAATGTAAGGAGTTCAGCTACAAGCAATCACCCTGTAGAGAGTTCAGCTATAATAAATCAACCTGCAGAGAGATCAGCTACACACAAATCAACTTGTAGAGAGATCAGCTAGAAACTAGACACAATGTAAGGAGTTCAGCTACAAGTAAATCACCCTGTAGAGAGTTCAGCTACAAACAAACTAACCTGTGGAGCGATCAGCTAGAAACAAATCACCCTGAAGAGAGGTCAGCTGCAAAAAATCATCTTGTAGAGAGATCAACTACAAACAAAACACTTTGCAGAGAGCTCAGCTACAAACAAATCAACCTTTAGAGTGATCAGCAACAAACAAATCAACCTGTAGAGAGATCATCTAGAAACAAATCAACCTGCAGAGAGATCAGCTACAAACAAATCAGCTTGTAGAGAGATCAGTTACACACAAATCAACCCGTAGAGAGATAAGCTAGAAACAAATCACCCTGTAGAGAGTTCAGCTGAAACAAATCAATCTGCAGAGAGATCAGCTACTAACAAATCACCTTATAGATAGTTCAGCTACAACCAAATTACCTTGTAGAGAGATCGGCTACAAACAAATCACCCTGCAGAGAGATCAGCTACATACACATCAACTTGTATAGAGATCAGCTACAAACAAATCACCCTGTAGAGAGTTCAGCTACAAACTAGACACAATGTAAGGAGTTCAGCTACAAGCAAATTACCCTGTAGAGAGTTCATCTACAAACAAATCAACCTGTAGAGCAATCAGCTAGAAACAAATCACCCTGAAGAGAGGTCAGCTACAAAAAATCACCCTGTAGAGAGAAACAAATCACCCTGAAGAGAGGTCAGCTACAAACAAAACACTTTGCAGAGAGTTCAGCTACAAACAAATCAACCTTTAGTGCGATCAGCAACAAACAAATCAACCTGTAGAGAGATCATCTAGAAACAAATCAACCTGCAGAGAGATCAGCTACAAACAAATCAGCTTGTAGAGAGATCAGTTACACACAAATCAACCTGTAGAGAGATAAGCTAGAAACAAATCACTTTGTAGAGAGTTCAGCTAAAACAAATCAATCTGCAGAGAGATCAGCTACAAACAAATCACCTTATAGATAGTTCAGCTACAAACAAATTATCTTGTAGAAAGATCGGCTACAAACAAATCACCCTGCAGAGAGATCAGCTACACACACATCAACTTGTATAGAGATCAGCTACAAACAAATCACCCTGTAGAGAGATCAGCTACAAACTAGACACAATGTAAGGAGTTCAGCTACAAGCAAATTACCCTGTAGAGAGTTCATCTACAAACAAATCAACCTGTAGAGCAATCAGCTAGAAACAAATCACCCTGAAGAGAGGTCAGCTACAATAAATCACCCTGTAGAGAGAAACAAATCAATCTGCAGAGAGATCAGCTACAAACAAATCACCTTATAGATAGTTCAGCTACAAACAAATTACCTTGTAGAGAGATCGGCTACAAACAAATCAACCTGTAGAAAGATCAGCTAGAAACTAGACACAATGTAAGGAGTTCAGCTACAAGTAAATCACCCTGTAGAGAGTTCAACTAAAACAAATCAACCTGCAGAGAGATCAGCTACAAACAAATCACCTTATAGACAGTTCAGCTACAAACAAATTACACTGTAGAGAGATCGGCTACAAATTAATCAACCTGCAGAGAGATCAGCTACACACAAATCAACTTGTAGAGAGATCAGCTACAAACAAATCACCATGTAGAGAGATCAGCTAGAAACTAGACACAATGCAAGGAGATCAGCTACAAGCAAATCACCCTTTAGTGAGTTCAGCTACAAACAAATCAACCTGCAGTGAGATCACCCACAAAAACGCACCTTGTACAGAGTTCAGTTACAAACAAATTACCCTGTAGAGAGATCAGGTAAAAGAATTCGCCTTGTAGAGAGTTCAGCAACAAAGAAACCACCATGTAGAGAGTTTAGCTGCAAACAAATCACCTGTAGAGAGTTCAGCTAGAAACAAGTCATCCTGTAGAGAGACCAGCTAGAAGAGGTCACCTTGTAGAAAGTTCAGCTACAAAGAAACCATCCTGTAGATAGTTCAGCTACATTTCAAGTCACCCAGTAGAGAGATCAGCTCCAAAAAAATATCCTGTGGGGAATAATGGGCATGTAATAAATATATGTATATAATTTGTATAATTACTAATAAAATCAAAAATAATTGAAGTATTACAAATCTTCTTTAAGTTCTTTTCTTCTTCCTGTGGTAAAGAAAAAAACACATGGGTTAAAAAAGCCCCAAAGCCAGCCATAGGCCGGCTTTGCAGTATACAAATACAAAAAGAAGTGATATCTAATCAAAAACAGCCAAGCTGTAAAAAAAGGTGCGGCCCCCAAAAAGGTCATGGTGAAAAAGATGTGAAATCTAAGGTGGCGGCCAAGAAATGGCTGTGATGGTAGGTTAATGGTTACATTTTAATAACGACAATTCAGGTGAATTTTGTGTCACTTGGTCTTGGCACTAAATTCACCTGAATTGTCATTATTAAAATTTAACCATTAACCTACCATCACAGCCATTTCTTGGCCGCCACCTTGGATTTCACATCTTTTTTCACCATGGCTTTTTTGGGGGCCGCACCTTTTTTTACAGCTTGGCTGTTTTTGATTAGATACACATAACACTTGACATTAATATATATGTAGGGTGTCTGACGTAGGTATGTAGTTTCAACTTGTGGCATTTATTAATAATTAAATTAAGGAATATGAATATTTTAAATGTCATAAAACCATTTGTACTGCTACAACTACAGTAGCAAGCCAAGCCAATTGTATCTCAAGACAAAACAAAGACCACCATGCTGAGAAGTAATCATTGATTCTGTGTTCATTAACAACCACTTACTGTAAATCCCATCACAAATAACATAGCTAGCTACAATGTACTTGTAATTACTTTGACACTTATCACTTATCAACTACGTATACACACATTCAGCACATTTTAAGTGTATTGAAATCATTCAGTTTTATATGGTGTAGTAGTACCATACCAAAGTGTATACTCTAATTAATGCACAATAACATACGTACATGATGGCTGAAATGCTGTTACTGTCACTTGTTCACCACTTCCTAGCATTATATTTCTTGCAGTATCAGTAGTTATGCTTTCAGGTAATGTTTCGTTGTTAATACTGACAAATACTAGAACAACTTCATTTGATGGAGTTGTACTAAGTACCATATTAGTAACATAACTAGAAGTACTCAAAGATTGCACTACCTAAAGTAGGATACCAATACTAGATAATTAAATAATCTCCTAAAACATGAAAACATATATAAAATTAATACTTAACATTGTTGCTTATTATAAAGAAATTAGAGCAGGACACTGACATTCAACTTTGCTAGGAGTTGATAAATATAAGAGCCCCGAGGCAGCAGCATCATATAAGCATCAAAACCCTTGGTATAAATTGAGTTCCTGAAGTACACGTATGTACTGTAATCACATACATGTACAGTATACTCAACAGCATAATGATTAGCTTTGCATCTCTGCCCACATTGCCATTTCTTTATGTATTGCATCCACAAACCAGCACAGCATAATTCATAATTACACAAATACTGCCTACCCAGGGAAAAATATCTTGCAAGGTTTCCAAGATTCTTGCAAGAAAAGGGACATTTTCAGTGTAAGATTCTTGATTTGCAAGATACTTGCAAAATTAGTAAGTTTCTTGCAAGATTCTTTGCATGCAACATTGCTGTGCAAAATTCTTGCAAGAAAAGGCACATTTTCAGGGCAAGATTCTTGCAAGCTTGCAAGATTAGTGCATGTTTCTTTCAAGAACAGTGCAAGGATCTTGTATTGCAAATCTTGCAAGATATTTTTTTCCTGGGTATATATATATTTATTCCGTCTATGTTTTGGTGTTGGAATTAATTTAACCTATGCTCAGACACAATAATACCCTATGCCCCAATACCAACAGCATTAGAGTCATTTACAGATTTGTGGTCCATTTTAAGCACTTTCTTGAATTAGTTGTTCAAATACTGAGAGTTTGTACAGGTAGCAAGTATAGAGCATTTTCAACACGTGATGTACATTACGTAACTTTTTTAATTTTCAACACGTGGTGAACCGTATAATAGTTCGCTCAGCATAGTGTGTTTACAGCATTCTTCTGGCAGTGGAGAGAAGTTATGGTTGCTGTGAAAGAGAATTACATCTTTGGGAGTGCTTTAGAGGCTAGGAGGGTGATTAATAAGCACGAAAGGCGCCGGGATTGAGCTGAAAGAAGCCGTTCTTTATAAAGAATCTTGAGGGAATTTCTCGTGTTAAACAGCCGTTTCTTGGCATCTCTGACAAGAGTGATCATTCCAGTGTGTAGTGGTTCAATGTCAAAGGACTGGGATGGGTAAGGCTGTTCAACATTTCAGTGTAAGGAGGGCACTATAGCTAGCTACGTTTGTTATATTGCAGCTGTTCAGCGCAACAACCTTGTTGGTCTTCTCTGCACCATATCTAGTTTGTAAATAATTTGTTCATGGTATGGAGACCAGCCTGTATATACACCTGTAGGAGTGGGATGAATACATGTATTATAACTGCTAAAAACCAGACATTTTTTAATGTTACATTGTAAAAGACCACTAACTGAATCTGCCTTTGCAGTGATCATGCTGATACTTGTATGCTGTCCTCATTTTAGGTTGCTGTCCAGCAATAACAACACCCAGGCACAGCACTTAGTATGGCTTACTAGGTGTTGGATAGGCTCGGGTTGTCAGAACTAACATGAAAGTAAGGCAAAAGTAATTATGACTGCTGAAGTATGCCCAGCAAATGCAAATCTCAATAAGCTGGATTTTATTGAGTGCCACATGTGTTCTGTTCTGTTCTTGATAGCTATGCCGTGATGGTATGACTGGACACTTTGTCTTATTGGACAATTAATTTTACAGATAATATAGTAGTTGTTTCTTCATGGCGAGTGCTGCACACAAACAAACAGAGTTGTGTGAAGATCTTCTGCACACCTGCATACAAACTCAAGTGTCATAATCAACTACAAAATTAGAGTGGTAGACTAGATCGTAGATGTCCAGAAAATCTATTATGTATTTTTATTGTTAACAACAGATGGATCAGTCCACGTGTTTGTGTTGTTTGTAAGATTTGTTGTTGTTTTGTTATAGAAAAACAGCCATATTCTTGGGTTCCATGCACTGTTTACCAGGAAACCAGTATCTGCAATTTATGACGTAAACAGTACACACATCAGGGGAATCAATCACTTCTGATTAAATGTTGTCATGTCTGTCCATGTGTCCCATCAGCACTACATAAATGTAGTTTAACTTCTCACATCTACATACACTGGATAAGCCACAATTATGACAATCATGTCAGAAAGGTATATTGTATTAACCACCACTGAGACTCACCACTTCACAGTTGTGAAGTGGATCACCCAAAATTATAATTTTCACGAAGTTCTTGCATTTAGTGTATGATTATTTTACATGTTTGGTTTTGTAAGTTTTCACATTTGTATACATCTGAGAGGAAGAGAAGATTAGTACAGTGACCCATCTACTATCTGAACCCAGAGTATGTTCAGATAATTGAAATGAAATTGAAGCTCACTCATTTCTGTACAGAACTGTTCAATTAGTCTAATAGAATGCACACTTACTGTAACAAAACTATCACTTCTACAGTTCAGATATGGCCATATAAAGGAAGGACCACTGTAATAAGTCATCAAACATAAAGACAACTTTAACATATTCAGTCTCATCACCTCAGCAGTAATACCTAAAAGTATAGCATTCATTGCAAGGTCTGTGAAAGGCACCTCCCAGAGTCTTCCTTTCAGCAATCCCAATTGCAATATGGGCACTGAGTATTTCTAGGTGGCAGCTGGCTACATATGCAATGGACCAGAGAATCATAGAACATCATAGTTCTATCATGGAACAATTAGTAATAACATTTACAAAGACATGCAGAGCTCATATCTCATTAAAAATCAGGCTGAGCCTGAACCATTCACACTGTAGCTCGAACTCAGCTACAGTAGATCTGCTGAGTTAAATCGCGGGCGGTACTCCGGCCAGTAGCCAATACCTTTAGTAACAACAGCAAACAGAGTAACGAAACTTGTCCGGGATAGCCTTTAAG
The DNA here is from genome assembly GCF_963678975.1 of Dysidea avara. Taxonomy (NCBI): domain Eukaryota; kingdom Metazoa; phylum Porifera; class Demospongiae; order Dictyoceratida; family Dysideidae; genus Dysidea; species Dysidea avara. The sequence goes on from NC_089272.1 coordinate 35,488,667, forward strand.
AGAAATTCCCTGTTGAATGGCTCTATTCGAGGATCTATTTAGAGTCCTTGTTTTAGTCCGCCCCTTCGAGCAGTTACTAATCAACCTGTAAAGAATTGCCAGAGTGTACTTCTCTTCCACTTCTAGTACGAGTTCTCTTCAACACTAGGGACCCGCCGATTATGCTGGCATAATAATGGGCATAATAGGTGCCTGAAAGCATTGAGCATAATGCTAGCATAATAGGCAGAATACTTGTGCATTACCATAAATTCTTGCTTATCAAAATACAAATCACAGAAAAAGATCGATATACTCTAATAGAACAGTCAGAGAATAGTCAGACAGCTGACTGTTCTATTAGAGTACATCGATCTTTTCTGTGACATGCATTTTGCCAAGCAAGGATTTAGAGTCTGTGCTTCAGCAACTTACTGTTTACCATAAAGTGCATATTTACTAGAAAAACATGGGAATTGAGGTATAAATATCGAGCATAATTTGAGCATAATAGGTAAATATTGAGCATTAATTTAAGCATAATAGGCAAAATTTTGAGCAGTGCAGCATCGTGCAGCATAGCATAATAGGTAAAATAATGAGCATAATCGGCGGGTCCCTATTCAACACCAGTAGAATACTGTAAACACGATACACTGAGCGAACTATTACACAGTTCACCAGTACAGTGGTTCACCCATATGGTGGACGCGTAGGCGAAACTTTAAATTACGTAATGAAGATCACGTGTTGAAAATGCTCTGGAACACTGTAAGATGATTACATTCTGAGTTCTGTGAGTTTCTAATTTAGCTTCTAAACCCACCTTCTGATACAACTATTTTGAGTATTGCAGATGAGAAACTAACAGTTCAGTTTATGTGGCCTTAAGTAGACTTTGAATATGAAGCACAGCAAAGGTTGATATTGTTATACTAAAGTTTTAACTTTTCTGAGGTTTTGTTATAATGTAGAGTAAAAAGTATTTTTATGATACAGAACCAGTTTCCAGAGTAGGGAGAATTTTACACCCCTAGAGAGTAACTATTACTCTGAAGGAGTAACACATGCCCTGAAGGAGGTGCCACTTACTCTTAAGAGTTTTTTTTGAGGAATTATATTTCATAAGATTTTTTCCAATTGTTTACTCGTAATCAATTTTTAAAATATTTTATTTATGCATACACAATTACTTGAGATGTAAAGGATGAGGCATCAACTTCGACCATTCCTCTTCCTTCTACCATGACAAGAGGAAAAGCATCTAGTCTCATAGTACAACTGGAATAGTCCACATCCCTCCACTCTCCACTGACATCACACCTCCTAGTAATGTATACTCCAGGACGAAAGCTTCTGTGAAATGTTGAACATCTGATGTGAGCCTGTTGGCCACTTATTTGTCTGCCCCATGAAATTCCACCAATATAATTTGGTTGACAAGCTACACATCAAGAAAATGTAGTGTGACCTATATAATATTATGGACATTAAAATAAATTTTTTTTTTTTTGCTTTATAGTATTTGAAAATCATAGAGTTTCTCTATTGAAGAATGGCACCAATTTTAGTGTATAGGTTTCTTCTAAATCAAAGTTTTAATTGTCAGTAACCATACAGTAAATAGTGAAAAAGATTAGTGGATACATCAATATTCAGCATGCAATAAACCTATTGATATTCAAAGCACAGTATTCCAAGTAACAAACAGAAATAATATAATGCATCAGACTGGAAGTATTCTGTTAAAATTTACTGATCATAATGACTGTACTGTACAGTGTATGCACACATATACGTACTGTACCTTCCTCTACTTCCAGTGTGATATTTTTGCTGATTGTTTGAAAACTGTTCAAATAGCAAGTATACAATCCCATGTCTTCTACTCCAGGATTTGTAATACTTAAAGTGTGGTTGAGATTTTGTGGTGAAAATGTGAACTTCTCTGACTCATATAAGTTATCTCCATTAAAAATCCAACCAACTGTTAGAGTATCAGGAGTTGGAATACAACGAAGGGTAACAGACTGGCCCTCTAGTACTCTAATGCTTTGTGCATTCTCTTGCAACAGTGGAACTATATAGAATAAAGCAATAAAGTGCATGGTTACACTAATAATCAAAATCTATTCCGTATTGTGGTTGTTGAGTGCAATGATTTTACTGTCCAAATTGTATTTGTATCTGCTTGTAAGAAAAGACCAAAAAGGAGTTTGCAGAGCGATGCAGTAACAAACACAGTATACCCAGGTTTTGATATTTCTACTTTTAAAAACAATACTTGTGCCAAAAACAGCCCAGCTGTAAAAAAAGGCGAGGCCAAGAATGCACAAGTACATGTTCATGGAGTAACCAAAAGACATGATATCAAAATCTGGCCAAGAAAGCATTTACAGTATAGGCACTTTTGTGCATTCATTTTCTATATGCTTCACATTATCACATCCAGCTAACTGTACATGTGTGCTTGCAATATAAACAATACTACTGAGATGATAAAAGATATTACACTGCATTGTTACCAAAATTAATTTATCTAAAAATTTACTACTTGGCCATCTTTTTGCACCAAATTCACTTGGCACCAAATTCACCTAAATTGTCGTTATTAAAATTTAACCATTAACCTACCATCACAGCCATTTCTTGGCCGCCACCTTGGATTTCACATCTTTTTTCATCATGGCCTTTTTGGGGGCCGCACCTTTTTTTACAGCTTGGCTGTTTTTGATTAGATTTAGTGTAACACCAATTGTTTACCAGCATTTGTGACTGGATTTTGGAAAAACGATCCAAATCGCACATTAAAAGTTTCAAGATAAACGGTTTTAAAGAATTGAAGCCAGCATAACTCTCCAAGGATAGCAAGCACGCGTATGAAATTTACACAAAGATGCATCAATCTGTTACCTTTCAAGCCACTTCCAGTACTTGTAGCTGCTTGTACAGTTTCCTGCCAAATAAGATAGAAAATCTGAGCAGTTGGACGAGCAAAGTAGTATCACGAGTGCTAACAAAGGGGTGGAGGCTGGGGGGTGGCGGGGAGGGCAAAAGATAGGCCTCAAAATGGAGGCAGACCACGATTGGAGTCCAGACACGAGATTACAGGGCTGTGCTGGCTCCTTAGTGGCTGATATGTAGCAAAATCTACAGAGAACACGTCTGGCCAACATTATAAGGCTGTCCACCAGTAAACCACTGATTCTTGCCAAGCCAGGTCCTTCACAAGGCCTGAAACCGCCATTTGGGCACTCCACACCACCCAGAAAAGACGTCTATTAAAACCAGCCTCGTGTAGTTTGAGTAGTGCTGAGGGTCAAAACTTGTAGTACGATAGTGTAGCTATCCACTGGTGGTGTTAGTTTGATTTTGCCTGATGTGCGATTTGGTTCGGTTCTGTAAAATCTGGTCACATTTACTTCTAGAGAGTTCTCGTACAGGTCATTCACCACTGATGTTGGGGCCTCTGTTAGTACATTACCGGAAAGAGTATCGCAATTACAATTACTTTCTCTCAACCCTCTGTGCTTTAAATCGAAAAGTTCAAGCTGTTAAAGCAGTTGGCACTGATGGGGAAAAGAATTTAGTTGATGCTGTCTTAGATAACTTTCATCAAGCTGCTCACATCCGATGTTTTATACATTTGCAACAAAATGTTGAGCTCCATCTTCATGAACAGAAGTTTCCAACCTCTACAATTAAAGAATATGTTCATGCTGGTCTGGCACTAGTGGAACTTATCATGAGGGACTGGTTGACTGTTGTGATAGTATTACTTTTGATACATTGCTGAGATCATTAAAAGAGAAATGGGATAAAATGGAAATTGAAGCTTTTAACAATCACAAATCCCATAAACCACTGTTTTATGGGTGGTTTGTAAAATATAAGTCTGAAGATTTTTGTAACTGTACATTACGAAATTTCAGAGAAGATGTAGGTCTTGGCTCACCCCCTAAAGCTTTTTACACCAATAACAGCAAGTCAATAAATGCACTGATAAAAGAATGTACAGGGTATAAAAAGCACCAGTGGGCTTTGTTTAATGACAAAATGAAGGAAGCCATTCAACAACAGCAACGTGAGATTGAGAAAGCAATCATTGGCTAAGGTGAATATAAACTACGACCTCGATATTCTTCTTTAACAGTTTCAGTTGAGAAGTGTTTCAGAATGTCCGAAGAACAACGACGGAGGCACATCAACAGGCTAAATACTGCTACTGTGTACCAACACTCCAACTCTGAATGTTTGCTTTCAGAAGCTTGTGAGCAGCCATCAACAACAGCTATTTCTGAACAGCCATTAAGTTCAACAATTTCTAAGCAGTCATCAAGCGCCAAAGGTTCTGAGCTGCATTTAACTCCAATCCTCTCTGAAGAGTCCTCCACTTCAGCTGTATCTGGACAGGAATTGACTTCAGCCAGTACATAGTCATGCAAGAGTAGCAATGACACAGGATATAACAATTGGATGATTTGCAGGTGAACAATCTGCTGGAGGAGAGGTACAAACACTTTCTGTATGCCTGAAAGATGCTGTAGCTAGTACACATTTCCCCTACACAACCGTGGAAGGTATTTGGAAGAAGGCAACTTTACTAGTTTCTGAAGTTAATGCTGTTGTTCCTGCGCCAGGGTTAGGTCCTAAAAAAAGATGGTGAAGTCCAAATCTGGATCTACTCCATATCTGATATTTGTTAATAGAGTCAAATGTGAATGTGATGATAAATGCCCTCATTTTAAGTCTATCAAGTTGTGCTCTCATACAGTTGCTGCTTCAGAAGTGAATGGTGAATTGAGAGAATTCATAAGTTGGTTTAAAACCAAGAAGAGTTCTGATTCTCCAAATCTTGTGCAATTAGGAATGCACGGAATGCCAGCTGGTGCTGGTCGTAAGTCTGACAAAGTTACTAAAAGGAAGCAAACATCAAAACGTGTAGCTCCATCAGATGATAACCGAGTACCCTTAGACACTACTCCTCGATTCCAAGCTTTAATACAGGATAATTACACCTCGAGTACTATTGTTTCTTCTAATAGTCCATTTTCCTATGACTATACTACAAGTCCGCCATCACAGTACAGTTATGTTCAACTTGACAGTCATGGACCATCAAGTGGAGGGCCATCAACAAGTGGAGGGTTCCCACCCCTTCTATACCATATCCTGCTTACCCTCCATGGATGTGGTCTCCACCACCATGGGTGAACCAAAATTCTTTTCTTTCATCTCCACCTGTCACTGGGGTCGATCCGTACAAAGTATGTTTTAAAGGTGGAAACATTTCTATTTGTAATGGATGTCGCAACAATTTCTCACAAGCCGACAACATTGTTCTTCAACATGAAGAGTTTCGACACTACACGAATCCACAATCTGGCTTGCCTGCCTCAAAATTGGCAATGCATATTACCACCCAAAGAGACTTTGTATAGAGTTAAAAACAGGAGTGCGATTTGATGCAAGGAATTTAGTCATAGCAGACAGTATTAAAGAACAACTTACAACAACTTACAACAAACCACAGGCAGTACTTGTCCCAGGAGTTTAGATTACCTTGATACCATGTAGTTGCTGGACATATTATTATATGTCGTGACTACGTGTATGTCTTTTTTTCATTTAGTGTTTGCTGTTACTGATAATTGTGTCTCTGTCAATATTCTTTTGTGATGTTATTGCACCTCATTTCAATTCAACAAACTTTGAATAGCATTAGCAGCTCCCATCATGAAAACAAATCCGTTAGTTGACTACTGCACTTAGCTAACCTTAATTGAAGGAGAACGTACAAAGGGCAGCATAATTAATCTCGAAGCACTAGCTATTTGTGCAGCTCACGACACCTCGTGGTGAATAGCCAGTTCCATTTAATGCACTAGAATCTATTCAGAGCACACCATGTTTTGGTAGTTATTTAATGCGCACCATGTATCTTGATTCTGCAACGAAAGATGGATCAATTCTATTCTATTTGACATTCTACAACAAAAGATGGATGAAAATCGTTAGTTCTTCGGAATTCCTGTTTAGTGATCACCGATCCTGGCAAAATTTGGGTGCAACTCAGCGCTGGATTTCTTGCCTGAAATGTTGTAAGGTAGCTACGTACATGTATAAACTGTTGTAGAATTTGTTTGGTAGTTAATTAAGAATCTGCTAAGCAGCCCTTGGCCTTATTCCGTTATTCCGCTATTCCGTGGAATACAGTCTCCCATTTAATATGCCATAAAACTACGTACAGTGCTTAAACTAGTGTAAGAGGTACTGGACAACCAGTAGATTCCTGCAACTTCACAACATGAGGTTTGAGAACACACCCATTAATGATCTTGGTTGATTAATAACCATCGAGCGTGTGGACCATGCATCTTAACAATCCATTTATTCAATCATAATGACCACACCTTTCAATTAGTGGTCTAACTGTAATTATAATGTTAGCACAGTGAAATAGTGAAACACACCCCTGGTAGAGAGACTGACTCAAGATACTCTAATACAGCAGTCACTCTAACAGAACAGTCACACATGTATTGCTGTATGCTATAAAATCAGACTAGTAATCAAAAACATAAAGTAGGCATCCAAGTGATAAAAGTAGTGAAAGAAGAGATGAATGATAGTATTATGGCATAGCTTGGTGGGAAAATCCCTACTTTGGCATTGAACAAAATAACTTTTATAACATGCCAATGTTGGGATTTTCTCACAGAGCTATGCTGTAATACCATCATTCATCCCTTGTTTCACTGCTTAGATCCCTACCTCAACTGTTGAATTAATAATACACTGATCTCCTTTAAGATTTGTATTTGCCATTGTTCTTACAGATATTAGTTGGAAGGAACCTAGAGCCTACAAGATATTCAAGTAAATACATTACTCGATTCAGTTGGAGTAGTGGCTTACATGAACAAATTCAGTAGCACTGAGAAGTCCTCTAATACAGGCAAGAGCAAGTGAGTATTGTAAGGCTTTAAAAATATTAGTATAGATGATTCAGGTGTGTAAACAATTTAAAATGTGCTTCTTCCAGTACAAAACCATTTGGCATGAACACAAGTTCACCTCATATGTTCAACTCTTTGATATTCGTGTATTTGCCAGGGGCTCAGTTAAATGTTAACCAACTACATAGTATATGGTACAAATGAATATACTATATAGTCATTATTAGTGCTATTCCAAACAGCATCTACCTAGAATTACTTCACTTGCTTCTTGATATGATCTAACAATCAGTTCAACTGATTGCTAGATACACTGTGTATATGCATTGGCACAGCAGAAACTAGGCGTTTTAGATTTCTAAGGAGTTCAAAATATGCCATGATCTCTTCAGTATGCAATTGCACTTGAATAGTGCACAACCAAACCATATTTGTAATCAGCAACAGGCAGCTGTCCAACTATATTAATAACTTCAGGTTTGTGTTCAGAACACAATGTGGAACAAGTTGGGTTGCCAGCATGTACCCTTAACTGCTAGAGTGAAAGAACCTTCTGCTTTCTTAACTCCATATGGATTCTTTCAGTATACGGTGATGCCATTCAGGATAAAAAAATGCTCCCAGCAGCATTTTGATGCATGATCAAAACAGTCATTGCCAGTCTCCAGGGATGTGAAGTTATGTGGTGATTTATGCAGTGAGCTGGGATGAGCATCTAGACCATACGAAGCAGTTCTTTCTTAGGCTGTGTGAAGCCCACATAATGGTTAATCTGGTTAAGACAGAATTGGGATGCACCCATGTTGTATACTTAGGACTTGTTGTTGGTCAAGGCCATGTCAAACCAGTAGATGTTAAAGTGGCAGCTGTTATGAAGTTCCCTATTCCTGCAAATCAACAAAAGCCAATGCGTTTTCTAGTAATGGCTGGCCATAGGAAATTTCTCACTTGTTGCTGAACCCCTTACACACTTTCTTCATAAGGATCAAAAGTTTGATTGGGGTATGAAGTGTACAGAATCTTTTAAGAAGATAAAGAGTTTGCTTATGTTTGCACCTGTGTTAGTAACTCCACAGTTTGACAAACCTTCTACTGTATATTGATGGTTGATGTCATGACCTTGGAATTGGTGCTGTGTTGGTACAAGAAGATCATTGTGGTGTGGAGCACCCTATTGCTTATTTTTCACAGACATTCAACAAGAGCCTACAAAATTACTGCACAAGTAAGAAGGAAATGTTGACACTTATACTAGCACTCCAACACTTTGATTTTTACTTATCACCCGATGTTAGTATTTATGGATCATAATCCTCTGAAATTTCTTAACAGACTCAGGGACAAGAACCAATGATTGTTGAGATAAATCATAGCACTCCAAAGGTATGACTTAATTATTAAGCACATACTGGGCAAGGATAATGAATTAGCAATTGCCCTGTCAAGAGGACTGGACATTTCATAGTAGAAGCTATAGTTATAATTGTACTAGTTGTTTATTATGCTAGGCCATTCGTACATGGTTTGTATATAGGTTGCGTTTTGTCACTTTAAGGGGAGTATGTTTCACTGTATTGTGTGTAATATTATTATTATAAAAGTGTGTTTGCCTGGATGGGCAGTGGGCATTAACTAGTGCCAATTGTTGAGAACAAGGTGACCAGTCGGCTGTAACAGTACTTACACAACTGTACATGCATAATAGCAGTAATATACTCACCAACTGTTAGATTGTAAGACACATATCCATTAAATTGTTGGTTTGAAACATTACAGATGTATACTCCAGTATCACTCAACAAAGTGGAGTCTATGGTCAATATGGAGGTTAGCTGGGTACCATTTCTGTTAGTCCTAATGTTCACTCTGTCATCACTGATAGGAAATGACCAACTCAGTGACAGCATAGGAGTACCCCTTGCAACACAAGTATAATTGACGCTATCCAATACATTCACAGCTTGACTAGAGAATATGTCTGATGGCAATTCCAAAACTAAAAAAGGAAAAAAAAAAAAAAAGATCTTATACACTATTATACAACATCGATAGTAGTAGAGAACAAAACAGTGACTATAATAGGCTTACTAGACATCATCATCCACTGCCTACTCTCTTGACAAACCCACAATTCAGTTACATTGTGATATGTGATGACACATGTATCCCCATCACGACCATATCCTGATATACCAGATTGACAGTTTGTTATTACTGATCCTTCAACTGTTGTTGTAATGTTTTCACACATCACACCTACACATGCACACAGATCATTTACACTTTAAGAATATTAAGCTACACACCATTTGTGCAGCATTTTGTATAATATTTTATGTCTATACTAACAATGTTTCTTAAGGTAATATGCAGTGTATGTGAAAGATTGAAATCAGCATACTTAAATTTCTAACAAATGAGAATGAATCCGCAGGAAATCTGTCTTATCACCCGTGACAGCAGGTACAATTTTTTACCAGCATTAACACAAAGCTATGTAAAAACGCTCTTCAGCTCATTGCTCTAAGCGGTTTGCCTGGTAGGCATGAAAATTATTAGTAATTTATTCATGAATCTCAATCGCGTAATTGTTACACACCTTTGGTTTCGTGTCATATCTCCATGATCTTAATTTCGATTGTTTTCAAACCACCAAAAGGCACTACTACAATGGTTGATCTATCCACAAACTGATTTCAACTCATTCCAAGAAGCGGTTTACCCTGTAGGCGTGACAACAAATCGATCTTGTTGTACACGAATAATCAGTAATAACTCCTGAACCATTCATCAAATTTGCACCAAATTTGATACTAGGATTCGTCGTTGGACTCCCTTTATGTGTGCCAGATTTCAAAGTGATCAGAATATGCTTTTGTGTTTTATAGCACTTTTTCAAAGTGTGTGAAAAGACAAAGAATAAGAATAAGAAAAATTAAAATGAAATTTTGGCCACTCATATCTCGGAAATGGCTAAGGCGATTTTTTTCAAGTTTGGTATGTGGGGTGGCAAACCTGGCGGGCACCTCTGCAGCGAAAATGGCTCCAATTGGAAGAAGGATCACGAAGCTACAAAGGTGTGAAAATTGCGTTTTCTTTCTTCCTGTCAATACCGTATAGCGGGTTATTTTCGAAACAGAAATTTTCGCACAAGAAGCAAAATCTGAATTTCGAAAGATTTTAATTTCGAAGAGTGCATATTTCGAAGTCCGGATGGATTTCAAATAAACGGAAATCCGTGTCACAAATTATGAAGATGCGTGAATGTTTGCCGAAAACTGACTTACTGATGGAATAATCCCCATTCCTGTGCACTGGAGAGAAAACTGAGGGAGTCTCGGGTGGAGTGAATTCACTGGTACGATCATGCTCGATCATATACCATAGATTCTAGAGCAGACGGCCATTCTGGAACCTGTTTTCTGGTTATTGGTACAGTAACGATACAGTTTACCCATTATCATCAACAATACTGAGCTACAACTCGAAGAATACACGAACGAATCGCCGAAAGTTGGACGGTTACTTTCACTTGTGGGAATTTATTTTTGAAAAACGACCGGACGTGGGTATTTATTTTCGAAGAGAAGGGCCTCTTCGAAATATCCGAAAATAAAAACCTTTCGAAAATTACCAGCTATACGGTATACTCATGGTGTGGCGCGCCGACTTCTTGGGCCGCACGACACACTACCATGTGTCTAGATATTAAGCATTTAGTGCAATGTAGCTTGCCAATGGTGGTTGAAGCTATGTGCACCAAATTTTCACACGTTTTACACAAATTCATTACCTTCCAGAGTACCCACTGTACAAGTTGCAAACAGCTACGTTTCCTGTCATTTTAAATAGTTTTAAAACCAAGGTTGATTCTATCAGGCCAGCTCCAAAGAGGTTAGTTATTCCAGGTTATTCCGATATTCCAGGGTAGTTACATGTGTGTTTAATTTAAGGTAAAGTTTAGTACCTGCTTGTTCTTTTACAGGTCTCACTTAATCTTGTGTCATCATGCAGGCATCTCGCAAAAAATCATCACTGGTGTTAAACTATTTTTAGTAATGTCTTGATGTTGATTAAAGTTGTGTTACATGTTGTAATAGCATTGTTGTATGTTTATCATAAGGCAAATCATGGATTTCATGGCCATCTTATCCATGAAATTTAAATATTGTGTAAGTTGTGTGGAACAACCCCAAGTCACCAGCAAACCACGAGCCACATTACAGCAATGTGTTACAAAACTTGAAAGCCATGGTACAACAGAAGCTCATACAGTCACCGGCAAACCACATTCAATTACAAAATTTTGTTGCACCATGGTATGTGCATAATGATTAATGGAAGCCACAACACAAGATCCATGCATGATGCACACTACATAGAGGTGATAGGTGTTTACCTCTATAGGCTTATTGCCCTTTGTATTCACCTTACCTTTTAGTCTGGTACATTGCAGACCCTATCCACTGGGGAATAAGCCCCAGTGGATAGGGTCTGCAATGTACCAGCCCCAGTGGATAGGGTCTGCAATGTACCAGACTACTTACCTTTGTGGTTAATCTATTAATATGGATTATGCTTAAAACACCTGCTCTTGTGACTTTGTTTTTCACACCTTGTTTATTATGAATATGACGATTATAAATACTCTTCAAACCTTACACCTGGTAATTCTAAATGCAAGCATAGGGTGTAGCACTATGAGTCTAAAAGATTAAAATGCCATTCCTAAGGAACATACGGTTCTGCATGCTTTCACAACTTATTTAGAGTTTGTGTTGACATCATGCTTTTAAAAGTCATTGTAGGGATTAGAGGTTTGATCGAAGAAAATACACGTATGGGCAAACCAGGATTAAATAATGTCAGTGCTAGATGGACTGCACAAACACGGCTGTGTTGACTGGTATAACGTGAGAGTAGGTGTAACATAAGGTAGACAAATAAAGTAAAATTTGTGCAAATATGTCAATTTTTTTTATTTTAGCGAGGCCTACATTTTATTTTAGCAAGGTTGCAAGAAAACTACGAAGATGACTCCCAAAAATATTATCTAATCCAAAACAGCCAAGCTGTAAAAAAAGTGTGCGGCCTTCAGAAAGGCTATGGTGAAAAAAGATGTGAAATCCAAGGTGGCGGCCAAGAAATGGCTGTGATGGTAGGTTAATGGTAAAAATTTTAATAATGACAATTCAGGTAAATTTTGTGAAGCGGCACAAAAATTCACCTGAATTGTCGTTATTAAAATTTTTACCATTAACCTACCATCACAGCCATTTCTTGGCCGCCACCTTGGATTTCACATCTTTTTTCACCATAGCCTTTCTGAGGGCCGCACACTTTTTTTACAGCTTGGCTGTTTTGGATTAGATTTCATTTCTTTTTGTATTTGTATACCCCAAAGCCGGCCTATGGCCAGCTTTGGGACTTTTTTAACCTATGTTTTTTTTCTTTACTACAGGAAGAAGAAAAGATGAAGTAGATGTACTTTTAAATATTTTATCAGTAAATGTACAAATTATATATATGTGACCGGATTTGCGAAAAGGGGTCTTCCACACACATCCAATTTACGAACTTTGGCAGTTCATAATGTCAGATAGGAAAGTATTGCCTTGAAATTTGGACAGTGATGAGTAACAACATACATAGGTTAATACATGAACAAAATTTCAGGTTAGTATCTTCTTTGAGCACAAAGGTATGGTCATTCAAGTTCATAGAATTGGATGTGTGTGGAAGACCCTTTTTCGCAAATCCGGTCACATATAATACATATGTGACCAGATTAGCGAAAAGGGGCCTTCCACACATCCAATTTGCCAACTTTGACAATTGATAACTTCAGATTGGAAAGAGCTATTGCCTTGAAATTTGGGCAGTGGTGATTTCTTTGCAGCTGAACTCTCTACATGATGGTTTCTTTGTAGCTGAACTCTCTACAAGGTAATTTCTTCTAGCTGATCTCTCTACAGGGAGATTTGTTTGTAGCTGAACTATCTACAAGGTAACTTCTTCTAGCTGATCTCTCTACAGGGTGAATTGTTTGTAGCTGAATTCTGCACAGGTGATTTGTTTGCAGCTGAGCTCTTTACGGTTTCTTTGTAGCTGAACTCTCTACAAAGTAACTTCTTCTAACTGATCTTTCTACAGGGTGATTTGTTTGTAGCTGAACTATCTACAAGGTAATTTCTTCTAGCTGATCTCTCTACAGGCTGATTTGTTTGTAGCTGAATTCTGTACAGGTGATTTGTTTGCAGCTGAGCTCTTTACAGAATGGTTTCTTTGTAGCTCAACTCTCTACAAGGTAACTTTTCTAGCTGATGTCTCTACAAGGTGACTAGTTTGTAGCTGATCTCTCTACATGGTGGTTTCTTTGTAACTGAACTTTCTACAAGGTGACTTCTTCTAGCTGATCTTTCAATAGGGAGATTTGTTTGTAGCTTCACTCTCTACAAGGTAACTTCTTCTAGCTGATCTCTCTACAGGGAGATTTGTTTGTAGCTGAACTCTACAGGCGATCTGAATTCTGTACAGGTGATTTGTTTGCAGCTAAGCTCTTTACAGAATGGTTTCTTTGTAGCTGAACTCTCTAAAAGGTAACTTCTTCTAACTGATCTTTCTACAGGGTGATTTGTTTGTAGCTGAACTATCTACAAGGTAATATCTTCTAGCTGATCTCTCTACAGGGAGATTTGTTTGTAGCTTCACTCTCTACAAGGTAACTTCTTCTAGCTGATCTCTCTACAGGGAGATTTGTTTGAAGCTGAACTTTCTAAATGATGGTTTCTTTGTAGCTGAACTCTCTACAAGGTAACTTCTTCTAGCTGATCTCTCTACAGGGTGATTTGTTTGTAGCTGAATTCTGTACAGGTGATTTGTTTGCAGCTGAGCTCTTTACAGGTTTCTTTGTAGCTGAACTCTCTAAAAGGTAACTTCTTCTAACTGATCTTTCTACAGCGAAATTTGTTTCTGGCAGAATTTTCTACAGGGTGATTTCTTTGCAGCTGAACTCTCTACATTGTGGTTTCTTTGTAGCTGAACTCTCTACAAGGTAATTTTTTCTAGCTGATCTCTCTACAGGGAGATCTGTTTGTAGCTGAACTACCTACAAGGTAACTTCTTCTAACTTATCTTTCTACAGGGCAATTTGCTTGTGGCAGAATTTTATACAGGGTGATTTCTTTGCAGCTGAACTCTCTACATGGAGGTTTCTTTGTAGCTGAACTCTCTACAAAGTAATTTCTTCTAGCTGATCTCTCTACAGGGTGATTTGTTTGTAGCTGAATTCTGTACAGGTGATTTGTTTGCAGCTGAGCTCTAAACAGAATGGTTTCTTTGTAGCTGAACTCTCTAAAAGGTAACTTCTTCTAACTGATCTTTCTACAGGGCAATTTGTTTGTGGCAGAATTTTATACAGGGTGATTTCTTTGCAGCTGAACTCTCTACTTGGTGGTTTCTTTGTAGCTGAACTATGTACAAGGTAATTTCTTCTAGCTGACCTCTCTACAGGCTGATTTGTTTGTAGCTGAATTCTGTACAAGTGATTTGTTTGCAGCTGAGCTCTAAACAGAATGGTTTCTTTGTAGCTGAACTCTCTACAAGGTAACTTCTTCTAGCTGATGTCTCTACAAGGTGACTAGTTTGTAGCTGAACTCTCTACATGGTGGTTTCTTTGTAACTGAACTTTCTACAAGGTGACTTCTTCTAGCTGATCTTTCAATAGGGAGATTTGTTTGTAGCTTCACTCTCTACAAGGTAACTTCTTCTAGCTGATCTCTCTACAGGGAGATTTGTTTGAAGCTGAACTTTCTAAATGATGGTTTCTTTGTAGCTGAACTCTCTACAAGGTAACTTTTTCTAGCTGATCTCTCTACAGGGTGATTTGTTTGCAGCTGAGCTCTTTACAGAATGGTTTCTTTGTAGTTGAACTCTCTACAGGTGATTTGTTTGAAGCTGAATTCTGTACAGGTGATATGTTTGCAGCTGAGCTCTTTAAATAATGGTTTCTTGGTAGCTGAACTCTTTCAAGGTAACTTCTTCTAGCTGATGTCTTTACAGGGTCACTAGTTTGTAGCTGAATTCTCTACATGGTGGTTTCTTTGTAACTGAACTCTCTACAAGGTAACTTTTTCTAGCTCATCTTTTTACAGGGTGATTTATTTGTAGCTGAATCCTGTACAGGTGATTTGTTTGCAGCTGAGCTCTTTAAAGAATGGTTTCTTTGTAGCTGAACTCTCTACAAGGTAACTTCTTCTAGCTGATGTCTCTACAAAGTTACTAGTTTGTAGCTGAGCTCTCTACATGGTGGTTTCTTTGTAACTGAACTCTCTACAAGGTGACCTCTTCTAGTTGATCTTTCTACAGAGTAATTTGTTTGAAGCTGAACTCTCTACAAGGTAATTTCTTCTAGCTGATCTCTCTACAGGGAGATTTGTTTGTTGCTGAACTCTCTACATGACGGTTTCTTTGTAGCTGAACTCTCTACATGATGGTTTCTTTGTAGCTGAACTCTCTGCAAGGTAACTTCTTCTATTGATCTCTCCACAGGGCGATTTGTTTGTAGCTGAACTCTCTACATGGCGGTTTCTTTGTAGCTGAACTCTACAAGGTGATTTTTTCTAGCTGAACTATCCCTTTCCATAGTTGCATGAACTCCCTACAAGGTAACTTCTTCTAGCTGATCTCTCTACAGGGTGACTTGTGTGTAGCTGATCTCTATACAGGTTTCTTGTTTCTAGCTGATCTCTTGAATTCTCTTCAGGGTGACTGCTCTATTAGGATGACTGCTCTATTAGAGTATCTCGATCTTGCACTTGCTGCACCAAGTTGGATTTCGTGTTATAACTCCGTGGCTTTAAGTCTGATTCTTCTACACCATTGATGAGCCTTTCTAAGATGATTACTCCATCTGTACAACGATTTTCAAAGCATTACCCCAAGCGGTTTATCTGGTAGGCGTGGCAAGCAGTCGTTTTTTTTAAGCTAATCTCGATTGCGTAATTGCTACACACTGTTGGTTTTTTCGTTGTATCTTCCTGTTTTTTAGCTCGATTTCTTTCAAACCACAAAAGGTTTAAGGTTCAATAGTTAACCTATTCACCCACCGATTTTCAGCTTCTTCCCATACGCGGTTTACCCTGTAGGCGTGACAACATATTGGTGTTATTTTTCGTGAATAATCGCTCATAACTCTTTGCCTGTTTATCGTATTCCAGCCAAAGTTGGTACCGAGATGCGCCTTTATATTCCCCTTCTGTGTGCCACATTTCAAGGCAATCGGATATGGCGTTCGAGTTTTATAGCAGTTTTTGTAAGTGTGCGACAAGAAAAAGAAAAATAAGAAGGAAAACAAAACGAAGAAACTGAGCCAATTTTTGAAGTCGCATATCTCGGGAACGCGCGAAGCGATTTCGCTCAAATGTGGAATGTGGAGTGCTGCAGTTGGGGGGCTTGTACACAGCAAAAATCGTCTTGTTTCATCAAGGAAGCACAGAGCTACGGAGGTGCGAAAATTGCGTTTTCTTTCTTCCTGTCAATATACTCACGGGTGTTACGCGCCGGCTTCTTGGGCCGCACGACACACTACCGTGTGTCTTGATCATGTAATGCAATACAAATCTATTGACAGATGTTGCATAATCCAGCACTAATATCGCAAAACCAACCCTACACGTAAATAACTCACAGTAGTGGCTGCGTGTCTTTTTTATGGGCATGCACTTTGTAGTTTCTTGGCGGCATGACTCACTACCATGAGTCTTGATATTGTTAATGTTGTACATTGACATATTCAACTGTCATTATTACATCTAAATTGGATGTATATATCAACACCAATGGTGATTTTAAAGATTTGTTGAGGAGTACCACAAACTCAAATTAAAATTGAATGACTGTACTTTAGAGTTATTCACCGTTTTATTGGATTATCTTGAAGTTTTCGTCAATACTTAATCAAGCCTGAGAGAACTGTAGTGAGATTGCCCTGTACACCCGCTATATGTCTTAATGAGTCCAGCATATTAAATACAGATTCTCCATATGAATTTTGTATAGTAATATGCATACATAACATTACTGTATAACTAAAGCTCCCTTTATGGAAAACCACTAGCTAACCTTCAACAATAAACTTAATAAAGTTAGTGCTAACTCCAGCAGGATTACTCACAGTAAGATTAAACTGTGATGTATAATTTGGTTGTATATTACTAATAGTTAATGTGTACATTTGTGCAGTCATGTTGTATTGAAAGATCAATGTGTTGTTATCAAACATAGTGTTGTTGGTGATGTCAGTAGTAACCCCTTGTCTAGTCAGTAACCATCTCACATTATCATTAGTGACTAGTGGAAATGAATTGTTAACAATAAAACTCAAAACTGCACTCATTCCTTCTACTCCAACTACCACACTATTAACTGGTATCACTAATGGAGGAACTGCAGGACAACAAACAATGCATACCTTTATAACACATGGAGCTTATGTGTTTACCTTGTACAACCAATTCAACATGCTTAACATTAACGGCATGAACATTATTAGCCACACCATTACTAGCAGTACAATTGTACACTCCTTGATCGTGGAATCTCTCAGTAGAGTTGATGACCAGAGATGATGTAACAATGTACATGTCACTATCAACCATTGTAGTAACAGTTATCATATCAGTGTTGTCATTGAGGAAGTCATCATCTCCTACTCTACTCCATACTAACTGAGGAATAGGATTACCAAATGATGTACAATCAAACTGAGCTGAGAATGTTTGGTTGACTGTAACATCTACTGGTGGTTGTGTGATGTTAGCTGGAACTGTTGACGAGTCGACACAGAACATTATAAATGATCGTGAACACTGTATACACAATAACAGGGGTGTAGCTAGCTTTCTGGATTGCCTGGGCACAAGGTCTGGCTGTCCCCATACAATCTATTTAGCAAGAAATGTGAGCCCATCTTTGTGGACTCCTTATTACACATTTGATTTTGAATAACTGTTTAAAAGTGCATACAGTACCTAGCTAGCTATTATACACTGCTGTTTGTGCAGCTTATTAGACTAAGATATTACTGCATGAATAATATAGAAGCTAATATAGAAGCTAAAATTAAGCAATGATGGACTAACTTAGCCTCCAGCCCCAATGTCGGACTTCTTTTTCATTCTTCTGTCGGACACAACGCTTCTGGCAAAATACTTTATAACAACTCCAGCCCCAGCATCGACCCCTTTTTCACTCTTCTGTCTTTTCTACTTGCACACACTGAGCGCTTCAGCATAATTCATAACCAACATTGAGAAAGCTTGAATAAATGATACGGATCCCCCTTAGTCCTGCTTCTAGTAAGACAGGCACCAGAACCGACTGGAAATTTGCCTTTTCTTTCTTTCATCAGTCTATACCATTAGATGTCTAAGATAACAATTACTTTATATCCAGTACTGTTGTCCACTAAGTGGTTTCACCAAATTGCAGCACATAATTTGACTCTCAACCTGAGCTCAAATCTCAAATTTTATCACATGATGCTGGGCATTACATAGAAGTATACTAAATTGACATAGGAATCTTGGCAAACTCAAATATACGCAATTTGTGATGGTACTATTATAGCAATTGTTGGAAACTATCACAAGATGCTCCAAAAATATAGCAAGTGTGTATTTAAGTCTGTATTAATTCAGGGAGTGCCCGAGTGGGTGCCGCTATAACCAGGCTTGCTACCTAGGTACCAGCATTGGCCCATGCAGGCCCAGGTGTAGCTACATACACCCCTGCACAATGATTAACGTTGACATTGAAACT
This sequence comes from Dysidea avara, assembly GCF_963678975.1. Taxonomy (NCBI): domain Eukaryota; kingdom Metazoa; phylum Porifera; class Demospongiae; order Dictyoceratida; family Dysideidae; genus Dysidea; species Dysidea avara. Next base: position 35,507,425 of record NC_089272.1, read on the forward strand.
AAACTACATTTATGGTACGTATCACTCAAACGCAACATCATCTCATGAGAGTGCAAGCAATTAAAAGATTCACTAATTAATGGTATGTGCTAATGAGTATTCATCACATTTCTTTTTGGGATGAATACCCACAAGTGAGATGGGTGCCACACTCTTTAATTAGTGGGGTTTTAAATTGCTTGCACTCTCGTGAGATGACGTTGCATTTGAGTGGTACATACTATACCTCAATACTGTATGACATATAGAAATAATTACTTAGACAGACAATGTTGTGTCAAGCAGTCAAGAAAAACCAATAGGGAAGCAACATGCAAGTATGTATTATACCTGGACCAAAACACCAAAATAATTGAAACTGGCTGGTGGTAACCTCTACCACATTCTACACAAATGTACAAAACATATTTACTTACACAACACATTGAGGATGGCACTACTAAAGTAATCATCCACAATATTGACTGCTCTACAAGTATAGTTTCCACTATCATCAGGATGAGTTGTAGTAGTCAGTGTTAGTGTACTGTATAATACTCTATCTCCACTATCCACCTCTTCTATTATCACATTATTAACACCATTTGTTATTATAGTGCTAACTGAATCAGATGTATGCTCATAATACCACTCTATATATGGTTTGGGTACTCCAGTGGCTTTACATCTGAACTGTGTCATAATTGGTGTAGTCACTGTAGAGATGTTAGGTTGTACTGTGATCTCAGGGTGAACTACAATTGGTTTAATCAACTAGTACACATTAGGTACACTAGTTAAGATCCTTACCTTGAACAATCAGTTCAAAAGTAACACTGTCACCATTCCCTACTCCATTAGAAGCCACACAAGTATACATTCCAGAGTCTTCATTCACAGCTGAAAAAAATGTTAGTGTTTGTGATACTGACAAAATGTTTCCACCATTAGTAGAATATGGTACTGGAGTTGATGGGTGACTAATAGTAACATGAAAATCATGTACTGTTGTATAGTTCTGTACTACTCCATCCTTCAACCATACAAAATTCATTGGTGCTGGTATACCAGTAACATTACAAGTTACACTGAACATGTCAGTCTCATTGATGGTGAACACTGAACCATTAACTGGTGATAATATAAACAGCTCCACTATAGCAGAGGAATAGAAAGGTAAATGCATACATATAACTTACAGTATATTAGTGACAGGTTTGTATAATCTTTGCATTAGGGTAGTAGGCTACTTATAGTTGCAAAGGTAACTCTATTCACAGTATAGCTTATTTTGCTGGATCACTGTGTAGTATTATAGCTATAGATGTACTACAACAAGTGTCCATTTCTCCTACAATGTCAGTGCAGACTAATAAAATTACCTTAGACAGCAAGTTTCCCCATATGGTGAGGATTTTAATAAAACAACACTATTGGTTTACAATGAGAAGCTACTCTGCTATACTACATGTAGTTTGTTGCATTTCTGGAGTGCATTTAGGAGCTTGTGAGAGGAGGGGCACAACTAGAATTTGTATGTGTGTGTGTGTGTGTGTTGTGTGAGGCAGCATAGCCAAGTAGCTGGAGTGCCATCCTGGTCATCAAAAAGTCACGATGCCCAGTTATGTTCAATTGCTGTTGTTGTTGCTTCCTTGTGCAAGAAGCTTTACTCACATTGCTCCAGTCTGTCCAGTGGGAACCTGGTGACCTGTAGTCAACTGGGAAGCAGCTCATATCAATGGGTACTTGGTGTTAACCAGTGAAGCAAAAGCCAACTGTCCATGCTTCAGATGGGTAAAGATCCAGGTGGGAATTTGGGCATACATACCTTCACCTGTGGGACATGGAACAGCATCCTGTGGGTTACTAGTCCTGCTCCAGGAGAATTTGACTCATAGTACCTGAGTAGCACACAGGTGTCCCAGTGCTGGTTCACTGGGTAGGCATGACCATGCTAGCACAATAATCAAAGGCTTTGGTTTTACTTTGTATGTGCGTACGTATGTGTGCATGTGTGTGCTTGTGCATGCATACATGTGCATGCACAGAGTTGGGAAGTTACTTCATGAAAGTAATATATTACATAATAATTGCAAATTACTTTTATATCAATATAATATATTACAGTTACATATTACTTAGAATAAAGAGTAAAATATTACATATTAAGTTACTAACTTAATAATATTACATATTACGTTACTAACGTAATAATATTAGTTACAAATATTAAGTTACTAATTTATCTAAGTTACTTTTTTATTAAGGCAGCTAAGTTAAAGTTAACATATAACAATATGAAGTCATGTGATGCACATCAGTCACGTGTACATGCAACACCTGGGCACCATTATAGAAGAAAGGTTAATGGATTAAGGTGATTAATTAATAGTAGAATGGATAATTGGCAGTAAAATCCATTTATAATGCGTTATTTGTTTATTGTTACTTGTAGTATCACTCATTACATTGCGGTAAAGTTACTCATTAATTTTTGCTTCTAGCAACTCGTAACGTAATAATATTACTTTTTCTGTTACTAGTAACAAATTACAGTTTCCAAAAGTAACTTAAAGTTATATTACTGCATTTGTAATATATATTATGTAACATGTTATATTACGTAACACGTTACCCCATCTCTGTGCACGTGTGTGTGAGCCTGTGGGGAAGCAAATGTCCAACTGTCCTGAGTGATGTTATAGAACCTTGGGTTTCATAGCCTCTCTGTGAGACCTCCTGCAGGTTACTAGAGGCTAAGTGGTAAATATGCATCTAAGTGCTGGTTTGCTAGGTGACAATAACTATGCTTTGCATGGCTGCCGCTGCCAGAGACTTTACTTTGTATGGGTGTGTGTGTATGTGTGCATGTGTGTGTGTGTGTGCATGCGTAAGACAGGTAACATTCCCAGATATGAGTAGCTATCTACAACCAATTAAAGTTTGCAATGTATGGGATTTCTGATTATGCTTATCTAATTTGAATTATTGTACCATATAAAGGTGCATATGTTAGTGCTTTGCCATTGGTGAATGATCTTGATGGTCTTGCTAAATTGATTTAATTTACTTAAATTTAATATGGTATCAATACACACGGTAGTGTGTCGTACAGCCAAGAAAGCCAGTGATCACACACACCATGAGTATATTTAAAGGAAGAAAGAAAACAGCTTTTTCATGCGTGCATAGCTTCATGGCTCCTTCTCCAAAGCACACCATTTTAGCATTATAGCTGTCCCCCAGGTAGGGTACACCACATAGCAAATTTCATTACATTCGCAACAGCCATTTGCGAGATATGGGCTTCACAGTTTCATTTTAATTTCTTTGTTTTTTTCTTCTTATGCAGTACGGGGGCTTCGATTTCTTTTCGCACACCTTGCAAAAATTGCTATAAAAATGCAAATGTGTAACTCGATTGCCTTGATCTTTGGCACAAATGAAGAGCATGTAACGGTGGAATCACGACCAAATTTTCTGTGAATCTGAGAAATATTCAAGGAGTTATGAGCATTTATTCACGTAAAAAAAGATCTAAGTTCTGTCACGACTACAAGGTAAACCAAGTATAGAAATAACTTGAAAATTGGTGTGTAAATAGGCTGTTTATCGTAGCAGTGCCTTTTGATAGTTTGAATAGCAATAGATTCACAGCGGCAAAATTATAAAGCAAAAACCAAGCAAGTGTAAAATTGTGGGATCAAGATACTCTAATAGAGCAGTCGCCACGGGGTAAAAAAGTGTGCAAAAAATGTCAAAAAACCTTACCAGAGTTCGAACCAGGGACCTCCATACCTAACACCTGCATCCTTAACCACTGAACCATACTACTTTGGCTGATCACCTCAATTAATTTCTGCTTTATAAATGAAATTTCTGGTTGAAATCTGCCTATAATCAAACGTTTGTAATTTCATAGATCTACCAATAGAAGTACTAGATTGTTCTAGAACATTCTATGTATGTTCTATAAGAAGTCCTCAAAAAATGTGCACTCTATTAGAGTATTACAATACTGTTATCAAATATTGAATTAAATCATGCAATGAAATACATTTACAAGTCTGTCTTCAATAATCATCATTGTATATACAGTGAACATGGAAAAGAAGAAATGTGAGTAAAAACAAACCTCAAAGTCAGCCATAGGCTGGTTTTGGTGTCTTATAAAGTACAAAAAGAAGTGAAATCCACACAAAAACAGCCAAGCTGTGAAAAAATGGTGCGGCTTTAAAAAGCCTGGGTGAAAAAGTGGTGCGGCCTTAAAGTCTGGGTGAAAAAGTTTTGAAATCAAAGGTGGTAGCCAAGAAATGGCTGCAATGACGTTATTGCTAAAAACTTTTAATAATGGCTGTGTGCATTGTTAAAATTTATTAGCAATAACATCATTGCAGCCATTTCTTGGCCACCACCTTTGATTTCAAAACTTTTTTCACCCAGGATTTTTAAGGCCACACCATTTTTCATAGCGTGGCTGTTTTTGTGTGGATATATTACATTATTATAATAGTCAAATGCTTTATTAGAGTATTTCATATAATTTTAATTGTAGTTACCTAAATATTCTATGAATGCTATCCCCCTAGGGACATGTGAGAAGGCTTAAAGCCTGTGAATATGACCTTATAAAATTTACTTTTTTGTCATTATGTTATTAATAGTTGAAACACAGTGGTGAGGGGTTTGCCTGATATATGCACCCAATGCCTGAGGGAGCGCAGCAAATGAAGACAAGGGTGTACATATCCAAATGTGTGCCGCCGGGCATTGGGTGTACATATCAGACAAACCCCAAACAGGTCTATGTTACCAACTGTTATGTAATACTTCTTAGTTTACTGACATTCATGTTACCAACCAATATGTAATACTTCCTAATTAGTGACTTCCTTAAACCACATACAGTTAGCAATTTGTATTTAAATCTGTACAACTGATTTTTATTTTGAGTGTGGGATATGAAAGTGTCAACCTTTGCACTGGACTATGTGAGAATGGCTAAAAATATCTCTCTGGAGTGTGAAATCCGAGGTGAATTGTAGTGGTGCCTTCCACTGAGACATGTTTTGTTGTCAAAACATTGATGTAGACAGACTATAAGACAATGGAACATGTGGCGCACTGCTAGAAAACAGCAGAATTGATGGTTCTAGTCTTAATGTTGTGTTGAATATCAAAGAAGAATCATGTGAGTGGCTATATTAGTTTGTATTTTCATATTTCACTAGTAGTAAGATACAATTACTGAAGTGTGTGCTGTTTATTGATTGGTGAAATCTCTTTAAAGGGGGGTGCAGTGCATGTGGAACTGTATAGCATGCACTGTCTAGTGTTTCTTTGTTGGTTTGTAGTGTCTTTTTAAAAATTGTACCAACTGCACTATGTCTATTAGGTTTTATGTAAATGTGAAACATGTAAATAGTGAGGGGAAAGTGTTTCAGTGTGTTGGGTATACTTCTAAAGGGTCTGGAATTTCTGACTGCATTCCAATGAAGTTGTAGCATGGCAAAGAATGCTGGAAGTTGTATTCCAGCTGAGTAGTGGTAACATGGCAAACACTGCGCTTGATGAGTAGTGTACATGAACATTGTATACTGGGATTTGTCTTTGATCTCCCCACTAAAGCTGTTACATAAATATAATTGTCCATTTACTTACTATCAAAAAAAAACAAGGACTGACATAGACCTGAGTCAAATATACTCAATATTTTTCCCAAAATGCTTTCAGAAATTTCCCAAAACTTTCACCATTTATGCTTTTCAGGTGTTCCCATTATGCTTGCATTATGCTCCTAGGTTAGCAACATTTCTTACAATTGTCTAGGATCATTTTAATCATCAAATGCTCTATTAGAGTATTTCGCTACAAAGTGACTGTTCTATTAGAGAGTATTGATCTAATGAACCATGTACAATGCATTTGAGTGCTCTATTGCAATTTTCAGTTTCCATTGACTGCTCTATTAGGGAGTATATGGATCTATTTAAACTCCATAGTTCGAAACATCCACCTAATAAGCTATCATTATGCTGGCATAGCACTCCAGCCTATTATGCTTTTTAATACGCTGGCATATTAGACACAGGCCTATACTGACAGCTGACTGCCATTGCAAACACAGGCCTCTTCATTTCTACAATAAAACAAAATTCTATTTTGAATTTATCCAATGCAGGAAGACGTTACTCAGCAACCCTAAGAATGGCATTTCTAATACTGGGCACTGAATTACAGTGCATGCTCAATTACATTGATACAAATTTAATACACCTGTAATATACCATAATAATTATAATATTTTTTCTTCAATTGTAACTATTTTGACTGTTAAAAAAACAAAGGTAATAATAGTAAACCTCAAAGTTCAGTCTGTCAAGAATGATGACTGACTTCACTTGCAGTTAAATCCCTGACTTCATTGTGGCGGATAGATGGAAACCCGCCACAGAGACAAGTAAAGGCATGCTCCACATAAAAGGGTTTACCACAAACACATGTCTGAGGCAAGTTAACAGGTTGCCATCCAAATTTTAAACACAGGGCATCATGGAACTTAACGTTATTCATTATTGTAGTTGTACACATGATCTTTTGTGTGTGCATTAGTTAGAATATTCTTTCCTGCCTCGTGTATGCAATGTGACAAGAGTAGAGTGGCTTTCTTCGAATGTCCCACTTAATATTACATTACCTTACAATGGATACAATTACAATTACAGTACACACGATCTTAAAATTTAGCTCATTTGTAGTACTGCTTGACCTGCTAAAAATATTTCAAAATCCTTTTGTTCAAATGTCTGACATAATATTTATGACCAATCAAAATTTTTACAATACATTTCCTATGGGGAAGCCATATAAGTACAGTGTTCATTACATCCCTTCCCAAACTTGTAATGGAGCCAAACCATACGTGTCTGTTGCTGACACCTTTGCTGTTACCACTAATCATCTGGTTGGCTGAAATGTTAACTCTGTTGAGAAAAAATCCACTTTTAATTTTAGCTATTTTTCAGGATTGAGCTCAACTTGTACTTATTATATGCATGTTGTTTATACATTATCCATAGTATAATGTGTGGGAAGATACACATAAACAACTGCTGCCAATTTGTTTACAAACCTCTTAAATAGTCAAACTAAGTAAAACATACAAATACACATTATAATTTTATACTTACCTAAGACATCCAAAATTAATGTATCAATTGAAGTGGTACCATTTATGTTTACCAAACAGACTAGAAGTCTGCCATTATCAAAGGGAGTCAATTCTTCCAGTGTGAAATTTGCACTATACACTGCTGAATTACCAACTATGATGGGATCTACATCTTCAAATGTATCCAGTGATAATATTGATATATCCACACTGCTTGTGATACCCCTCACTGTTGTTGCATTACATTCCAGCGTAAGTGCTTTATCAGAAATCTGATCAGTTACAGCTCTCAGATGGACCACAGGACTTGGAACTGCAATAACGGATAAACAATATACATATTACCAATTGGCACATGATTGATAAGACACATGACAGTGCATTGTGTGGCTAAGAAAGCTGGCAAGTCACACTGTGTATTTATTAGAAGGAAGAAAACATAATTTTATGCCTGCATAACTCCACTCCAAAGCATACCATTTTTTGCATTATAACTGTTTGCTAGATAGGCTGGAGGCCACACAACAAATCTGATTAGATACGATGAAGCCATCCATGAGATACAGGCAAATAAAGTTATATTTTTCTTCTTTGAGGGGTTTATGTGGCCTACTTCCTCAAAATGTGTGCTTTATTAGAGTAGTATAACCAACAAGTCATACGCGATTACAGCTTCTGTCTTCAATAACCATCATTGTGTCTAGATATGAAAAAATTGGGTAACAAACTCCAAAGCCAGCCATAGAGTACAAAATATGAAATCCACAAAAAAAAAACAGCCAAGCTGCAAAAAAATGGTATGGCATTCACTAAAAAGTGGTAAAATCAAAAGTAGTGGCCAAGAAATGGCTGCATTGATGTTAATGCTAATGAATTTTAATAGTAATGATGTTCGGACTTAATAAACTTTGATAATGGCTGTGAACATTATTAGTATCTTTTAGTATTAACATCATTGCATCGATTTCTTGACTGCCACCTTGGTCACTATCTTTAATTTCATAACTTTTTACCCAGGTTGCAACCTTTTCCTCACAGTTTGGCTGTTTTTGTGTGGATAAACGTTTGTACCTGTCCAACAATTTGTTTTTATTAACCATGTATTTATTTCAATGCCTCTCTTTTATGATCAAGATGTAACCAGAAAACAATGAATATGCATGCTAAAAATTTATTACCAATGTTAATTGTTATCATGTACAGTACTTACTAATAAGGTTTTGGAGTTCCACAGATAATGAATCAACATCTTCACCAATCTTTATATCACAAGTGTACACCCCTTCATCACCTTCCATCAAATAGTCAAATTGAAGGATTGTTGTATAAGTGTTACCATCAGAAAATGTTGGAATAATGGACACTCTATTGTCTTCTGTTATAACCCCATCAGGTCCTACCCAGGTTAGAGTTATTTCACTTGCATCTGTCCTAAACGCTGTTGTTACTGAACAAACAATGTCCTGCATTTCACCAACCAACGCTCGCATGACTCCAGATGGTTGCAGTGTAATTGTTGGAATAAATTCTGCAAAACAAATACCAAAATAAAGCAATTAGTAATGTGTTACACCATGCTTGTTATTTAAGAAATATAATTGCCACAACAAGCTTTGTAAATTGCATGATCAATAGTAGAGGAAGAAGGTAGATGTTCTTCAACTTTTATTATAAAAACTAGAGCTTATTCAATATAGCATCAAGGCATTTAATATGTGTACGTTGCACTGGTTATACGCTACCATTATATAAGGATTGTACCTCTGTTTACATTCACTTAAGTGCATTCAATAAATCAGTAATATCCATGTACTTTAGACGTATAGTATTTGGTCAACCTTAATAAAGTGAAAACATTATTTGAATGAATTCAGACTAAAAAATCTGTGGAGAAAACATATCCTTATAGAGCCACACCATGGTTGAATTTTTCCTTATGAGTCAAGAAAGTTACACGTTTTCTGGTTTCCCATATACGTACTATACAGATTGAGCATAAACAACTATATTGCTTGAAACTTGTTTTGTAGCTTATAATAACAGTACATGTAATACCTGATAGTTGTAAGTCATATGGTTCACTGGTGTACTCCACACCATCAATGACAACAGAGCAATTTAATATTCCACTGTCAGTTACCTCTATTTCAGTGATGCTAATAGTTTGTTCCACTTCCATGTCAGCAATACATCCAGTAGAACAAGCCCAAATAAAATCACTATCATTAAATGTCAGTGTAGAGTTGACCTCACAGGTGAAAGTGATGTTGGATCCAATCAGGTGTTCAAAAGTATTATTACCATCATCAACAAGGTTACCAGGAGGATCACTTACAATGGTAACAATGATATCTGTGTAATAAAATTAAATTATTAGACTCCATAGTGCTAGACTATATAGTAGCAATCATGACACTTTCTTACAAAAATGCAATTAGTATTGGCCAGAAACCATACTCACAATAAATTACAGTTCTATAAATTGTTCAGTTGTTCAGTATTTACCCTCATTTTACCAGTATAAAAATTGCGATACATACAATGGACCTTACAGTATATCACACTAGACCTATCCTTGTTTCCCTATTTTTTCTATGATATCCCTTAGATGACCTCCTTTGTTTTCCTACTTTTTTCTATGATCTCTAAGGGATCATAGAAAAAAGCAGGGAAATAAGAGATCATAGACAAAGTAGGGAAACAAGGGAGGTCATGCACCAAAACCTGCAGATATACTAGTGTGATGTCAATTTGGATAAGTAATCGAACTTAAAATTCCTAAATTTTCCTCATACTTGTTTTTAACTTTTTTTTTTTGCAACATTGCTATGACTGGTGAACCTGCACCAGCGTTGAAACCGGGTCACTACTGCTGACCCGGATTACCCACTGACCTGGATAGCAATCTGGGTCAGACCCAGATTAATTAAAGCCGAGGCGTGCAATAAGGGCTATATTTCGGCTAGTCTCGAGCGAGCGAGACTATGTTTTGAGCGTTCGATTTGTGTTGAGTAAATCCAGACTTTGGAATTGCAACTTCAGCCTAGCTGTTACGGTACGTTGAAGACCAAAAAAAAAAGGTCATCACTTACTGACAATAGCTACCCCTCACCAAAGATACCCTCAGTTTCGTGCTACATACTACATTTACTAATAAATGGGTGTGGATGAGCGTATGTTTGTAATGCGATAAGTGGGTGTGGTTCACGAAAGAACTACGCGATAGCGTTTATAAGTTTCCACGTCATCAAACGAACAATTTCGTTTCTCACGTGATCCAATCCGGGTCAGACCCGGATAATTTGTAAACTGGGTCGGACCCAGATGACCCGGAGAAAATGTGACCAGGTTTACCCAGATGACCCGACCCGGTTTTAAAGCTGACCTGCACATACCACATCAAAAGAAAATAAAGGGCCACAGTAAACGTTTTTGTTTGAATGCGCACCCAAGCAATCGATCAATTACTGATTTGAAATTGAAGTAACCATTCTGCTTTGCTTGCAGCTATGTTCAGCCTGTTACACAGCAAAGAGCAGTATTAGAAATGCCTCTGCAATTAATCCAGCCACCTTGGAAAATCATCACACAATTCCACGCATATAGGGAAGCCATACACTGTACTACTGCAAATCAACACTTAGTACTGTCAACAAAAAGAAATAGAACACAAAGGAGGACAAAGGTAAGTCCATGATGTGTATTTTACATGCTGCAGTATGCCAAAAGGCACATCTCGGGATGAACAGACATTGAACAGTGAAAAATCAAACCCATAGCCTTAGCTGTTATCGAGCTATGCTTGTCTGAAGGAGTCAGGCAGGCAGACAGTTAGTAAGTTAGAAAATTCCATTGAATATTTAAAAAAATTGTAGCTACCTATCAAAAGCATTAAAGGTCATACTGAAGGCACTTTTGGGCTTGGTTATACCTAGCCTATATTTCCAAGGCTTCAGGATGGTTTTTGAAGCTGGTTTTTGTCCAAAAAACCCAAACCTCCATGATTCCCAATATGCAGTACTATATCAAGCGTGTGGCCCAAGAAGTTGGCATGTAACACCATGAGTATGTTGACAGGAAGAAAGAGAACTTAATTTTCACCCATATGTAGCTCCGTGATCTCTTATCCGATCGGAACCAAATTTGGTACAAAATTTGCTGCCTGGGAAGGAGCTATGAGAGAAAGACTTGGGATGGCATGATTGATAGGACTGAATAATAATGCACACCACACACACATTCCATCACAAATCACTACTATATTGTATTAGTATAATTATTCTAACAAATTTAAGGAAAAATTAGAAATTTTAAGTTCGATCATAGAAAAAAAGGTAGGGAAACAAGGGAAGTCGCCTATACCTGCAGATATACTAGTGAACATTTAATCCCTAATCCAGTCTATATCCAAGACCAAGACTGAATTAGGGATTTAATGTTCACTAGCATGTCTGCAGGTGTATGCGACCTCCCTTGTTTCCCTACCCTGTACTTCTTTTCTGTGATTCCTAATTAAACTTAAAATTTCTAATTTTTCCTTAAACTTGTTTGTTTACTTTTTTGCAACATTATTATGACTGGTGAACCCACGCATACCGCATCAAAAGAAAGGATGGTACCGGAATTAATGTTTTCATCTGAATGCGTCCCCAGCTATCAAAAACTGCTTCAATAGTGCAGTGGCTATGTTCAGCCTGTTACATAACATTGCAAACAAAGAACAGTGTTACAATCATCTCTGCAATCAGTCCACTTACCACAGAAAATAAGGACGATTCCCATTTACAGATGTACTGTAGGGAAGCCATGCATCGTGCTACCGTGAATCCACATCTTGGATGTCAGCAAAAAGACTGAAATGGGACACAAAGGAGGACAAAGGTAAGTCCATGATGCATGCATTGTATGTACTGTGGTATGCCAGAAGGCACATCTTGGGATGAAGTGACATCGAACAGTGAAAAAATCAAGCCCATAGCCTTAGCCGTTATTGAGTTACGCTTGCCTGAAGGCATCAGGAATTTATTCAGTAGAAAATTCCATTGAATAACTTTTTAAACAATTTTTGCAACAATTTATTGGAAGCCTTTAGGATCATACTGAAGGCACTTTTGGGCTTGGTTATATACCTAACCAAATACTGCCAAGGTGCTAGGATGGAGTTGTGAATCTGGTTTCTGGGTGAATTTTTTTAGCTAGGAAAACTCAAATCCCAAATACCGTACTGTATGATTAAAGTCCATCAATTCTCTACACACTTAGGAGCCCGGCGTAACATGGCTGTCCAGTTGGAGATCTTCTGTAATGCCTTAGAGGCAGCCTTCCTATGTACACGGCCTTCACTAAAGGATGTGCTGGAGTCATTCATTTGTAGATCAGAGTCTTATATACATTGAGTATTATCATCAGGGGTTTCCTGAGAAGTATTGTCATCTGAGTTGGAGATGTCTAGGGGATATAGTTTCACTATAGGACAAGTTCTATAATTACCCATTCTAATGTGGGTGGCACAAACCAAATTGTCCCTTCCTCTTATGAGTTCCTCTACAATAGCTAATCTCTATTGTAATCTGGGCTTGTCATCATGTACCTACCGTTATGGCCTGTTGGTTGTTTCCATGCAGAAATCTTGTTATTAATTAATTAACCCTCTCACCACCACAACCACTGTATGACATTTTAGATATATATATGCCTGTAGCATCACATTCTAAACACTTTGTACTTTGAATCAAGCATTTTAGTACCCCCTGTGCTTATCCTGTAGCGGGCACTCCCTTATAGTTAAGTGAATGGTTACATGGATAGCTGGTCTCTTGTGCACCATTGCAAGGTTAGATGATGCAATTGCGCACTTTTGGAATGTTGATAACAAGCATAGTAGACGATTGTTCGAATTGATAATGGCACTACTAATAAAGAGAAATAATAAGGAGAGAGATTATGCAGGTTATAGTGGCATGTTGCTACTTTTGTGCATCTCGAAACAGTGACCTTGTGCTTGTATATGCATGCGCACTTGCTTAAATGTTGGAAAACCAGGCTTAGAGATAATCGCTTCAACTGTAAACAAGTTAGCAATGATTATTGTATTATTATATAACCAGTGCTAGCCTGTAAAGTTGCAAAATTTCATGTTTGGTTCACTTAGATACATTTTTGCACTTCAAAGTTAAATAATGGCTTTGTGGTTGCTCTTGTGTAAGAAGCAACTCGATAATTGAATTCCTAGTTCTATAGCAAGTAATTTGGACTATTATAGGATTACACGCTATGGTGTGTAAATGACAGCAGTTTAGAAGCAGTAGTAGCCTGTACAAATTTGGCGGTGAGGGGGATTTATTAAACTCCTTCAATGAGGTCAAATATTCCCTTTTCCATCATAACCAAAATTGATTGAAGAGTTGAGTGTGTTGCTCTACTTTCTTCCTCATACTGCTACTATTGATATAAGTTGGATCTTGTAACTCTTCTGTGTCATCTAGGTGGTAAGAAACTGATTGAAATCTCTGGCCATATAATAGATGAGTGGTTGTAGATCATTTAAGTCAGGCAACACAATGTCAGAGGTCAATCATTTAGCGTTGTTTGATCTCTACAATGATTGTCTCTAGTTTGTTCAATGTGACAAATGTTCTTTCTAAGGTTTTCTTCAGTGCTTGGTTTGTTAAACCTATCATGTGCTCCCAAAAGCCACCGTACTATGGCACACTTTTGAGCATAAGGTGCCATCTTACATTGTGACCTTCTAGAACTTCCTTGAGTGTCTCTGATGTTACCCACTTCTTCAGTACCTCCGCAGCAGCAAGAAATGTGGATGCATTGTCAGGTATGATTGTATGTAGTACTGATTTCTTACTGGAGAATCTCCAGAAGACCAGCAAGAAGGTTTCTACAGTAATGTCAACTACTATTTTGAGGTGAACTGCATATGTTGCAGCACATGTGAAAAGGCAAATGTATACCTTTCTCTTTCCTTTGCCATCTTTAACATAAACAGCACCAGTGAAATCCACTCCAGTTACACTAAGAGTGTGGATTCTGTGACACATACTTTAGGTAGTAGAGGAGGGTCTGAAGGTTGATAGGGCTTGCCCATACGCTTGTTACAAATAACAGATTTTCTTAGTAACTTCTTAACTTACTGTTGGATAGAAGGTATCCAGTAGAAAGTTGATATACTGTATGCCTTTAACAAGACATCTAATGAATTCTCCATTTTTTATGGGACCACACAGCTACGGTTGAAGCTTTCTTAGATTATGAATCCATCTAAGGGCATAGGCAGTGCTGTATCAGGAAATATCAATGAGACACAAAATATTGTTATGAGTTGCAGTAGATCCTGCCATGTGGACATTGGGTGCAGATTCTGTGTCCTCTTCTGCTTGCTTAGAGACAGAGTACAGGAGTAGGATAACACAGGCGGACCGTTTATGTTCAGCCCGGACCATTTATGCACTGGCATGAGTGGTCCAGGGGGACCAGTTATGTAAGTACAAGTGGTCCGTCTGGACCATTTTTGACAGCATAAATGGTCCGCCCGGACCTTATATGCCCAGACCATTTGTGCGTTGACAGTTCGAAAGAACATTATCTTTGAACAGGCGTGCTTTAATAAGATATGCCAGCTGCCAATGAGTCTGTCGAGCAATTTATTACTGATGTACACCGTCTGGCAGATAACTATGAATACGGAGTAATGAAAGAGGAACTTGTGAGAGATCGTTTAGTAGTGGGGATTCGAGACCATGCCCTATCAGAACGTCTGCAGATGGAAGCAGAGCTCACGTTAGACAAAGCCAAAAGGTTAATCCGTCAGCGTGAAGCAGTGAAGGAGCAACAAGAAGAGCTGAAACAACCAAGTAAATGGGACACATCTCTAGATGCAGTAGCTAAAATGGGTCCCAGAAGGAAACTACCAGCGATACCAATGAAACAACCCTTAGCTCAACAGATTTGCAGAAGATGTGGGAAAAACTCCCATCCACGACAATTGTGCCCGGCGAAAGAAGTGCTATGTTACTGCTGCAACAGAAAAGGACATTATAGCAGTCAGTGTTTATCCAACACAGATACTCCTCAGACTAGGGGCATACACGAACTCTCCAGTCAGTCAGATCACTCACAACTGGAAATACCGGACAAATATCTGGACACTGCGGAAGGCAGCAAAAGAACATGTGGGCTATAACAATTCTAATGCAAGGAAAACCAATGATTGTCAAAGTCGATACTGGTGCTGAGGTTACTGCCATATCGGATTCTACTTGGTAGTTTTTAAACCTCACCAAGCCTTTAGAAAAGACAGGAGTGTCACTTTATGGTCCAGAGCATAATCTTGAATTTGGTTGCTTCTCTAGAGCATAATCTTGAATTTGAAAGCGTAATTTTGAGCATAATAGTCAGGATGGATACAGACCTCAGATGCAGAAGTAAAGGTCTCCAGCAGTTGACTACAAAGACCCAGCGGTAACTATGTTCAGCAAAGATTAAACACTCCACATTTCATTGAAGTTTCAAGTGGTGAAATGGTAAACACACAAAATTCTGCACACAAAATTTGACCTGTTTTTTGAACTTTACAACTTCATAACTTTTAATAATTGTATATAATCATCTGCAATTTTCCATGAATAAAGCTACAGTATCTGGCTGCACTTTGATGCAAAGAGCAGCTTGGTCAGTGTAAGGAGTCAACTGTTACAACATTTCATTTGCTGGTTTTTTAAATGAGTGGAAAGGTATGTTTTGCAAATCCAGTCACAAATTTAGTTAACATAGTTTTATCAATTTCAGTGCCTAAAGCACTTTTTTCCCAAGAAACCGCCCTATAGCATTTTCAACATCTTAAACATGCGCATAGAAATAATTATTACATAGAAAGTGTTGTTATCATTTAATTTGCTTCTGTTATACTTTTAGCGAACCCCTTAATAAGCTCTACAGTACAGTAGGTATAATGGTAAGCTTTGTGGTTTATCAGAAACAAAAATTGCAATAATTTAGTCTTCATTTATTAAGGGGTAAACGGTACTACAGTGTCATCATGGAAAGACATGTCATTGTTGACTGCTAGGCCCTGGTCGATTATGCCGGCATAATTTAAAGCATAATAGGTGACCAAAAGCATCAAGCGTAATGCCAGCACAATAGGCACGATATTTGAAATTGTAATTAAAATGTGCAGTACGTGTGCCTGAAAGAAAGCAAATAATCACAGCCAATAGTACTATTAATGCATTTCGTATCTTATTAAACTGTTTCTTTGTTGGTCATTCACACTTTTCAGAAAGAAGATTGAGACACTCTAATAGAGCAGTCGCTTACTCTAATACAGCAGTCAGAAAGGCTGATATACTCTAAACAAACAGACCAGCTCTAGAGCATTATCTTGATTTTGAAAGCATAAATTTAAGCATAATAGGCTTAATTTTTGAGCAATGCTCAAAGCATAAGAGATAAAATTTTGGGCATAATAGGCTGGGGCCTATTGACTGCAGGTGATTCACTAACTGGCTACATTTCTTCACCAAAGGCAACATACACACTGGTTGGAAATAGTAAAAGGTGATCAATATGTTGATCATTGATAAGTACATAACAATTTCTTTGTTGAGTACATAAAGAGGAATTTGATGATCCACAATACTGTATGTTCTTGTTTAGTACATTTATAATATTTGTTTGTTGTTCCATGATTGTGCTCTATCACTCTTCATGCTACTGATGAATAATTCTTATTTCAGGAGTATTTCACCATAACTGTATTACTTATTATTGGTATTGAGTGAAAGTGTATACATGGTATTTTCATATTATGCACATATACAGTATGCAGGGCAGTAGATGGACCATTACACACCTTGTCGATTAGTACTAAATATCCACATTCCGAGATTATCCACATTGCTGGTCCTTGTAATACCAATGATCTCTGAAGTCCCCGATCCCAGGATATTGAAGAAGTTCTCTCCATCACCAGCATCATATCCAGCAGTTGCTGCATTCCCACCAAGTCCATTTGTTCCTCCAGATAAATCACCAGTTGTCCATTGTATTAGTCCATCAGCATACAGGAATATTATATAAGACTGTACTCCATTAGTTGCAAGCACACATTGAAATGTGTTCCTCTAGAAGCAAATAAGCACAAAATTTAGATATAAATTTACTGGCAAATTCATCAATCATGTACCTAAAATGACTAATCACAGTTTATCATACTTTGTGTGGGAGGATCAAAGTGCTGTCACATGCTGTATTTTCTATATTGTACCAATTAACTACATAACTGTACTCTATGAGTCATACAGCACAGTTATGTGGCTAAATGGGCAAATACAGTCCAGTATAGATATGCAGATAACTGGGAAAATACAGTACAGTTATGCAGTACAGTTATGTAAGGAGTGTTATGAAAACAACCTCACTCAGACAGCATGATCAATCATGTGTATGACACTGGAAATCACTAAAACTAGCCAGACTAATCCTACCAGTTGATTCTATGGCTAGAAATAGATTATATGAACAGTCTGACGGCACGATAGATCATGTGTGTGACACTGACAAATTCTAAAACTAGCCTAACTAATCATATCAGTTCGTTCTACAACTACAAATAATGACAACTTACTAATAGTCTGATCACCGAAGATTGAAGTGATTCAGGTACCCAAGAAAATCATTCTGAGCAAGATTACCAGGAAGTACAATAAAACACTTAAAGCACCGCCTATGCTTTTGTGTATGAAAAATACAGCATTCAGGGGTGTCTCACAAGGCAAATACAGCACTCGGCATTGCCCTGTGCTCTATTAGCCTCTCAACACACACCCTTGTGCTGTATTTTCTGTACACCCATGCAGTGGTGCTTTAACTATAACATATTGTATGTTGTGTACAGCAGTGTACTATATGAATGAGTATTGGTCTCTCTCTTATACTTGTTAGTCACAGACCAACATGTATATCACTTATTACTGTTGTACTTTACCCTGTACAGTAGGAATCTCCCTAAAATGATGCATCTCCCATGAAAACCTTCATAGAAACGTCTTACACGATGAAAAGCACCTATATGGAAGAATCTCTTTTAAAACAAGTTGATGTTGTGCTACTTCTAAAAACCAGGCGCCATTTAGCTAGCTAACTCATCTGGGATTAACCATAGATAGTATATGCTACTATGAATTAACCAACTATGTATTACTACTTTACAATAGGGTAGTTTTGGGTTGTGCAATAATATTACTAGCTAATTCTATAATTTCGTAATTCATGAAATTTCTGTAATTAATTGCGTTGCTATGCATTGCTAAGGAAGCACTTGGTAAACAAACCACATTTATCAACATATTACACACAGGAGTATCTTTTAAACTGTTTTGTAGTTTGACTATTGTGTTTTTTCCCACAAATTCTCTTGACAAAGCCTCAAAGCTACTCTTCATTTTCGTTCGCATATGTAAGGGATACGTAGTCTCGTGTAGCCAGACCCATTCTTCGTGTACTGCTTATCGATTGATAATTATAAGCGCCTAGCTGCGAGAGGCTAGGCACAGCTAGGCACTCTCGCAGCTAGGCGCTTATAATCAGTGTTGCCATGCTGTGAATAAAGTTCATAGATTTATGAACTTTTTGTCTTGTTTGTGAACCTGAAATAATCTATGAACTTTTTATGAACTTTTGGCTGATTTGTGAACCTGAAATAATCTATGCACTTTTTTGTGAACCTGGAGTAATCTGTGAACTTTTTATGAACTCTTGGCAATTTTAGGTGGTAACCTTTTTTTTTTTTTTTTTTTGCTCTTCAGTGCCCTACTAACCCAGAGATCCACCTATTTATAATGTGTAGGCTAGTTTTTGGAAAGTGACTATGGATTTATGAACTTTTTATGAACAAATTTATTTTTTCACATGAACATTTGGAGCAAATCATCTGGCAACACTGCTTATAATTATCAGTCGATAAGCGCCACGCGAAGAGTGGGTCTGGCTATGCGAGACTAAGGGATATGCCCCCTTTCAACTCGAAGCAATAGGCTATTCCTGGTAGTGTAGAGGCCTGCACCATTGTTTTCAGTTGTTAAACATCTGAAACCTCAAAGGGAAGGTAGTTTACAAAGTCTGAGGAAAGTTGCCACACCTGTATTTCAGTCTGCCAAAAAGAAACCACCTCAGAGCAAAGTTCACCTGTGCAGAAGTTTTCATTTCGCTTTTACTCCTTACGTAAAAGCTGCTTTTACCATTATTTAACGATTTTGCTCACATGGGTGCGTACGGACAACATAGATTGGTAGATAGGTACACACACACGTTTTTTACAAAAACAATTTCAGTAAACCAGGTGTGTGCCCACAGCTGGCCTTCAGCCGGCTGTGGGCACGCACCTGGTTTAAAAAACAAAACACTGTACAGAAGAATGAATACTGAGTTTTAAAAAGGAAATTATCTAAACCTTTTATATAGTTTGCCTGCCTGCCTGCTTTCCAGCCAGACTGACCACAGTCACAACTGGAGGCTAAACCGTATGACCACTGCATTACACCACAATAACAAATGCATCAATGGCATGTGATTTTGGGGTTTTAATGACTGTCTGTCGTCTGTACCTTACCTTTTCTCAAGCTGGTCATCAGAACAAAACCATATCAAAGCATTACTTTTCTACATTGACACTTCCATATTCAGATGCTACAAAATTATTTAATGCATTTATGTTGTTTTAGATAGTATACACTAAATAAAATCATACGGTAGTAGATGGCTAAATGAAGTCACACATGGATTATTACTGATTTCATACTAATGTGTATTATTTTGCTGTTTCTTTGCTGACTATTCACACTTTGCAGAGATTAAATCACAAATCAAAATATGTGACCAGGCCTGCAAAAATAGGGCATGTGGGCACATGATATTTGCCTAATTTTTCTAACTTTCATCACTCATACCATTTTGTACCATTATGTTATGGTATTGCAATTTTCAGCACTTAATTAGTATGCATTTAATTGGCTTTATGATGAAAGTTACAGAATGCAAATATTTGTTTCCAGTACTGAGATATGACCTGTAGAGTGATGGAGTGTAGTTTGTGCCCACATGCCCTGTTTTCACAGTGCCCGGTCACATATTGTAATAAAACCGTCACCCTGATGAAACAGCTGTTTACTGATATGCTGTAATAAAGCAGTCAGCTGCTCTTGAACATAATACTTTTGAACATAATAATTATGCTTGAATTTTGAGTATTGCTCAAAAGGATAATAAGGGATTTCAGAGTATATTACTGGGCTGGATTATTGGACTTTTATAAAGTTTTTTCAAACACCTGTTTTGTATGACCATTACCTTTTAGTCCACATGATTAAGGTTCTCAATGTATTATCTTGCTTATTAGAGGCACATATAGCTAACTGTGGTCTAGTTTTAGTGGTCTGTTACTCAATTTGAGTTCACACCCTTCTAATTTACACTAAAATAATATTAATGTACATAGTTTTTCACAAATATATGCATCCTTACATGCTTGCTAGATTGTGTGTGTGTGTGTGTGTGTGTGTGTGTGTGTGTGTGTGTGTGTGTGTGTGTGTGTGTGTGTGTGTGTGTGTGTGTGTGTGTGTGTGTGTGTGTGTGTGTGTGTGTGTGTGTGTGTGTGTGTGTGTGTGTGTGTGTGTGTGTGTGTGTGTGTGTGTGTGTGTGTGTGTGTGTGTGTGTGTGTGTGTGTGTGTGTGTGTGTGTGTGTGTGTGTGTGTGTGTGTGTGTGTGTGTGTGTGTGTGTGTGTGTGTGTGTGTGTGTGTGTGTGTGTGTGTGTGTGTGTGTGTGTGTGTGTGTGTGTGTGTGTGTGTGTGTGTGTGTGTGTGTGTGTGTGTGTGTGTGTGGGAAATGTTTTTCTGGCTAACTGTTAGCACTATATAATTGTTGCAATTTGCTAGCAAGGTTGCCAAATCAAGTGAGTATGCAGACTACTGCAATGCAATATCACTAATTTTATGTTAAAATATGATTGTAATTGCAAAACTGACTGAATTTTATGTCAATGTGTGCTATTCAGTTTACAGAAAGCTACATTAGACAGTGCACAATGCTTGTAGTATTGCAAGCAGTAAGTAACTTACTTCCAAAATGAACTCTTATGTGATTTTACAGTCAATAATGAGCATGCTTTATGCCTTATGGTGGATGGTGTTGATTTATAAGAGGCTTGAAGTGGCTATAAAATAAGAACTATTTGAGACCAGTAGTCCAGACCAGTATTCTAGTCCATTAAATAGATGCACCTGATAGCAAACTATTTTAAAGCATAAATTGGCTTAAGCCTAATAATCAAACAGTACGGTAGTAATGTTTAAGTAGGGATTGCCCCAAAAGTGACATGTACCATTGAAAATTCTGCCTTTAAAACTATTCTAAAGACACCTTACATTACAAAAATTACCTCTATGGAATCATATGTGACCCAGTCTGAAGAAAACCGGTCTTATCACCCATGTCAGCAGATTCGATTGTTCACCCAGGACATGAAGCTACATGAATAAACTATCTAATTCCACAATAAAAAATCAGCTAGACTTGAGTGGTCTGGTTTTGCTGGCTGCTTTTCCCAAGCCCAGTGACGATCTGTATGTGTGGTGTGGGGCCTTAATGGAGCTCTGGTAAGCCTGGGTATGACTATATGTGGCTGTACAGCTCTGTGGTGTTGAATAAGTACCTCTGCTGTGAATTTCCTTTCATTTTAGCCAGTTTTGAGATCTCAATGTCCCAAAACATGGCCTAATTCATCCCTACGCCTTCCTTTTCAAATTTTAAACACCATCTTGCCTGCCTTCCAGGGCCCCCGCCTCCCACCCAATTTGCAGCTTGCCTGATACAGTCAACCTCGGTTTAAAAACTATCTAAAATGGTGGGAAACTTAGTTGTTGGCTACTTGCACAGTGGATGCTCTGGAAGGTAAGGAATTGGTGTAAAATGTGTGAAAATTTGGTACACATGGTTTCAACCATTGGTGAGTTACAACACACTAAATACTTCAAACCGGCATTTCTCGATACTTTTAAATAGGCGATAGGTCCAGTTTTCCCACATATTAGTCTGTCTAACATCAACTACAGCATTAAAAACAAGAATGCTGTTATTTGATGTACAGTAGAATCACCAAAACTTGAATTTGTCTACCAGCCTGCCTGCCTGCCCGACCAGTTTCTGGCAAGTATGAAGTCCAAACAAAGTAGCGCATGACCAACATTTTACACCACAATAACAAACTCTTAGTGGCATGTACCTTTTGGTGTTCTGATGAGTGTGTGTCCTCTGTGCCTTATTTTTACTTTTATCTTCAGTCAGACTGGTCATCGTCTTCTTCATGCAATGAAACCATATTGAGGTATTAGCTTTCCATATCAAAATTTTCCTTGAGCAGCATATAGTACTTAGACACTGCAAAATTATTTAAAGTGTATACACTGGGTGTAACTTCACAATTGGTATGAGACCACATCCATTAATGGATTAATAACGATTGAGCGCGAGACCATATCTCTTAACAATCTACTTACAATACTTGGTCACAATGACCACCACCCCTATTATTAGTCTAGCTGTAATTACAATACTAGCACAGTGAAAATATGAAATAGTCACATGCACCCTTGTAGATGAAAGGCTGACTCAAGATGCTCTAATACAGCAGTCACCTTAAGGTTATGGGATAGTGAGCAACTGTCAAACAAAAATTTTATTACGTAATTAAGGCGGGCTTGGTGTTATTGTGTTGTGTATCAGCTGGTAACAGGCTTAAATTGTTGGGAGAATCTTAGCGTGCTGACTGGACAGTTACAAGGTACAAGAAAACACACGTAATAGTACAAGATAACATAGATACAACACACTTAGCAACTGGCGCACCTGCAAGCGCATGCGTAGTTTTGCTGACTAATGGCGATATTTTCCTGAACCAAAAATCAGGACTGTCAAACTAGTTGTTAACATTTTGTATAAACAGACTACTAGTCTGGCTTCTTGTCTAGGTCCTGATGGAACCATTTGTTAGAAATAATGTTTCTAGTGCTTGTGATATCAATTTAAAAATTAATTTTGTGACCACAGTATCTTGCTTTAGGCCATATTGTAGTCATATTTCAGCAACTATACACATTATTCACAAATCCTCTTGTCAGTCCCTCACAAGTGATGCTCTTCAAACCTTAGAATTGTTAGTAAGTTCTCATGGTTCTTCATTGGTCTGATTTTTGGTTCACAGTTTACACTAATTGGCATGGGGACAACTCATGTTTCCATAACAACATTTGAATTCCATGTCGATTAATGAGAAGTTAAGAATGCATAAATATTTGGTAACAATGCATTAAGAAAAATCAAACCCCTAATCATGAAAAATGATCGATAGTGTACATGTGGGGTTTACAGTATCCCGTAACCTTAAGGGAATAGTCACACATTTATAGCTGTATGCACTAACAAAACCAGACAGACTAGGATATTTAAAGATTATTAGTTTACAATGAGGTAGGCATACAAGTGATAAAAAGTAGTGAAACAAGAGATGAATGAACATAACTCAGTGGGAAAATCCCTACTTTGGCATTGAACAAAATGGTAATATTGTTATAATATACCAATGTAGGGATTTCACACAGAGCTATGCTGTAATACAATTATTCTCATCTTTCGTTTCATTACTTTTTATTGTTCGGACCCCTACCTCATTTTAAATTAATTAAAAAAAATACAATTGAATATTTTATTATTACTAAAAATACACAACAAAAGTGTTCCAAGCAAGTACAATAGCCTTCAGTTTTGCAGCTCTATATGTAACACAATTGCAACACAAATGCATTATATAAATTATGCATGTACAATTACCCGATCAGTTCCACTGTTAAAGTAACCAATGGAATCCCATGTAGCTATCAACAGGTGAGTTGGAGTAAATGACACTGACAGCCCATCCTGTATTTCTCTTGAAGCTCTTTGAAGTAAAGTAAGATTGGTGGTCTCTTGAAAAAACACATTTCCACTCCCATTTGTTCGGGTGTCTGTGTCAGCCCAGTATGGAGCAATCAATGCTTCTCTACTATTGCTAGGAAATCTGCTAGGAATAAACCGACTAAAACTATTTCCAAAACTAATTATCCCATTATTGTTGACCTGTATAAAGTAATAATAAACATTCACTAGCTAGTAGCTACTGATTATATACACTACATGATCATAGGAAACGGGCATATGCTATAATGCTTACTGTATGTATAAATGTGTCTACAAGCTTTATAATTGAATAACAGAGTAATGCATGGTAAAGGGAAATTATATCTAATCCTAAACAGCCAAACTGTACAAAAGGTGTGGTTCCCAAAAAGGCTATGGTGAAAAAACATGTGAAATCCAAGGTGGCGGCCAAGAAATGGCTGTGATGGTAGTTAAAAATTTTAATAACCACAATTCAGATGTATTTGGTGCCAAGACCAAGCAGCACCAAATTCACCTGAGTTGTAGTGATTAAAATTTGTACCGTTACCCTACCATCACAGTGCATTTCCTTGCTGCCACTTGGATTTCACATATTTTTTCACCATGGCATTTTAGGAACCGCACCCTTTTTTACATTTTGGCTGTTTTGGATTAGATATCATTTCTTTTTGTACTTGTATACACCAAAGTGTTTGTGTTTGTTTACACCAAAGTGGAGGCTTATTAACCTGTCTTCCTTCTTCCTTCCGTTTTCTTTCTTCCTGTCAATATACTCAGGGTGTGGCACGCCGGCTTCTTCACAGTACTGTGTGTCTTGATACTGTAGTCTAATACAGTACTTGAAATCTTTGCATTTGTGACATCAAATGAAAAAGTGCACTCTATTTTCAATATAGTACAGTTGAAATGTAAACTGCACTTTGTTGTCCACTAACTGTACTTTATGAATCTTCAACACTACTAGTCAGTTCACATTCACCTAAGCCCTCGTTTTTTTGTTAATTAACTCTTGTTACACGGGCCAGCTGTACAAATAATTGTCAATGATACAAGTGAGTTATGAGGTTTAAAAATATCCCATACATTTAGTATGGATGATTCAGATGCACAAAAATATTTGAAATATAAAACATGCTTGTTCCAGTACAAAATCATTAGGAGCAAACGCATGTTGATCTCATTAATACTACTGGTTTTGGTGGGGGCTCAGGTGAACTTGTACTGACTATAAAACACATGCATCAGTGGTTTGCTGTCAACAACCCTCAGTATAGATGGGTGCGGCCAACATCATACTGGAACTCAGTAATCAGCAGCTTAGTTCAGAGAAAATACTAAGTAATGATCATTGCACTAATTAACAGGCCTACAAGAAACACAGAACTCTAGCAATAATGTACACCTGGACTGTTAACATTCACCTGGACTACTGTTAATATGTGCAAGCATGTACAGTAAGTGTACAACGAAGGTTCCATTTTAGGGTGATTTGTATATGGCACTTCAATGCACTAGAACATGCCATAAATAATTTAAAGCATTGCCTTGCTTATACTATACTCACTTGGTGTTTAGCCTCGATGCTAAGCGTTTGGCCTTGCCTCATGTACTATTAGAATTTTGGCTGCACATCTGGTATTTTATTTCTTCATAGCACTCACACACTCACAGTGATGCTTTAATATAACTATACTAAAGTAGGTCATTAGCTATGAGTCATAAGGAAACATGTACTGGTGCTTTCTAATGACAGAGAAGTTCTTAATGCATTTCTATGCAAAATATATTAATTCAAACCAAATATGTGAAACTCCACTGTGTGCTAGTACACAGTTACAAACATCACTATTATAATTATCATGATTCACTTACAAATAATCTTCTGTAAGTTCGGTCAAAAAAGATAAAGTCTTCTTCCAGATTAACTGGTGGCGAGGAACCATCATCAGTTGGTTCTACTGTATTATCATTTGTGTCTAACCCAAATGGGTAAAACTATTAGAAAGAATGAGAATGAACCATACATAACATTTCAAAGATTTGAATACATGTATTATACTGTAACTGTATTGCAAGAAGCAATGTAAAGTCAATCTAATCCAGAACAGCCAAGCTGTAAAAAAGAGTGCAGCCCCCAAAAAGGCTATGGTGAAAAATATGTAAAATCCAAGGTGGCGGCCAAGAAACAGCTGTGATGTTATGGTAGTTTAATGGTAAAAAAAGTTTAATAACGACAATTCAGGTGAATTTTGTGCCAAGACCAAGTGGCACAAAATTCACCTGAATTGTTGTTATTAAAATTTTTGCAATTGACCTACCACCACAGCCATTTCTTGGCCGTCACCTTGAATTAACATCATTTTTCACCATAGCCTTTTTGGGGGCTGCACTCTTTTTTTACAGCTTGGCTGTTTTGGATTAGATATCACTTCTTTTTGGACTTTTTAAACCTATTTTTTTCTTTACCGCAGGAAGAAGAAAAAGATTTAATTATAATCAGAATCAAGATTTAAAGCAGATTTTTAATACTTTAACTATTTTTGATTTTATCAGTAATATTATACAAATTACATATATTTATAACATACCAATTATTTCCTACAGGATAACTTGTTTACAGCTGATCTCTCTGCTGCTGGGTGAATTGAAATGTATTTGAACTCTCTACAGGGTAGTTTCTTTGTAGTTGAACTCTCTCAAGGTAACTTCTTCTAGCTGATTTCTCTACAGGGTCACTTGTTTCTAACTGAAGTTTCTACCGGGTGTTTGTTTGCAGCTGAACTATCTACATGGTGGTTTCTTTGTATAGCTGAACTCTTTACAAGGTAACTTCTTCTAGCTGACCTCTTTACAGGGTGACTTGTTTCTAGCTGATCTCTCTATGGGTGAATTGTTTCTAGCTGAACTCTTTGGAGTGATCTGTTCGTAGCTGAACTCTCTAAAGATTTGTTTGTAGCTGATTTTTCTATGGGTTTGTAGCTCAACTCTCTATAGGGTGGTTTCTTTGTAGCTGAACTCTCTAAAGGTAACATATCTTCTAGCTGATCTCTACAGGTTGACTTGTTTCTATAGTTGAACTATCTGCAGGACGATTTATTTGTAGCTGAACTCTCTACAAGGTGATCCTTCTAGCTTATCTCTCTACAGGAGGACTTGTTTCTAGTTGAACTCTCTGCAGGGTGATATATACTGTATGTTCGTAGCTGAACTCTCTACAGGGTGATTTGTGTGCAGCTGAACTCTCTACATAATGGTTTCCTTGTAGCTGAACTTTCTACAAGGCAACTTCTATCTGTCCTCTCTGTAGGGTACTTTGTTTGTAGCTGAACGCTCTACAGGATGACTTGTTTCTAGGAGGGGAGCAAAGAGTACTCACTGTACACTTGTGAAAATGCTAAAACTTATGGGTGATTCCCCTTGATGGCAGTTTTATTTAGGTTTTAATGAAGCCTCTCAGAATAGAGCTCTATTGCAGTAGCCAGACACACTTCATATGTTTATCTAAAGTTCTCTTATATATACTGCCAACACCTATGCATATTTACCTACTCAAGGACTGAAATTCATCCTGGAATTATGGCAGAACTAACATACTAAAACCATCCCTCCTGGAGGAAGACTGAGTGTGGTCCCAACTAGACATTGGGTGACCTGCAGTTCGAATCCTGGGGTTGGAGGGATTTTTTTCCTTACTTTGGCCCCTTTTCTGTTACACCTTATTAGTCAGTAAGTCAAGTCACTAGGTCTAAGTCCTTGAAATTAGGTTAGGTAATCCTAAGGCTGCAGCACATGTTGCTGTCAGACCTTCAGTGCTGGTCACTGTAAAGTGCTAATAATAATAATAAAAACTTATTGATCCTGACTTGTATCATACTCCATATACTCTGTTTTAGGACTGTTCTTTCAACTATATACTGCCTAGACTGAGGCAGAATCAGATTACTGGTCCTATCATTAGGCTTGAGCCAATTATACCTTGAAAATAGCCTACAGGGTATGATACTTTTGAGCAGTGTTGAAACATCAAGGATTATGCACAACAATTGGCCATTTTTTTAGAGTATTTTCTGACTTCTGTATAAGAATAAGTGACTGATCTATTAGAGTGTATCGATTTCATTCCGTGAAGTATAAATCATCAGTCAAAAGCAATAAAAATAATAACTTTACACATTTTCTTGATATGAAATGCAGTAATGAGCTGTAGTGTACTAATTCTTTGCTGTACTTGTAGTGCATGTCTAACACATTTTAATTAAAATCTTGAAAATTTTCCTATTATGCTGATACTTTTGCTAGTATAATTGGCACACACCCTACAAAGGGGTCATTACTTTTCAAATTTAGAAATCATAGCCCCAAGATGGAATAAAGATAGAGCAATTAAGGCAGAGTAAATGTGGAATTATATACTGTCATTATTCTGAGTTTTGCTGTACATGATTGTCTTATTCCTATAGTGTGCTTCCATAATCACCTGACAACTAAAAATATTAG
Organism: Dysidea avara; assembly: GCF_963678975.1. Lineage (NCBI taxonomy): Eukaryota > Metazoa > Porifera > Demospongiae > Dictyoceratida > Dysideidae > Dysidea > Dysidea avara. The sequence goes on from NC_089272.1 coordinate 35,536,074, forward strand.
CTTGCTAGTGCTATAATACTAATCTTGAAGTTGCTTTGCATGAGGAAATGATGTACAATAACATGAAATTTATAAAAAAGTCCTTTCATAGAGCTGTCACAAAGCCTATTCTGGGAGTCTACAGTAAACTCTAAACAAAAATGCCCTAAAATGTATGAGTGTAACATTTTAGCTGTATAAATTATGAAGCAGTAACCGATTGTTCTAATTATTGTGGGTAACTGACACTGTCACATTTACTGTACGTGTGCACGAACAATTTTGAAGTACGTACTGTCTAGCAGTCATGTGTTAACCAAGCACAATGAATTTTAGCAGTCAGTGATGGCAGCATTGCCAGGAAACTGTTGCTATCATATTTTATGCAATGATCTAAACACATGCATGTATTGATATACATACATACCTCAGATAAACATGTTGCTGTTTCTGGATTACAAATCACTGAAAACAATCGATTGCAATAATATAACTTTATAGAAATTATCACACATATCATATGTGACCAGGACTGTGATAATATGGGAACAAACTACATCCCAGCTTATATCTCAGCACTGGGATCACAAATTTCCATTCTGTTTCTTGCAATATAAAACCATCACATTGTTAAATAATTGGTAAAAACTTCATGGGTTTAGAATAATGACATAAAAAGTTATACATCAATAAAGTTTGAAAAGGTAGGCAAAATGTATGTGCCCACATGCCTTATTTTTGAAGTCCCAGTCACATAATAATTACTATGATTGTAATATTGCTCACAAAAAAGTGCATAAAAATGTATGCCACTAGTGTATGCTATTTTTCTTACACTGTACAACAAAATTAACACCTACTATAGTATGTATACATTGAGCTGAATCCTCAAAACCATTTAATAGCTCATGGATACAATTACAGTACACACGATCTTAAAATTTAGCTCATTTGTAGTACTGCTTGACCTGCTAAAAATATTTCAAAATCTTTTATTCAAATGTCTGACATAATATTTATGACCAATCAAAATTTTTTACAATACATTTCCTATGGGGAAGCCATATAAGTACAGTGTTCATTACATCCCTTCCCAAACTTGTAATGGAGCCAAACCATACGTGTCTGTTGCTGACACCTTTGCTGTTACCACTAATCATCTGGTTGGCTGAAATGTTAACTCTGTTGAGAAAAAATCCACTTTTAATTTTAGCTATTTTTCAGGATTGAGCTCAACTTGTACTTATTATATGCATGTTGTTTATACATTATCCATAGTATAATGTGTGGGAAGATACACATAAACAACTGCTGCCAATTTGTATACAAACCTCTTAAATAGTCAAACTAAGTAAAACATACAAATACACATTATAATTTTATACTTACCTAAGACATCCAAAATTAATGTATCAATTGAAGTGGTACCATTTATGTTTACCAAACAGACTAGAAGTCTGCCATTATCAAAGGGAGTCAATTCTTCCAGTGTGGAATTTGCACTATACACTGCTGAATTACCAACTATGATGGGATCTACATCTTCAAATGTATCCAGTGGTAATATTAATATATCCACACTGCTTGTGATACCCCTCACGGTTGTTGCATTACATTCCAGTGTAAGCGGTTGATCAGAAATCTGATCAGTTACAGCTCTCAGATGGACCACAGGACTTGGAACTGCAATAACGGATAAACAATATACATATTACCAATTGGCACATGATTGATAAGACACATGACAGTGCATTGTGTGGCTAAGAAAGCTGGCAAGTCACACTGTGTATTTATTAGAAGGAAGAAAGAAAACATAATTTTATGCCTGCATAACTCCACTCCAAAGCATACCATTTTTTGCATTATAACTGTTTGCTAGATAGGCTGGAGGCCACACAACAAATCTGATTAGATACGATGAAGCCATCCATGAGATACAGGCATATAAAGTTATATTTTTCTTTTTTGAGGGGTTTATGTGGCCTACTTCCTCAAAATGTGTGCTTTATTAGAGTAGTATAACCAACAAGTCAAAGAAAACAACGCGATTACAGCTTCTGTCTTCAATAACCATCATTGTATCTAGATATGAAAAAATTGGGTAACAAACTCCAAAGCCAGCCATAGAGTACAAAATATGAAATCCACAAAAAAAAACAGCCAAGCTGCAAAAAAATGGTATGGCATTCACTAAAAAGTGGTAAAATCAAAAGTAGTGGCCAAGAAATGGCTGCATTGATGTTAATGCTAATGAATTTTAATAGTAATGATGTTCGGACTTAATGGCTGTAAAAATTATTAGTATCTTTTAGTATTAACATCATTGCATCGATTTCTTGACTGCCACCTTGGTCACCATCTTTAATTTCATAACTTTTTACCCAGGTTGCAACCTTTTCCTCACAGTTTGGCTGTTTTTGTGTGGATAAACTTTTGTACCTGTCCAACAATTTGTTTTTATTAACCATGTATTTCTTTCAATGCCTCTCTTTTATGATCAAGAAGTAACCAGAAAACAATGAATATGCATGCTAAAATTTATTACCAATGTTAATTGTTATCATGTACAGTACTTACTAATAAGGTTTTGGAGTTCCACAGATAATGAATCAACATCTTCACCAATCTTTATATCACAAGTGTACACCCCTTCATCACCTTCCATCAAATAGTCAAATTGAAGGATTGTTGTATAAGTGTTACCATCAGAAAATGTTGGAATAATGGACACTCTATTGTCTTCTATTATAACCCCATCAGGTTCTACCCAGGTTAGAGTTACTTCACTTGTGTCTGTACTAAAAGCTGTTGTTACTGAACAAACAATGTCCTGAATTTCACCAACCAATGCTCGCATGACTCCAGATGGTTGCAGTATAATTGTTGGAATAAATTCTGCAAAACAAATACCAAAATAAAGCAATTAGTAATGTGTTACACCATGCTTGTTATTTAAGAAATATAATTGCCACAACAAGCTTTGTAAATTGCATGATCAATAGTAGAGGAAGAAGGTAGATGTTCTTCAACTTTTATTATAAAAACTAGAGCTTATTCAATATAGCATCAAGGCATTTAATATGTGTACGTTGCACTGGTTATACGCTACCATTATATAAGGATTGTACCTCTGTTTACATTCACTTAAGTGCATTCAATAAATCAGTAATATCCATGTACTTTAGACGTATAGTATTTGGTCAACCTTAATAAAGTGAAAACATTATTTGAATGAATTCAGACTAAAAAATCAGTGGAGAAAACATATCCTTTTAGAGCCACACCATGGTTGAATTTTCCTTATGAGTCAAGAAAGTTACACGTTTTCTGGTTTCCCATATATGTACTATACAGATTGAGCATAAACAACTATATTGCTTGAAACTTGTTTTGTAGCTTATAATAATAGTACATGTAATACCTGATAGTTGTAAGTCATATGGTTCACTGGTGTACTCCACACCATCAATGACAACAGAGCAATTTAATATTCCACTGTCAGTTACTTCTATTTCAGTGATATTAATAGTTTGTTCCACTTCCATGTCAGCAAAACATCCAGTAGAACAAGCCCAAATAAAATCACTATCATTAAATGTCAGTGTAGAGTTGACCTCACAGGTGAAAGTGATGTTGGATCCAATCAGGTGTTCAAAAGTATTATTACCATCATCAACAAGGTTACCAGGAGGATCACTTACAATGGTAACAATGATATCTGTGTAATAAAATTAAATTATCAGACTCCATAGTGCTAGACTACATAGTAGCAATTATGACACTTTCTTACAAAAATGAAATTAGTATTGGCCAGAAACCATACTCACAATAAATTACAGTTCTATATAAATTGTTCAGTTGTTCAGTAGTTACCCTCATTTTACCAGTATAAAATTGCGATACATACAATGGACCTTACAGTATATCACACTAGACCTATCCTTGTTACCCTATTTTTTCTATGATATCCCTTAATTGACCTCCCTTGTTTTCCTACTTTTTTCTATGATCTCTAAGGGATCATAGAAAAAAGCAGGGAAATAAGAGATCATAGAAAAAGTAGGGAAACAAGGGAGGTCATGCACCAAAACCTGCAGATATACTAGTGTGATGTCAATTTGGATAAGTAATCGAACTTAAAATTCCTAAATTTTCCTCATACTTGTTTTTTACTTTTTTTTGTAACATTGCTATGACTGGTGAACCTGCACCAGCGTTGAAACCGGGTCACTACTGCTGACTTGGATTACCCACTGACCTGGATAGCAATCTGGGTCAGACCCAGATTAATTAAAGCCGAGGCGTGCAATAAGGGCTATGTTCGGCTAGTCTCGAGCGAGCGAGACTATGTTTTGAGCGTTCGATTTGTGTTGAGTAAATTCAGACTTTGGAATTGCAACTTCAGCCTAGCTGTTACGGTAAGTTGAAGACCAAACAAAAAAAGGTCATCACTTACTGACAATAGCTACCCCTCACCAAAGATACCCTCAGTTTCGTGCTACATACTACATTTACTAATAAATGGGTGTGGATGAGCGTATGTTTGTAATGCGATAAGTGGGTGTGGTTCACGAAAGAACTACGCGATAGCGTTTATAAGTTTCCATGTCATCAAACGAACAATTTCGTTTCTCAATTGATCCAATCCAGGTCAGACCCGGATAATTTGTAAACTGGGTCGGACTCAGATGACCCGGAGAAAATGTGACCAGGTTTACCCAGATGACCCGACCCGGTTTTAAAACTGACCTGCACATACCACATCAAAAGAAAATAAAGGGCCACAGTAAACGTTTTTGTTTGAATGCGCACCCAAGCAATCGATCAATTACTGATTTGAAATTGAAGTAACCATTCTGCTTTGCTTGCAGCTATGTTCAGCCTGTTACACAGCAAAGAGCAGTATTAGAAATGCCTCTGCAATTAATCCAGCCACCTTGGAAAATCATCACACAATTCCACGCATATAGGGAAGCCATACACTGTATTACTGCAAATCAACACTTAGTACTGTCAACAAAAAGAAATAGAACACAAAGGAGGACAAAGGTAAGTCCATGATGTGTATTTTACATGCTGCAGTATGCCAAAAGGCACATCTCGGGATGAACAGACATTGAACAGTGAAAAATCAAACCCATAGCCTTAGCTGTTATCGAGCTATGCTTGTCTGAAGGAGTCAGGCAGGCAGACAGTTAGTAAGTTAGAAAATTCCATCGAATATTTTAAAAAATTGTAGCTACCTATCAAAAGCATTAAAGGTCATACTGAAGGCACTTTTGGACTTGGTTATACCTAGCCTATATTTCCAAGGCTTCAGGATGGTCTTTGAAGCTGGTTTTTGTCCAAAAAACCCAAACCTCCATGATTCCCAATATGCAGTACTATATCAAGCGTGTGGCACAAGAAGTTAGCATGTAACACCATGAGTATGTTGACAGGAAGAAAGAGAACTTAATTTTCACCCATATGTAGCTCCGTGATCTCTTATCCGATCGGAACCAAATTTGGTACAAAATTTGCTGCCTGGGAAGGAGCTATGAGAGAAAGACTTGGGATGGCATGATTGATAGGACTGAATAATAATGCACACCACACACACTATTCCATCACAAATCACTACTATATTGTATTAGTATAATTATTCTAACAAATTTAAGGAAAAATTAGAAATTTTAAGTTCGATCATAGAAAAAAAAGGTAGGGAAACAAGGGACGTCGCCTATACCTGCAGATATACTAGTGAACATTTAATCCCTAATCCAGTCTATATCCAAGACCAAGACTGAATTAGGGATTTAATGTTCACTAGCATGTCTGCAGGTGTATGCGACCTCCCTTGTTTCCCTACCCTGTACTTCTTTTCTGTGATTCCTAATTAAACTTAAAATTTCTAATTTTTCCTTAAACTTGTTTGTTTACTTTTTTGCAACATTATTATGACTGGTGAACCCACGCATACCGCATCAAAAGAAAGGATGGTACCGGAATTAATGTTTTCATCTGAATGCGTCCCCAGCTATCAAAAACTGCTTCAATAGTGCAGTGGCTATGTTCAGCCTGTTACATAACATTGCAAACAAAGAACAGTGTTACAATCATCTCTGCAATCAGTCCACTTACCACAGAAAATAAGGACGATTCCCATTTACAGATGTACTGTAGGGAAGCCATGCATCGTGCTACCGTGAATCCACATCTTGGATGTCAGCAAAAAGACTGAAATGGGACACAAAGGAGGACAAAGGTAAGTCCATGATGCATGCATTGTATGTACTGTGGTATGCCAGAAGGCACATCTTGGGATGAAGTGACATCGAACAGTGAAAAAATCAAGCCCATAGCCTTAGCCGTTATTGAGTTACGCTTGCCTGAAGGCATCAGGAATTTATTCAGTAGAAAATTCCATTGAATAACTTTTTAAACAATTTTTGCAACAATTTATTGGAAGCCTTTAGGATCATACTGAAGGCACTTTTGGGCTTGGTTATATACCTAACCAAATACTGCCAAGGTGCTAGGATGGAGTTGTGAATCTGGTTTCTGGGTGAATTTTTTTAGCTAGGAAAACTCAAATCCCAAATACCGTACTGTATGATTAAAGTCCATCAATTCTCTACACACTTAGGAGCCCGGCGTAACATGGCTGTCCAGTTGGAGATCTTCTGTAATGCCTTAGAGGCAGCCTTCCTATGTACACGGCCTTCACTAAAGGATGTGCTGGAGTCATTCATTTGTAGATCAGAGTCTTATATACATTGAGTATTATCATCAGGGGTTTCCTGAGAAGTATTGTCATCTGAGTTGGAGATGTCTAGGGGATATAGTTTCACTATAGGACAAGTTCTATAATTACCCATTCTAATGTGGGTGGCACAAACCAAATTGTCCCTTCCTCTTATGAGTTCCTCTACAATAGCTAATCTCTATTGTAATCTGGGCTTGTCATCATGTACCTACCGTTATGGCCTGTTGGTTGTTTCCATGCAGAAATCTTGTTATTAATTAATTAACCCTCTCACCACCACAACCACTGTATGACATTTTAGATATATATATATGCCTGTAGCATCACATTCTAAACACTTTGTACTTTGAATCAAGCATTTTAGTACCCCCTGTGCTTATCCTGTAGCGGGCACTCCCTTATAGTTAAGTGAATGGTTACATGGATAGCTGGTCTCTTGTGCACCATTGCAAGGTTAGATGATGCAATTGCGCACTTTTGGAATGTTGATAACAAGCATAGTAGACGATTGTTCGAATTGATAATGGCACTACTAATAAAGAGAAATAATAAGGAGAGAGATTATGCAGGTTATAGTGGCATGTTGCTACTTTTGTGCATCTCGAAACAGTGACCTTGTGCTTGTATATGCATGCGCACTTGCTTAAATGTTGGAAAACCAGGCTTAGAGATAATTGCTTCAACTGTAAACAAGTTAGCAATGATTATTGTATTATTATATAACCAGTGCTAGCCTGTAAAGTTGCAAAATTTCATGTTTGGTTCACTTAGATACATTTTTGCACTTCAAGGTTAAATAATGGCTTTGTGGTTGCTCTTGTGTAAGAAGCAACTCGATAATTGAATTCCTAGTTCTATAGCAAGTAATTTGGACTATTATAGGATTACACAGTATGGTGTGTAAATTACAGCAGTTTAGAAGCAGTAGTAGCCTGTGCAAATTTGGCGGTGAGGGGGATTTATTAAACTCCTTCAATGAGGTCAAATATTCCCTTTTCCATCATAACCAAAATTGATTGATGAGTTGAGTGTGTTGCTCTACTTTCTTCCTCATACTGCTACTATTGATATAAGTTGGATCTTGTAACTCTTCTGTGTCATCTAGGGGGTAAGAAACTGATTGAAATCTCTGGCCATATAATAGATGAGATGGGGTGAGTGGTTGTGGATCATTTAAGTCAGGCAACACAATGTCAGAGGTCAATCATTTAGCATTGTTTGATCTCTACAATGATTGTCTCTAGTTTTTTCAATGTGACAAATGTTCTTTCTAAGGTTTTCTTCAGTGCTTGGTTTGTTAAACCTATCATGTGTTCCCAAAAGCCACCGTACTATGGAACACTTTTGAGCATAAGGTGCCATCTTACATTGTGACCTTCTAGAACTTCCTTGAGTGTCTCTGATGTTACCCACTTCTTCAGTACCTCCGCAGCAGCAAGAAATGTGGATGCATTGTCAGGTATGATTGTATGTAGTACTGATTTCCTACTGGAGAATCTCCAGAAGACCAGCAAGAAGGTTTCTACAGTAATGTCAACTACTATTTTGAGGTGAACTGCATATGTTGCAGCACATGTGAAAAGGCAAATGTATACCTTTCTCTTGCCATCTTTAACATAAACAGCACCAGTGAAATCCACTCCAGTTACACTAAGAGTGTGGATTCTGTGACACATACTTTAGGTAATAGAGGAGGGTCTGAAGGTTGATAGGGCTTGCCCATACGCTTGTTACAAATAACAGATTTTCTTAGTAACTTCCTAACTTACTGTTGGATAGAAGGTATCCAGTAGAAAGTTGAATACTGTATGCCTTTAACAAGACATCTAATGAATTCTCCATTTTTTTATGGGACCACACAGCTACGGTTGAAGCTTTCATAGATTATGAATCCATCTAAGGGCATAGGCAGTGCTGTATCAGGAAATATCAATGAGACACAAAATATTGTTATGAGTTGCAGTAGATCCTGCCATGTGGACATTGGGTGCAGATTCTGTGTCCTCTTCTGCTTGCTTAGAGACAGAGTACAGGAGTAGGTGACCATGTAGGCCAGTCTAATTGGGTGAGCATCCAATGAGGGCTATGTGTCTACAGGCAAGATATTCTCAAATGTTTGGTTGACAGATCTCTTGTAAGGAGGTCAACTGGATTGTCCACTGAGGGCGTGAATTACCAGTGAGTTGCTGGAAAGGTTTCACATATCTCCTGTGTATGGTGAGCAATAAAGTGTTTGGGATTGTTACCTTTGTTAATCCAGTGTATATAGAACTATTTGACTGTCTGTCTAAAAATGCAGTAGTCCTATTGGTTGTTTACAAGTGATTGATGTGTAAACAAACATAGCTAATCTGATAGTAGTGACAGCTGCCATGAGTTCCAGTCTTGGTAGACAGATGCTCTTGATAGGGGCAACACAGTGTTTGGACATTGCAAGACAAATGTGATTATTCCTACCAAGGTACACAACTACTCCATATACGTACCTTGGTGCTGGCATCTGCAAATACAAACACATTATCAATTTGTACACCAGGTTGGTTAGACAGAAAGTAGGTTTGTGGAAACTTCAACTGTGGCAGCTCCTATAAGTCAACTAGTACATCAATCCACTTGTCCCTGAGGGCTCATCCCAGGATTGTAACTGCATGGTGTAACCCATCCCAAGGGATCAAATATTTGTAATGATGACTGCAAAACATCCCTTTTATACTAGTATATTAATAATTACAAATTTAAAAATGAAGTAGGGTTTCAAGCTATAAAAGTAGTGAAACAAGAGATGAACAATGATATCTATTACAGCATAGCTCAGTGAGAAATCCCTACTTGGCATTGAACACAAAATAATTGTTATACCATGCCAAAGTAGGGATTTAACACTGAGCTATGCTGTAATAGCTACCATTGTTCATCTCTTGCTTCACTACTTTTTATAGCTTAAAACCCTACTTCATTTTTAAATTTATAATTTTTAATATACTAGTTTGTTTAGTTTTTTTGTTAAAGCATACAGCTAGCTATAAACATGTGACTGTTTTATTAGGGTGACTGCTGTATTAGAGTATCTCTAGTCAGCCTGCGAAAATGTGCTTGCCCCAAAAGGGGTGTGCTCATCGTGGTTTGGATCGATTACTAGACTAGAGTATCTTGAATCAGCCTACCAACTTGAGGGTGTGTGGTCACAATACAGCTAGTGTAAAAGGGGCATGGTCATTGTGGTCTTGATCGATAGATCAATAATATGTAGAATTAAGAATGGGCATGACCTTGTTACCTTATGGTACCTCCATAAAGTCGGGGGCCATACAGTAGCGTAGTCTAAGTGCCTTAAATAATTTTGTGACATCTATTATGCTGCTTAAAGAAAGTGTTGATATGGAAAATTAATGCCTCGGTATGGTTTTGTTGGATGAAGATGAAGATAAGCAGCCTGATTGAAGATAAAAGAAAAGACAAGGCGCACAGGGCCACACACTCATTGGAATCCCAAAAGACACATCCCACCGGTGAGTTTGTTGTTGTGGCATAAAATGCTGACTGTGCGCTGCTTTGTTTGGACTCTAGGCTTGCAACTGTGGTCAGTGAGTGACAAGGGGTCCCACACTCTTTAGATCTCGTACGCTTCGTCAGAAATCATATTTGAAATCATGACATCACACACTCAAAAGAAATCAGAAATCACACTTTGTGAAAACGAAAATCGTAAAACTCCGCATATTTACGTAAATTACTTACGCATTGAATGACGCGTATCATTAATTGGAACATAACAGAAGTGATTTAAGGCCTGAATCACTTGATCTGGCACTGGTTTGGCTGCCAATCTCTTGAATTTTACAGCCCAATCCAAGTCCACTAATGGTCCAAAGCTTCTATCACTGGAGCCACATGAGTGATCTGAGAATCTATCTAGGAATCTATTCAGTGTTAACTAGCACTTTAGGCTCTACTCGCAGCCACAAGTGACAGTACATCATAGTGACTGCATGCATGGGTTAATGATGAAACGGGTAAACCATGTAGAAGGGCTGCAAAGTGCAAACTATAAGCACACTTTTGCAAAGAAAGTAGTTCCCAGCATTAGCTTCAGGACAAATAATTATGCAGCTTGTCTATAAAACATGTATGTCAGTAGCTACTGGTTAGTAACTAGCTACTAGGTGTAACTTTTCAAAGATTAGCTCACATAATATGATTCTGCTTGTTCAGCTGACCCACTAAACATCTTTGCACAGCTTTCAAGCAAACATTTCATATAAAACAATCCCAGCTACACAATGAAGACCATGGATGTATCCAGATCAGTCGACTGTGTACTTAAGTGTTTCCTGCCACTGTGGTTGTTAGTCAATATGAAATGAGATCAGGGTTGTTAACAGATAACCATTCCAGTTTTCAATACCATAGTGAAGGAAGGGATGTGCAAGTTACTGATGTTAGCAGAGATATTGTTTATGTCAACTTTCAGGTGTGATTTAATCTATTGTGTGTTATCAAACTGGTAGGTAATACATACAAGTAGCTATCTTTCTGCATATAAGTCAGCTTCATGCAGATTAAATACATTACATTTTGATCAGATAAGGTTCATAAGTTCTGCTAAATTTAGCAGGCACCATGTACGCTCATTGCTAGCAATGAATCATACTGGTTTGCATTATATTATCTGAAGAACTGATAATGCAGGATGCATTGGAGCTAACAGTGTATAGCACAAAAATTAATTTTTGTTTATGGAGAACAATTACCTAGTCACTACTGATCGAGTTCAAGTCTATCTCCTACCAAAGATACTGTTTTAAAATTCATCATGACTCAGTGATAAAAGTGTAACTGAAATCATGTGGACCCATGGATGACACGCAACCATGTAATAGTAACCAATCCCAATATACTTAATTAATCACATGTATCTATGATATTACTGAGCATGCCGATGTGCCAAGGGGAGAGTAATGCTCTAAGGAAAAAAATACACAAGATAACAACAGTACTGCTTTATTATATCTACCGGTAAAGACAATGCCTAACATTGTCTATACCATTTTTACTTTACAGCACAAGTATATAGATAATGCTTTCTGACTCAATCACTGAAGTTGGCGAATTATTCCAGTCGATGGCAGCTCCTGGTATAGGCGGTGGAGATGGGGGGGTGGGGGGCCATGCCCCCCCCCCCCCCCCCCCCCCACTTTTATGGGACACTGTTTGCAAGAAAAGATCAAGATACTCTAATAGAACAGTCATGATTTCGATACTCTAATAGAGCAGTCACAGTATTCAGAGAAGCAGTGTAGCAAGCTACTTAGCTACGTATGTGTAGTTATAAATAAGGAGATATAATTAGTGGAGAGTAGCTATTGTCAGCAGGGTATGACCTTTTTTTTTGGGCTCTTCAACTTACAACTGGCCTGGCCCCCTCACTCTTTGGCCTGTTTCACCGCCCCTGCTCTTGGAAAGAAAGAATGCTGGTTCTGTAGCTAAGTACCTGGATGAAGTGGTAAGGGTAGTGGTGTCCAGTTGAAAATTGTGTGGCTAAGAGGATAATGGTATTGATAGGCCAGATAAGTTGTGGATTACCTCGTAAAAAATCTCGTTAAAATGTTGGCTATAACCAGGCCAGTGCGGCATTCCTTGATCGATCCACGCCTATTGTTTTTTTACCCTTGTTAGAATATAACTTATGCACGAAGTCCTGGGACGGCTTCTATTCATTTTTAGACAGCCTCTTTACACTGTTAGCTTGCCTGTTAATCATCAGCACCACAACCACGAACCATCACCACTACTGGTGCCTGGAATCATCTCAGCCAGCTGGCTTTGGCCCCAGCATCTTTGCTTCCCAACTAGACTCTAGTGAAGATATAGCTTTTACCATCCAGTTTAGAAGCTTCTGGACTTGTTTTAGCTCCATGAGAGTCAACCATGGTGAAATCACGGAAATCACGATATCAAAATTGAAATCACAAATTCACAATTGAAATTATGAAATCACTAATGAAATCATTGATTTAAGAGAAATCACTGTGATTTCAAAATCTCGTGCGCCCTTCGAGAAAGTGGCGGACCCCCAGGTGAGTGAGTGAGTGAGTGAGTGAGTGAGTGAGTGAGTGAGTGAGTGAGTGAGTGAGTGAGTGAGTGAGTGAGTGAGTGAGTGAGTGAGTGAGTGAGTGAGTGAGTGAGTGAGTGAGTGAGTGAGTGAGTGAGTGAGTGAGTGAGTGAGTGAGTGAGACAAAATTTCGAGTTTTGACAATTTTTTAAAATTCTATATCCTGCCGCCAGTAAATGTTTTCTTGTTTTTAATGCCGTATTTGATGTTAGGCCACTACAATGAGATAACTTGTTTCTCATCAACTTCTCATAGAGTAACACATGCTGGCGGGCGGGTTATCTCATTATTTCATTACTGCACAAACCATAGCTATAAATTGCAGATGTGTACAAAACCAATATAATAATCCTTTATTTTAGGTAATTGGCAGGTACACACCAAGCAATGGTGCACACTGAGGGTAAAACTCCAAGTTCACATAAGCTTCAACTTCAGTAACAAAGCTTTCATTTCCTTTACGAGAGCTCCACCAGTTTTGGGGTCATGTACCATACCACAGTACAGCAACAACAGCAGCAGCAGCAGCAGCAGCAGCAGCAGCAACAGCAGCACTGAGCAGTAGCAAACATCAGCAAACATGCAGCAGCGGGGTTAGCATGTGTAGGATGGTCAGTCTTATTAGGGGGGAGGGGCTGTCTTATGCACTAAAGCTACTATGACTCTTAGATATGCACATAGGGCATGTAGGTCACGGTACCAATGCTAGTGTATAGTCTACTGTACACTGTAGTCACAATGTTGATGCCTTGATGGTTTTTGATGCTCCAGAAAGCACTCTAATCAACACAGAAGTAAAAAAACACTAATAAACGGTGTCTGTATCTCAATGGGGTTGTAGTTTTCCATGGAAATAGTGCTTTTCTACGTGATAAGCCCACTACCACAATACTCAAAAAAGTTATGCTGCAATCTCGTGCACTAGCTAATGAGTGCGCATGGGCAAAAGAAAACTTTGGTGCGGGCGGTTGATGAGAAATAAGTTATCTCATTGTAGTGGCCTTAGATGGACTAATATTATTCTGTAAAGGTAATTTTCGTCACGTAAGAAGTTTCTAAGCTGGTTTTTAAAGGCGGTATTTTTGGTGGCACGAGTCACTTTCGATCTAAAGCCTACTTAAACAGTACCACCATACTGTTTGATGTAACAAGGCATGAGGTACAGATCAATTGTGCGCATGTGTAATGTGTGATACAATTAGAATATACAGTTACAATGATTATGTGTGCATGATACAGAATCAGTGTGGTGTGTGCATGTGCAAGTTCTCAGTCTATATATATCACATCTCCCCTTCTTAAGTATATCGTCTGGGGAGTCTGATAGCTGTGCCAGTCATGGAACGAGTCCTGATCGGAGACCTTGGTGCTTCATCAATACTGGGTCCAGCCACTGGGGAACCTTCAGGTGGAATGGTATGTGAATCTGGTGAATTGAATCTGAAATGATCATTGTCAGTATATTGAGAATTCTCAAGTCTGGGTGCTAAGTGGTGTTGGTTTCTACGTTTTCTCCCAGTAGCTGTTTCCACGATGTAGGATCTAGGTGCAGTAGTCTTAGTGATTATCTGTCCAGGCTCTTGTTGCTTGCCTGTCCTCACCCACACTGAAGTATGTGGAGGTAGCTCAGACAATGGTCTGGTGCGATGTCTACTATTGAACTGGGTTTGCTGCTTAGACTTGTGAGCAGTATCAGCTTGTCGGAAAGCTTTCAAGTATGGCCAATCTGGTGATAGATGGGTGTCTGGCTGTGGTATATTTGTAGCAATCTTATGGCCAAATAAGAGTTCTGTTGGGCTGATTGTGCACCATGGTAGTGGTGTGGCACAATAACAGAGTAAAGCCAAGTATGGGTCTTAGGCACCAGTTAACAGAGCTTTGACGTCTTTACAGTCCGTTCTGCTAGTCCATTGCTTTGAGGATATCGAGGACTGCTGGTTATGTGTTGGAAGTGGTATAAAGAGGAAAATTCCTTGAAAGCTGTTGAGTTAAATTTGGGTCCATTGTCGGAAAACAGTACTGATAGAATTCCGTGTCTGGCAAAGATGGACTTAAGTGCCTTGACTACACTGGCTGAGGTAGTTGACTGCAACTGACATACCTCTGGGTACCTGGAGAAATAGTCCACGACGGCCAGATAGTGGGTATTGTTAAGTTCAAAAAGGTCTGTAACTACTCTATTCCAAGGATGATTTGGCAATGTTGAAGAGATGAGAGGTTCTTTGGGTGGTACATACATCTTCTGACAGTGAGAGCAGTGTTTCACAAAAGTTTCAACTGCCTGGCTGACACCGGGCCACCAAACGGAAGATTGTATATGGAGGAGGCACCTTTGGATCCCTTGGTGGCCTTGGTGAATTTTGGCCAATGTCTCATTGCGTAACTTTGGTGGGATCACAATGCGGCTGCCATATAGTAGGAGGTTGTCATACAAGCTAAGTTCTCCCCGAATAGCCCAATATGGTCTAAGGTCCTCTGAAAACTGATTCTTATAGGGCCACCCTGACTGACAGTTAGTGATTACTTTACTTACAGTTGCATCATCAGCTTGTCCTTGGCAATAAGTATTCAGACGTGTCTCACTGGCTGGCAGGTGGGAGGTCACTGCTTGTACAGGGGTGGTACAAGAGAAAGAGAATGACTACGTGTAGCCAACATGTTGTAAGTACAGTACTTCAGAAAAGGAATGAAACCATTGTGACAAATGTCCTGTAGAGTACAAACTGATAAATAGTCACGCCTGGAACACAAGGGAGGTAAATGCAACTTTTGATAACAGGTTTCATGGGGAAGAGACCAAGGTTGGGTTCCAACGACCACCACAAGCCCACCGTGCAGCACGTCTCTGGACAGCCTCCAACAAATTCACATCTTTAGCAGTATGTGGTGACCACACTACACAAGCATACTCCAACAGTGGCCTTACTATAGCCTTATATGCTCTACATCTAGCCTCCGAATCACACCCAAACATGGTACGTCTTAAAACATTCCAAACCCTAGTAGCCTTAGTAGCAACAGCCTGACATTGAGTAGACCATTGTAATTTGCTATTAATTTGAATCCCCAGATACTTCACAAGATTAGTCCATTGTAGTGGTTGATCTCCAATAAAATAAGTAAAAGTAATTTGCTTCCTTTTGTTGGTAATAGATAAAGCCTCACACTTAAGAGGCTTCAAATTAAGCTGCTACAGTTTAGACCATGAGACTATAGCAGAAAGATCATCCTTACACTGATTAACTTGTTCTTAGTGTCAAAATGCAGCCACATATGATAGCTACACTCATGGAAAATTTCAGGCAATTGTATTCCATGATCAAAAAGTTATGAAGTATCAAGGTTCAAAAAATGGGTCAAAATTTGAGTGTGAAATAGGTACCTTTTCACAAATCTGGTCACATATGTGTATATGTATGCTATTTTTGTGTTTCCTCCTCAGTCAGGGAAGAACGGCATTGCCGACTGACTTGAGGCTAATTTAAAAATCAATCAATCAATTTCTATAGGGTAGATTCTTTGTAGCTGAACTCTCTCCATAGTGACTTGTTTGTAGCTGAACTCTCTTCAGTGTGACTTGTAATGTTCTGATTCTTCTGAATCACTACAACAATATATCTGTAGCTAAACTCTCTATAGGGTGACTTGCTTCTTGCTGAACTGTCTATAAGATTAACTGTTTGCAGCTGAACTCCCTACAGAATAACTTGCAATATAATAGAATTTTATAATGAGTAAATAAATTAGCTGAATGCTCTATTAGGGTGACTGTTTTATTAGAGTATCTCGATCTCGCATATGTTACACGTAGTTGGCTTTGGAATCATAACTCAGTGGTTTGTAATCCGATTCTTCTGTACTACTGCAAGGACTTTCTATGATGATTATTCCAACTACACACCGATTTTCAACTCACTGCTCTAAGCGTTTGCCTAGTAGGCATGAAAACTAATAGTTTTTTTTATTCATAAAAATCTTTTGCGTAATTGTGACACAGGTTGGGTTTTGTGTCATATCTCAATGGCCTTTAACTGGATTCCTTTCAAACCACAAAAAGGCACTACTACGATAGTTACTCCGTCTACATAGCAATTTTCAGCTCATTCCTTCAAGCGGTTTACCCTGTGGGCGTGACAGACCTTCGACCTTATTTTACGCAAATAATCGGTAATAACTCGGTGAATGTTCATCGGATTCCTACCAAACTTGGTACTGAGATTCGCCTTAATGAGCCCTTTAAGTGTGCCAAATTTCAGCACGATTGGAGCACGAATTCGTGTTTTATGGCGGATTTTGCAAAGTGTGCGAAAAGAAGTAGAAGAATAAAAAAACGAAGAAAAAAAACCCAAACTTTGGCCGATCGTATCTCGGAAATAGATGGAGCGATTTTCTTCAAATTTGGAATGTGGACTCCCCTACCTAGCCGGCACTTCTGTAGAAACTTCGGTTTTAATCGGATAAGGAATCACGGAGCTACAAAGGTGTGAAAATCGCGTTTACTTTCTTCCTGTAAATATACTCACGGTGTGGCGCGACGGCTTCTTGGGCCGCACGACACACTACCATGTGTCTTGATTAACTGGCAACCAAAACAGCTGATATCTGAAGTGGCCAAGAATAAAAGTTAAGTTGATACAACTAACTACAATTATTAACTTGCAACATTAAATCTTGATCACTCAACTGTGTTCTATATACATCCACCCTTGCTACATCCTAAATTAATTCTTTGTAACTCTAATTGGCTGGTAATTTGGCCGCTTTTTTCAATAGTCAATATAAACAAAAAAGGTGGCCAAATTAACAGCCAATTAGAGTTACAAAGAATTAATTTAGGATGTAGCAAGGGTGGATATATAGAACACAGTTGAATGATCAAGATTTAATGTTGCAAGTTAATAATTGTAGTTAGTTGTATCAACTTAACTTTTATTCTTGGCTACTTCAGATATCAACTGTTTTAGTTGCCAGTTAATTTTATTTGCCTGTTTTACAGCCAAGGTATTCTTGCATGGACTTTGGTAATCATAGTCAGTTGTAGTAACATTGATTCTTGGCCGCTCCAGATATCAGTTCTTTCAATTACCAGTTTATTCATGGAGTCTTTTTCAACAGCTGGGCTTACATGGGATTACAGATACTTGTAGTTTCTTGGACATACTTTTTTTTACAGCAAAGGTGTTTTTGAGGGGATATCATTAATTTTTGTTAGGATTATAATTTATAGACTCAATGTTCAAGCCATGAGAGTGTATGATGAATTCTGCCTTGTATAGGTGTTGCACCCAAGAATAAATCTGCTGATAAGTGGTGAGCATATAACATACAATCCTATAGCAGCTGTTAATTTTTATTAGGACAAGATCCAGTGGAAATTACTACAATTTACTGATCAGGCCAAGTAATGGTTAGAGTGAGGGTTATCAAAGATGTGTGTAAAGCACTTTTTTGCAAAGCATGTTTTTCTAGGTGATCCTTGGGGAATGCAACCATCTTGAAATAGCAACTCTGAGATTGCATCTGGGATCTGGGAATGTTTTCAGACAGAGATGTAGATATTCAGCTATATTGTTTGATGACTGTTCTATTAGAGCAATTTTATTGCCTGACTGTTCTATTAAAGTATATCAACCATTCTGTACTTTTCAATGAATAAAACTGCTATGGCCACTGTGTCCTGAGGACAACTTATAAACTTGGTTTTTCACTTGTAGAGCAAGATGCTCTGCTGAGGTTTTTAAAAAAAGAGAGATCACATACATCACACTATTATTTTTATTTCATTACACACATATGCGTACATCATATACAGGTACAAGACACACACAAAAGGAGCAAACACTGTACATGCACAGGGGCGGAGGAAGTAGTTGATATGAGGGGAGCTGGGCTGACCCAGACTTAGTCTCTGGTCTGGTATGGTGAGACCAAAAAAAAAAAAAAAGGTCACAACCAGCTGACAATAGCTACCCACCTCACCAGCTACACATTCATAGCTGATAAACTGTATAAAAACCCTTACATAGCTCGCTACACACTGCTCTAATACTGTGACTACTTTATTAGAGTGACTGCTCTATTAGAGTATCTCGATCTTTATCGTGGTTTTCAGCCCCACTCAAAGAAGGATAACTTGGGCGTGGTATCATTCTGAGGGGGGGATTTAGCCCTCTAGCCCTCCCCTTTCTGCCGCTTATGTACATGCTTGTTTACGCACGCACCATATATTGGTTGTACTTGATGTAAACAAGTTAATATCACATCTCTTGAAATGCTCTTGTAGGTGAGCTGGTATTGCCCTTACTACATGTTAAAAAGTCTTGCAGAAAAGAAAATTGCGTTGTACATTCTGTTTAGTGCCCATTAATTACACATGTCTTAAGCCACAAGGATCTACCAGCCTGGAATATTGATTTTTTTGTACATTCTCTAATTCAGTGCCTAGCTGCTAGATTGCATTGTGCCATCAGATATCCAAGGAAGTGTCTTTGGTGTTGCAACCAATGTTTCAGAATTTGTGTTTAATTTTAGGTTAAGTTCAGTGTCTGCTTGTTCTTTTACAGGTCTCACTTAATCTTGTGTCATCATGGAGACATTCATGAAATTTGAATATTGTGCAAGCTGTGTGGAACAACTACAACTCATATACACAGTCACCGGCAAACCATAAACCACATCCAAGCAATCCGTTACAAATTTTTTTGCACCATGATATGTGCATAATGATTAATGAAAGCCACAACACAAGCTCCATGGTGCATTACTGGAAATAAATAAGTTCCAACTGACTGACAACTATCACTAGTCTTGAATGGCCAGACCGCTTTTTCTCCGTCACGGTGCTTATCAATTAGAGATTATAAGCGCCTACTTTCAGAGTAGGTGCTTATAATCTCTAATCGATAGGCGGTTATAATCTCTAATCGATAAGCACCGTGATGGAGAAAAAGTAGTCAGGCCACGTGGGACTAAATTATCACTTGACCTATTTGGGGAAAATCTTTTGGAAAGTCCCTGTGCAGTAACAATTCAAGTGAAAAGTTAATACACGTGATACGTGATTCATACTATTATGGATGGTGGTCCATGTTATAGATTATAATAATCTATGTCCATGTCTAGCACGTGACCTATAGGGGAAATCTCTTGGAAAGTCCCTGTAACACCTCAAGTGTGCACACTCATTAGTGAGGTGGATAGGTTCCCAGGTGATGGAACAGTCTGGTGATAATAGGGCCACCCATTTTTTGATTCAGAAGGTTGCCATTGGTGTTCAATGTGGCAATGCTGCTTCTGTAATGGCAACAATACCATCATCCCAGGACTGGGCAGAGTTTGCCTCTCTGCCCACTGTTTAAGTGTTTATTTATATTATTATCATTGTCAAACTTAAAAAAAAGCAGTATAGAGTCTATAGACACTAAAAAAAATAAATAAATAAATAAAAAATAAAAAACACACACACATGATACATGGTTTATATTAATTATTGATGAAAGTCCATGTCACGAGAGGGAATTACGAATGATAACATTTGTCATAATGTAACTGAATTTCAATGGAGTGGTGAAACGTACTTTAAAATACGTAGCTACACCGCTTGAAGAAGTCGAATGGATATTAAAGAGTCAAGAATGATGTACCCAGCTCCTTGTGGAGGTTTGGAAACTAAAAGAAGAGTGGAGATTCAGTGATGAAATGAGGTGTGAAGGTTCAATAACGAAAGGAGGAGTGAAGAAAGATAAGGTTAGTATATGTAAAGTGCCTCATTGCCTCACACTGATTAACTGCGTTTATGTGATTGGTTTTTAGACTGTCAGACGTCTGCACTGACTAGTACAAATTCACTGAGACCTAGCTATGATGGTACCAACTTGAGTAGCAGCAAATACTACACTGTAGTATTATCCAGCTTGGAATTATCTCATGGATGGAAGGTGTACTCATACAGACCAAATAACTTTCAGTATTGCCACTCTATAGAAGTCCTGGAAGTGTAGGTGGAAGAATGTACGATGCTAATGTACGATGCTTGTACAAAATAATGTACGATGCTTGTACAAAATGTACGATGCTAATGTATGATGCTAATGTACGTTGCTAATGTACGATGCTTGTACAAAATAATATTTAATCCCCATTGCATACTGGTCTAAATAACTAAATATTATGTACAGTGAAACCTGTCTAATCAGGACACTATACATGTGTAGTAACTAGTAAGGTTGCTGCCAGGCCAACTTCAAATGTGCTATTTGTGTAAAAGTGACATAGATTTTGGGTGTGTTGTATTATCAGTTTACGTAGAGTGTAATGACATCAAGGGTGTCATGAATTTCCAGGTCCCCAAATGTGTTATTTGTAAAGGAAGATACAAGTGACATAGATTTTAGGTGTATTGTATTTAATGCCTGCCTGTCAATTTTACAGGTGATTTGTCATAGCATGCAGTTTTCTCTCACTAGCGGTTGTGGTACATACATAACTTGGCAACTAAAATCAAGGTTTGGGTCAGTTTATCTCCAGAGGAATTTTATAATGTTATGTACATGTGTGCTTTTTGTAGTTCTCAATTGTCAAGTTTGCGTGGACTAATTTAGTAACATCAAGGACGCTGTGGATCTCCAGGTAAGTCTGTGTATACTAAGAAATTTTTGTATTACCTCAAGGGCGTGATGAATTTTCAGGCCCCAATTTGTCATTTGCATAAAAAGTGACAGATTTTTAGCTGTATTGTGTTTAATGTCTGCCTGTCAATTTTACAGGTACAGGGTACTTGGTCATAGCATGCAGTCCTCTCACTAATGGTTGTGGTACATATGTAACTTTGCAACTAAGATCAAGGTTCAGGTCAGTTTAATAGAGAGGAATTTTATAGTGTTACGTGTGATCTTTTTGTAGTTTGCATAAAAAGTGATGGATTTTAGCTGTATTATATTTAATGGAACAGTGTACGAAGAAATCTTGCATAGCTCAAGGTTGTGAGGTCCACAAATCTGTCATTTACGTAAAAAGTGACAGATTTTTAGCTGTATTGTGTTTAATGCCTGCCTGTCAATTTTACAGGTACAGGGTACTTGGTCATAGCATGTGGTTCTTTCGCTAGCAGTGCTACATATGTAACTTGGCTAGAGGCAACCAAGATCAAGGTTCGGGGGTAAGTTTATAAACTGTCAAGTGTATACATGGACTGTAGTAACATCAAGGTCAACATTGTGGATCTCCAGGTCAGTCTGTGTATACTAAGAAATTTTGTATTACCTCAAGGGTGTGATGACTTTTCAGGTCTCCAAATCTGTCATTTGCGTAAAACGTGACAGATTTTTAGCTGTATTGTATTTAATGCCCACCTGTCGATTTTACAGGTACAGGGTACTTGGTCATGGCATGCGATTCTCTCATTAGCAGTGGTGCATACGTAACTTGGCAACTAAGATCAAGGTTCAGGGGGTCAATTGTCAAGTGTACATGGACGATGAGATTCATCTGGCCTGGTAAGATCTTAGCATTACCTCAGTTGATTATAATCTTCTAAATTTCCAGGATGGGGTGTACAGTTGTGATGTGACTAAACTGGTTATGTAACTATCCCATTTTTTGTTAATGTTACAAACAATTAATTTGATATATTTTGTTATGTAACATGTGTATTAATTAAGAAACATGCATGATGAAAGCCACAATGGGAGTGACTACTTGGTGTTAGGGTGGGTAATGCTATGTAACAAGATGGTTTTAGCACCACCAGAAGTTTTATGAAACAAGTTTAATACACCATGTATGGTGTGGCAACAAGAATTGTGCTTGGAACACCTTCTCTAGTGATTGTACTTTCTTTACGCTTCCACACCCTGTTTCTGCCTCGCATGAGGCGTGGCACTAAATGGAGTTTAAAAGATTTCTGCTTAAAATGCCTTCCCTAGGGAACTTACAGTTCTACATGCTTTTTACACTTGTTTATCAGACATTAATGCTTCCATCCACATCGTGTCTTTAAAAGTTATTGTAGGGATTAGAGGTTTGATCGAAGAAAATATGTGTACGAACAAACCAGGATTAGATAATGTCAGTGCTAGATGGACTGTACAAACATGGGAAAGTTGACTGGTATAAGGTGACGCTAGGTGTAACACAAGGTTGAGAAATAAAGCGAAATATGTCTAAATACGCATTTAATACCAGTCGCAAGAAAACTACTACTACAAAAAAGATTTTTTTATTACGTAACGCAATACAAACCTATTGAGAGATGCTGCATAATCCAGGGCTAATATTACAATACCGTCCCTACACGTAAATAACTCACAGTAGTGGCCGCGCATCTTTTAATTGGGCGTGTGCTTTATAGTTCTTGGCCAAGCGCATCATTACCGTGAGTCTTGATAACTATTAAATAAAAATATGAGACAACTGATTTTGGTAACCAATGTTTATGTTTGTACACAGATGGTAATTTATAGAAGTATTTACCAGCTGAACAAACAACACCAGCATCTTCAGAGTGAGTACAATTGTGGGATCCCCATCCAATATTTGAACAGTCTTCTATACTTGTCTCATTTCCCATACATTCTACATTGTCCAACCAAATGGTACCTGTTCCCTGTCCAAAGCTGGCATGGATTGTAGCTTGTAAGGCACGTCCAAATCCAAGTTGTCTACAAATCACATGAGCATCCTCAATATCCCAGAGGTCATCACAGATTGTTCCCCATGTTCCACTGTACAGTACTTCAACTCTTCCCTCTAGTTCACTGCTCCCACCAATGAGTCTGATTTCAGTTGGTGGTAGTGGAGCAGTGGTATTGCGACATCTCACAGAGACATCTTCTCTGTGCTGACAGTTGTGAACAGCATATCCATTGAAGGTGCAGTTTCCAAGACAATTGTCATCAGCTGCACACTGTACATTATCCATCCAAATGGTTCCAGTGCCTTCACCAAAGTGGGAATTGTAGTAGTATGTCACTGCTCCAAAGTAACCAAGTTGTATACAGACAGTGTTAGATTCTTCTTGACCCCACAAATCATCACACACGGTTCCCCAAGTGTTGTTATAGTACACTTCTACTCTACCCTCATACTGGTCACTTCCACCAACAAGACGTACTGGAGGACAGCTATGTACTGTAAATGTACATAATTATTATATATTTATACAGACATTTTATACATACTCAAGCATCCGGCTGAGGCATCTTCAGAGTGTCCACAATTATGACTGCCAATTTGACTACCACCACAAGTAAAAAGATCGGGCTCAATTCCAAGACAGTTTAAATTATCTAGCCAAATTGGTCCAGTTCCTTGACCATATCTAGCAAATTGTGGGGCAGCCACAGCATCAGGATATCCAAGTTGACGGCACACCACTCTAGCATCAGTTATTCCCCAGAAGTCATCGCAGACAGTACCCCACTGTGCATTGTCAAATCCACCAGTACTGTTGGTGTAAACTTCTACACGACCTGTATGCTCGTTGGGCCCATTAACTAATCTCACTGGATGGATAGGTATGTCTACAATGTTATTCATTCTTTAAAATCATATTTACAAGTGAAACACTTCTTACTTGTGCACTGAACACTAGCATCTTCTAAATGAATACAGTTGTGTATTCCAATTCCATTGTGAGGACACTGATCAAGTCGAGACTCAGTTCCATTACAGTGTACATTATCAAGCCAAATTGGTCCTGTTCCCTGTCCAAACTGTGATGTACGATAGACAAACACTGCACGCAGAAAGCCAAGCTGTCTACACACAACAGTGGCATCATTCAGATCCCAGAAATCATCACAAACTGTGCCCCATTCTCCATAAAAGATTTCTACACGACCTTCATTGTCAGAAGAACCATCAACCAAACGAAGTGTACCATTACTTGTGGTACCTATGTATACACAAATAACATAGTAAAATGACTAAAGTGATTTAGTATTACCTGTTGTTGGTAATAACAAGAGTTCATAATATTAGAAAAGGGAGAGTATGAAACACTCAATATACCCTGTACAAATGCACTGCTACAAGTTCATCTTTTGATGAAACCAATGCCTCTCCTAGTATGGAAAGGCAATGATTGGTGTTTAATTTAACTCTACTGGTATGAGGGAACTGTTGTTAGGTGTTGAATATGGTAAAGCCTCTATTCTACAGAACAGAGTGAAGTGTTGGTACTGCATTAGTGGCAATGTGTTTGATAAATGCATCTCCATTAGATACTCTCTCTCTTACTACTACATTATGAACTCTTGTTTATAAGCTAGTAGGTATATTATGTATAGCTAAGTGTTAAAACAAAGGGGAACAATGTGATTTTATTAATTCCATACTTTTAGCCTATGTACTAGGAACATGTAAATATGGCAGTATCTCCTTCAATAATAACTGTCGTGATATTGTTCATTGGATAAGTGATACTTGGTGGAACTAAGTAACAAAATTATATTGTTATTATTCAAAATAATGTTATGCAGTGGCATAATATTAAATTGTGTTAAAGCATTTTATTTAAAACACTATTTTCTCACATGGACACATGTACGGATGCACACAAACTCCATCATCCAGAGCATATCCATTACTACAGAAACATCCACTTTCACAAGTTGAGTTTCTACAGCTTCTGATGCTTCTAAAGTGATCACAAGTTATATGCTGACCACACAACTGATAGTCCATACCAGCTAAACAACCTACAGATGGAGTATATTTTATGTTTTATGCAATATTCTTAACAAAAAGTATATCACCCTTACCATGACTGATGTCACTACCTAGTGTATTGGTAGCATTACAAGTGTAAGTTCCCACATCAGATGATGTTACATTGTACACTGTTAGTGTGTTCTCAGTAGTAGTTGTGTTTATTGGTGTTGACAATATCATGTACTTGCTTGTATCTGACACATTTATCATAATGTCATTAAAGTACCAATTGATGGTTGGAACTAGTTCACCAGTAGCTTGACATGTGAAAGTTGCCAAGTCTCTTCCCTCATCAGTTGAATCAACAATGTCTGATAAAATTTCTGGAGAAACTGCAGCAAAAAAAATGTAATGATAATAACCGGTGTATCTAGCGGCAAGTACAGTATATTTGAAGCAAACATTTTGTTTGGTCACAGCAACTGTACATGCATATGGAGAAAGTATACCCAATGTATAAAATGGGAGAAAGATACACAGACCCAGTATTTACTTTATAATGCTGGTGGTTGTAAAATAAACTGATACGATTCTGTAAAACTGGATTACATTAAGTATAAGCTCCTAAAAGTAATTCTACACTGGCTTTAGTTAATAAATGCAAAACCACATGTTCTTCAATAAAATACGTAGATTGATTGCTTAATTTACTGCCAAATTATATACTTTGCTGCTTCTAGTTTATTATGGCAATTAGCTGTCAGGTTGTTATTTAGCACATTAATTTTTGCTTAGTATCTGTCTTCAAATAGAACATCGACATGATAAAGAATGCAAACCGCAAAGAACAATGTATTGAAAGACAGCTACACCAATTAAAAACCAGATTTAAAAATTATTAATGTAAAAATAGAGTAGGGATCTAATCAATAATGGTAGTGGTAATTTCAGCATAATTATGAACAGTGTACAGTAGCTCTGTGAGAAAACCCCTGTTGTAACAGTTATTTTTGTTTAATGCAAAAGCAGGGATTTTCCCACCAAGCTACATGTACTGTATGCTGTAATATCATCACTCATCTCTTGTTTCACTACTTTTTATCCCTACTTCATTAAATTAAATACATTAGTTTGTTTAGTTTACTGTTATAGCACACAGCTATACATGTGTGACTTTTTTACAGTATTAGGACCAGAAGATGTTTTAGTATTTCATAATTTAATATGGACGTTTGGTAATCATGATCACATATATACAACAGATCGTTAAAAGAAGTGGTCTCCACATTCACTTATTTAATGGGTGTGATCTCAATCCAATCATGAAGTTACAGTCTTAGACTACCAAGCATACACGGCACTTTTTAAAAATAATTTTTTGGTGTCTAAAATGCTGCAAGCAAAGTGTTGATATGGAAAATTAATGCCTTGATATGGTTACATTGCATGAAGAAGACAATGAGACAATGACCAGCCTGAATGAAGATAAAGGAACCACAATAAGGCAGAAAAAAACCCAAAAGGCACATGCCACAGGTGAGTTTGTTATTGTGGTTTAAAATGGTGGCTGTGTACTGCTTCATTTGGCCTCCAGCCTTGCAACTGTTGTCAGGCAGGCAGGCAGGTGGGTGGGCAAGCAAGAAGGAAATAATATTTGAGTTTTGTGATTTAAAAAAAATTCTATATCCAGCCGCCTGTAAGGGTTTTCTTGTTTTTAAAACTATACTTGATGTTAGATGGACTAATATAAAGGTGATTTTCATTGGCTATGATGATGTTTAAAGGTGGAATTTTAGGTGGCATACATCATTTTTGGGGGAACGCTACTTAAACAGTATACTACCATACCGTTTGATTGCCAAATGTATTCTTTCTAGCACTCATCTGTAAAATGCTATCAACTAAAATTGTTGTAGGATTGCAAGAAAATTACAAATATTCATCCATGAAATGCTGCAAGTGAGTGTATTAATTATATATGCTGCCAGACAACAACTGAAAATAGAATCAGGAATGGAATGGAACAGAACAAAATGGCCAAACTTTTATGCTCACTGTGTAGCTTCCTTGCTTTATGTCAGTCATGCAAATGCATAAGTTTATTACACTTTATGTAAGTACTGTATACCAAGACTGACTGTGAGGCTTATATTCAGACTGTTTGTCTTGAATATTGAGTTATTCTAATAGAGCAATCAGCCATCAGTATTGTTCTCTAATGAAGCAGTCACTATGTAGTAGTACTTTCTGTTCGTTATTGCTGGATTCTCCTCCTGTATGATTATAGCTATAGTCAATGTAGTGTTCACACAGCATCTTCATAGATATTACGTATATCTATTATGATATAACTAATATGCATACAGGGGGGGAGGGGTGTATGTATATCGTAGGATCCCCACCATTAGCTGCTGGACCTCTAGAAAAAAGTTAAAAGGAGAGGTTATCAATTGATAAGAACAATTCCACTATTACAGTCATGTTATCAATTGTAGCTATACATTTTCTATGTTGCATGCTTCATCTGGCTTCCTAGTTGGAATTATTTTCCACCTTTACTACTGTTGCCAATAATCTGCAATCAATACTGAATTGATGCATTGCTGCATATAAAATAATGTGTAACTATCTCCTGTATGTTGTGTATGCATATTATATAGACTGTAATCACTGTGTCAATGCCACAACACTGATGTACTGACACAGAGCAGCAGCCTCCAGAATCTATTGTGCCTTACTGGCTTGATTGGGATCATTTGCATCTTCACCACCATGTTGTGCATAGCCTCACTTCATGACTGAGTCATCTTCAGAGACATATCACACCTACATTGCAAAGTAGGTAATTAAGAACCGCACTGGTTTTGATTCTGACTACAGATTGTTTGCAGCTGGTGTCGCTTTGTTTTCCAAGTGTTTAGTGTTATTTCCAGGTGGAACAGTGAGTACCAAGTTGCTGCATGACAGCTTCATCCTTCATCTGGCTGGCTAATGGAATAATTTTCCACCATCAGTGTTGCCAATAATACATTGCTGCATAACTACTGATCTCCAGCATGTCATCTATGGCTCAGTATGTTGTGCATGTATGTACATAATATAGTGTGTATTCATCAATGTGACATTGCCACACTACCGATGTACTGGCACTTAGCTACTGGTGGCCTGTAGTTTGTGCCATATTGCCTTGATTTGAGATCATGTGCTGATTTCACCACCTTGTTGTGCATAGCCTCACTTCTTGACTGAGTCACCTTCAGAGATATTCTTCATACCCGAAGAATATCAAGATGCATGGTAGTGTGTCATGTGGTCTAAAAAGCCAGCACACCACACTATGTTGACAGAAAATGCACATGCGTTCATAGCTCCATAGTGCCTTTACAAAATGAGACAATTTTTGCTGTGGAAACACTCTTCGCTGTCAGTAGTCCACATACCACACTAAGCAATCCCGAGATATGAGATTTTAAAAATTGGCTTAATTTCTTTGTTTTTTCTTCTCTTTACAAACTAACACAAGGTGCCATAAAAATGTGAAAGGGTTATCCGATTGTCTTGAAATTTAGCACGCGGAAGAGGTTTTACATAATGTACATCTTGTTACCAAGTTTGGCTGGAATACAATAAACAGTCAAGGACTTAATAGTGATCTTTCACAAAAAATAACACCAATATGCTGTCATGCTGACTGGGTAAACTGCTTAGGACATTCCTGCTGTGCCTGGCTGAGGGAAGGAATGTTTGGCCATTTTACGCATCTACAAATTAATTAGATGCAAGACATGTAGCACTCAAATCAGGGGCAGCTCCAGGGGGTTTCTGAGGTTTCCAGAAACTGATCAAGTGTATTCAAGCAGTTAAAAATATACTTTACATTCATTTGCAAAGGCACAAGACATTCAGGTTGAGATATTCTAATAGAGCAGTCATTCATTCACTCTAATAAAGCAGTCACAGAATGAGAGAAGCAGTGTAGCAAGCTATGCAGCTAAAAATTAATAAGGATTTTATGTATTTTATTAATAGATAGGTAGTAGAGGGCTGCTATTCTCAACAGGTAGTTCCCTTTTTTGGTCTTCACTAAAAGTCTATAAATATATTATTTTCTTGATAAGAAACCAGTCACCAAAAATCCTGGAGCCGCCTATTCAAATTCTATTCAAACCACAAAGCCTCTGAGATTCTATACTATTATATTCATGCATGTATGTAAAAAATGCCACATTGTCACAGTTTACAAAATAATTTCTAACACATATACAAACTTGTAAGGTTTCTACTGGAATTTTTCAGTCTATCGTCTTATTATAATTATTAGTCAGGGAATTTTAATTTAATCTGGGAATAAATTCCTTACCAAGAAATTTTTTTACCAATGTGTTTGTAAAGGTGTCTACTAACCCTCCTCAAAAGATTTAAACACAACTCCCCTAGGGGAACTCATGACAGCTGCTGGAAGTTGGACTACCCATGAGCCTTATTTGGAAATATTTGAAATTGTCTGATTGCTATAAGCATAGTGTGAAATGTCAAACTACATAACTCAAACTATATTGCACCCTTCCAAGGGTAGATTTATGAAGGAGGCTAAGGGCCCCCCTTTCCCTTTGCAGAAAAGTGTCAGTGAGTACTATTCCTAAAGCAATAGCCATTATAATTAAATATTTAAAGTATCTTTATAATATGAAGGACATAATGCATTCCTGCAAATATTATATTACTGTACCTCAGTAAACTGCTCCCAATAATGAGTAAAGGCAAAAGACTAGCTTCCTTTTCTTGAAACATTTTGGTTTGATTGTGGGTTTTATTCCCATGGTTAATTGTGGGTTTTGGGCAGTGAATTCTACAAGGGCTCTTTTGCATCTATTAACAGGTTATCCAAGTGATAGTGTAGTAAGTTGATAATAGATATTAAACAATGACATCCTACAATAAGTTGTAAGTCATGCAGCAGGAATGATACTGAAAAAAAAGAAACAGCTGAAAACACTGCCTTTAGAGAGCGACATCCCCCCTCCCCTAGGTTGGCATGCTTTACATGCTAGTGTGCTTCACGCACTAATGTAGTTACTTAGGTTTGTGTGAGAAGGCTTGGTATACTACAAATGTCACTGTCAAGCTTAGCCTCCTAAATCTTACATCTGGCCCTGCACTCCTTGGTTGAAATTAAGCCACACCTAACTATCTAATGTGTGAAAAATGTGCATGCAAATTCTTTGGTTCATGTTTGTGCAAGCTATAATTTTAGCTATACTGAAGCCTTAACTCGCTTAGGTTGTTCAACCGACTGATAATTATCGCTCAACAAGATATGACAATTGAGGCAAGCTTAGAGTATGAACTGACTCCCCTGCCTTTGTCCTTGTTCAGTAACAAAGATCATAAAATGAACAAGGCAAACAAAGCAATTTTTTCCAACACTAGCCTGAAAGTGTTGACTGACCCACTCGACCTCACTGACCAACAGTCTGGTAGTGGATGGTGGATGGCTTCTTTACATGGTGAAGTGGGAACAAGGCCATACTTGGCAGGAGATTGCTGACAGTTACCTGAGCTACGTACAGTATCTTGGCAGGTACTCTCAGAAGATCACCGTGGTGTTTGATGGCTACAGCAGCTCACCTAAAGATCATGATCACACTAGGCGTACAAAGAACTCCTGCTGTGATGTACAGATTCGACCGAATATGATGCATTTGACACCAAGGGCAAAGTTCCTAGACAACACTCATAACAAGAGTGAAATCATCCATCTCCTCTCTTCAGCATTCCAGAAACATCAGATCACTGTAGAGCTGTATGATAATGATGCTGACACTTCAATTGTGAAGGCTGCATTGGCTGCTGCTAAGGATGACTCCATTGAGGTCAGTGAACTCTGTGGATGGTTGCTATGTTGCTATTCTATTTCTTATTATTTTCAGGTGCGGGCAGAAGATGCTGATGTGCTAATAATGCTAATACACCATAGTTCATACACCAATCATCCACTCTTCTTTACCTCGTCAAAGGGTTCTTATGATGACAGGAGAATCCAAGAAACTCTGTCTGAAAGACAGAGGCTTTACCTGCTATTTTGTCATGCCTTTACTGGTTGTGATACTGTTTTTGCCATTGCCAGCCATGGGAAAACCGCTCTATTTGACAGGTTTTGTGCTGGGGACATTGATGAACACATGGACACCTTCCTTGATGTACAGGCTAGTAAGGATGTGGTGATCAGGAGTGGCATTTCAATTTTCCAGCACATTTGCCATGCACCAGGTACTGCCTTCGCTGCAATTCGATACAGCATGTTCTCACGAAAGGCAGTAGCTGGGCTAATCAAACCAGAAGCTCTACCTCCAATGGAGGGTTGGTGCAGCTGCACAGCATTCTCTCTGTGCCTATCTACAACCCAGGACTGGATGCTATTGCAGAGCATGTCTTTGGACCCCAGTGGCTATGGAAGGACATTGGGGAGTAATGGCTATGAGCCAGTTCCAACATCAGTGTGCGAAATAACAGTCAGGACACTGACAACTTCCGGCCAATTACACTAGTTGTCAGGCCATAATTGAATTTGTCCGGAAACAATGTCCTTTCAAGGTATAGCACTGAGTTTAGAGTGTGATAGTAGGTAGGAGGCCAGACATAGTGACATTGGCATGTAATTGAGTTATGTGTTTATGGTTTGTGGTGTGGCCACAAAGCCATGTCCAAGAGACCAACAGGTTACATTGCACAGCCTGTTGACTCAGTTACTTGGAAAATGTACTTATAACCTGTTACCCATTACTAGCTTTTACTTGTGGTATTCATCTGTACACTCAACTTGCATTTTGAGCTATATAGAATGGAGTTCATTTTTTACAATGCATAATAGAGGCACCATTTCATAGCAGCAATAGTATAGTTTGACTACATAGCTATTATATACTGACTCCTTTGAGTCCTTTCCTACAAATACTCCTGTAATAGCACCGAATTTATAGGACCTTATATGTGACCAGAACCCTAAAGTGTTGTGCTTTTCTGATCTGTTACTGTTATTGAGTGAAAAGTAATAATCAGTTGAGTAAAAAGTAATAATAATCAGTTGTACAGTGACCCCAATGCTTGAAACAAATAATTTGGCAAGAAAGGAGAAATGCAAAAAAATGTCCGGACAAATTGATTTATGTCCACTCAACTTTCATGTTGTCCTGACAGTGTGTCAGCACATGTCTAAAAAGTTATTTCATACACTGCAACATTAGACCCTATGGCACCTGAGGAACTTTTAAAGTTCATAAGCTGTAATTGTAAAGGGGATTGTAGCAACCGACGGTGCAGCTGTAAGAACGATGTCAAGTGCATCTCAGCATGTGGAATTTCAAATTGCAAAGGAATTACATGCAAGAATTGCATTGATGATGGAGAGTCTGGAGAAGACCCAGACGTTGACTTATGAGGCAATAGACATTATCAAACTAGTCCTTAAGAAATACATGAGTTCCAACTAATAATAATGAGTGAATGTGGTCTTTTCATCAATTTCAGGAGTGGTTAAAAGCTTACAATGTATACATATTAAACCACATGATTTGCTGTACTAACAGCAAATCAAC
This sequence comes from Dysidea avara, assembly GCF_963678975.1. NCBI lineage: Eukaryota > Metazoa > Porifera > Demospongiae > Dictyoceratida > Dysideidae > Dysidea > Dysidea avara. Next base: position 35,569,159 of record NC_089272.1, read on the forward strand.
CATTTTCAAATAAGGTCATGGATAGTCCAACTTCCGGAAGCTGTCACTGGTTCTCCTAGAGGAGTTGTGTTTAAATCTTTTGAGGAGGGTTAGTAGACACCTTTACAAACTCATTGGTAAAAAAATTTCTTGGTAAGGAATTTATTCCTAGGTATGCCAAATATCTGCTAATGTTCCCTGACTATATGCATGGGTCTTTCCATGTCAAATCAACAAGGAATTTAGGATCACCTCTCGGATTTTGACGAAACTTGGTGTGTTTGTAGTACCTGTAGTGCCTATCACTCATGCAAAGTTTTAGCTCCATGCATTCCATAGTTTCTGATTTATGACCACAACTGTTTTGAATAATTCATGAAAATTTGTTCCATCTCTAGTTACAAAATCAACTGCAACTTTGTACTGTGTAAATATTTTTGAACATAATTTTCACTGATGGAAGACTGTTGATTGACCTTTCCAGTGATCCCTAAATTATGGGATATCTACTTAATTATGGTTCAAAAGTACTTTTGAATGATTGAAAACTTTCATCCTTTATATTTTGAAAAATGCTGCTTGAAAATTTTCAAATTCTTTTGTGAATAATGATTGGGTCATAGTCTATGTTTGATAAACTTTTTGTGGTGGGACCACTATGGGCTCAAGAGGTATAATGAATTATGTTGTGGTATGTGGGGAATTTACAGGCCATTATTGCTGTGTTGGAGTGTATACCTCCAATAACCACTCACAACAAGGCCATGCCAAGTTTGTCTTACAGAGTGAAGGTGTCTAGGTACATTGTAACCTGTATTAATGACCACCTGTATTGAAAGACCATCTATAAGCTGCAGCTAATTTATACTTTAATTGGATCTTAATGTATAGCACCAAAGCATCAATCTTTTCTAGCGAATCCAAAAATGGTCCTTATTAGACAGGTTGACTATAAATGGGATCATCATGCATCCATAAACACATTAATGTTGTACCATCTCCTCAGTTATACTTTATTTATTAAGTAAAATCTTGCCGTAGTACACTTACATACATATCCCCACTCTACACTATTCAAGTTACGTACATGGCTGCATAGGTACAACAGACCTCCTCAAAAAGGATATCTGGGTACCTTGACAGCCTCATGATCTTACTGTATAATTGTATGTACATTTTGGACCAAGACAAGTTGGTGGTTTCTCATAAATGAACACTTCATCAATGGTCCAGGGAATATAAGAGTTACACTACAGTATATACAGTAGATGCATTACTTGTACCAAGAGTTTTTATATTATTAACACTTGCTTGCACCTCAATGCATGATTTATAGTACTGTAATTACTAAAATTAATGGTTTTTCAAAGTATTTTCACGTTTTGAAGATCAGTACAGGTAAATGGTAAATATGTGGTCAACATGTTTACTTCCTACGTGAGTATGTATATGAATTTATGAGTTGATCTTCAAAGTGGTCGTGAATGTAAAGTAATGTAGTAATTAATTTCACACACTGAGGTACAACTAATGCATGTATATGGTAAAACCCCTCCATTGCTAGGACCATAATAAAGTGCTCATATTACAGAAGCCACAGAAGTATCTTGGTCTAAATATATGTGCACCACTAGAGTGGGAGTACAGCGTATAAACAGGCATCCTGGTTATCAAGGTATCCAGGTATCCCTTCTGAGGAGTTCTGTTGTATGTACCTATGCAGCCACATATGCAACTTAAATATGGCTAAGTCCACTACAGTGGGATTCAACTTAATAAATAAGGTACTTGTGAAGAGATGGTACAACATTTACATAATGTCCATGGACACATGGTGGTCAGATCTATAATTTATAGTCAACCTGTCTAATAAGAACCATTTTTGGATTTGCTAGAAAGGGTTGATGCTTTGGTGCTATACATTAAAGAAGTATAAATTAGCTGCAGCTTATAGATGGCCTTTCAATACAGGTGGTCACTAATACAGGTTGTAATGTACCTAGACACCTTCACTCTGTAAGACAAACTTGGCACAGCCTTGTTGTGAGTGGTTATTGGAGGTGTACACTCCAATACAGCAATAATAGCCTGTAAATTTCACCGCACACCACAACATAATTCATTATATCTCTTGAGCCCATTGTGCTCCCACCACAAAAATTTTATCAAACATATACTATGGTCCAATCATTATTCACAAAAGAATTTGAAAAATTCAAGCAGCATTTTTCAAAATATAAAGGATTGAAATTTTCAATGAAGTACTTTTGAACCATAATTAAGTAGATATCCCACAATTTAGGGTTCACTGGAAAGGTCAATCAACAGTCTTCCATCAGTGAAAATTGTGTTCAAAAATATTTACACGGTGCAAAGTTGCAGTCAATTTTATAACTAGAGATGGACCAAATTTTCATGAAATATTCAAAATATTTGTGGTCATAAATCAGAAACTATGGAATGTATGGAACTAAAAATTTCCATGAGTGATAAGCACCACAGGTACTACAAACACACCAAGTTTTGTCAAAATCCGAGAGGTGACCCTAAATTCCTTGTTGATTTGACATGGAATGACCCATGTGCGTTATTTATTTATTAGTTTTACAACCACATCATACATGTACAAAATTAGTCGATTACAAGACTGACAATGAAGATTGGTGATTAGAATAGGGTGGCTGATAGCTAAAGGCACGAACTGCCAGTAGCTAATTGCAAACACTAACTACCTAATTAAAATATACTACTTAGTTACTTATAGAGTAAAAGGGTAGCATGTGTGTTGGTTGCACAGAAAGAACAGGGACAACAAAAATGAAACATACATGTATTATTGGAGTTAAAATTGTTTGGAAAGTGATGCCATAGAAATTGGGTGAGTTGCTTTTTATTGTCACATAAGGTAGATTCAGGTCAATCGAGGGTAGAGAGTTCCATAATCTTGGTAGCCGGCAAAAATAAAAATGACAGTTCGAGTTGGTTGTGGAATTACGATGAACTAACTAGCCTGATGATGATGATCTTGTGGATACTGATGCTTTCATTGATATTATGTAGTTGTTAATGTCGAAGTGGGGGTAGGGAGTTTTGTAGGATTTATGAAAAAAGTAGATCACTCAGTTCGTATTGGTACATTTACATTACAATTATCCATCATAATAGGACATACACAGTTACTTGATTCTTGCTTAAATCTGCCATTCCTCCACACTGCCAAGTACATTATTATGTTAAAATACATAGGACAACAGACTGGAAATCAGCAACCACCTGCTTATTTGATGTACAGTAAATAGACGTACACATGTGAAGCACCAACAATGGCCTGTCCAATATCTGATGCAGATGAAGATAAGAAACAGGATTACACTTGAAATGGCTTTATGAGAAGAAGCTGAAAATTGGTACATGGAATATCTAATGTATGTACCTCAATCCTTTTGTAGTTTGAAAGAAATCAAGATACAGCCTGTGGAGATACAGCAAAAAAACCAACAGTGTGTGACATGCAAATACGCGATATTGGTCGAGATTTGATAATAAAAAGGTAACGATTACTTGCTATATATGGCTAGACAAACCACTCGGGAAAATGAGTTGAAATTGGTGCATAGATCGATTAAGAATTTAAGACACAGACACACAGAGTTATCACACGATATCCAACTCAGTGTAGCAAGTGCTAGATCGAGATACTCAAATATAGTGAGCAGTAAGTTAAGAGTAAATTACTCTATTAAAGCATTCAACTATATCTTGAAAAGATATAAACATTTCAAGAAATTTCAATCCACCACTACTTACACATGTATGTAATTAATCATTTCCAGTGTTTTAATACTATACAGGTTCTGCACTGTAATCAATAATCTAAACCAAAACAGCCAAGGCGTAAAAAAGAGTGCGGCCACTAAAAGGCCTAATTGAACTCTCTACAGGGTGACTTTTTTGTAGCTGAGCTCTAGATGTCTAATGCAACTGAACCCTCTACATAACAAATGGATTGTAACTGAACTCTCTACAGGGTGACTATTTCTGTGTCTGAACTCTGTATAGGGTGGCCTTATAACAGAGCTATATAATAATCATGTCCTGACTACTCTATTGGAATTATTGTGATCTTGACCATTAATACCTTTTTAAAACTGATTGGCATTAACATGATTACCACCACTTCTTGGCTAAATACCTTTAATTTCAACCTTGTCTATACAAAAGACCACATCTTTTCATGGCTTGGCTGTGTTGGCACGGAAATTACAGGTTAGAATATGCAAACACACTGTTAGAAAATGAACATCGTAGTATAGCATGAGTATGTAATTTTGCCTTCTTTAGATAATGTAGTTTACAATCATGGGTGCCTAGGAACTGAATGCACTATACTGTAACAAGCATAAGAAAAAATAGAAATTTTAAACTACGACATAGTACCATGATAAAAAGTACTGAAACAAGCTGGATTGGAATAGTATGTAATGTCCGATTGCTGTGAAACAATAAGAAGCAAATATTCCTAATGTGCATTTCATCTCCACAGCACAGTAGGGATATTTGCTTCTTATTGTTTTACAGCAATTGGACATTACATATTACTCCAATCCAGCTTGTTTCAGTACTTTTTATCGCGGTACTGTGTTGTCCCTACTCTAGTTTAAAATTCCTAATTTTTCTTATCTTGTTTGTAAACTTTTCTGCAAGTTCATGACTACTAAACTCACTTGAAACTGTTATCCTTCTGCGATAAGCGCCTCTAATTATAATTATCATCTTTATCGCGTGAAGCAACTGTCAGCGGCTTCAGTTGCATTTCTAAAGGCCTAAATGGTAAGATTTAACAGTGAAACGTTGCTGGGTAGTCTATTTATTAAGAGTGGAGATGCCCCTTTTAAAAGTCTGAATCCTGGCACACCTGCATGTAGTGACCAGTGCTAGGCATTCCAGTATCCAAGATTTTTTAATAAAAAATTCTCCATATATTCCCCAATAGAACCCTGGAAAAAACTAGCAACTCGCGTTTAACTTAGGATTGCTCTGTCGTTCGAGCTTCAATGAGGATGAAAATTGCTTAGGGGTTTGTCCACATGTCGATCATCATGAAAATCTTAGTTTTATTATCGGTTCATGTGCATTAGCTACATATAAGTAAGTTTTGTGTTGTTTTGTAATCTTTTCAAGCCTTGTAATGTATGTAAAATACTTTAAAACTTAAAAAAACGTACTGTCGGGTGGAAGGTAGTCACTGGTGCTTACTTTAAATGACATAGTTACTTCACTCGGGTTAACAATTTTCAGCTCCATAGCAATTTTCTGATGGCTGTGTCATCAGCTCAAAAGTATAAATCACTTCAAAGTCGGCATAACAATGCCATAATTGAAACCACAACTCCACCTTAGGTATTGTTGCATCATTGTGGCACCTCCACTTTAGTTGTTTACCTTTAAAAGTTGTTGACTTGATATTTTTACTTACTTGAGATAGCCATGTGCCTATGGGTATACACCATTGTATTGAGAAGAGTGCAGTGGGTGAAACATGTTTGCTCACCACAAAGCATACAGAGACCACTGAGATCTGATAAGACCTGAAGTTACTCTCATTACATGTACAAACTTGGAGCTAGAAGCAACTGTAGTTTCAAGACAGTCAAGGTTGCTAGATGGTTTCCTAATTCAATTGTGCCATTTTTCCCTTTAAAATGCATGGGAAGCCCTGGAAAATGTACCTTTTTTCAGTTTTTAAGCACTGTGCATGCCAAAGTAGCTAATTCCAACCAAACAATCTGAGATTGATACTCCATCTACCGTATTGAGCATAATAAAAGTCCATTTATTCAAAATTTAAAAATCGAGCTGGAATGTCTACCAGTGCCTTGGTACAGTCACATAAAACATTCAGAAATACAAATAGTTAAGTTAACTTTGCTAAAAACAAAACATTTGTCTCTGATGATATTGGACAGCTCACTCAGCACTGCAATGTCTGGAACACTTGTCCACGAGTGTACACATTATGCACTACTATATTGTGTAATGTTGCCATTCCCACGGATGGGAGCCCTATTGATGAAGAACCTTCACTGGTACAAAAGGACAAAAGGCAACACAATAGCGCACACATTGTATGCTTACCAATATGCCAAAGGTTTCTTCTTAAGTAAATTTGAAACATTTTCATGAAAGAAGTAGGACTGTAGCTCTATCCAGTTTTCTGCTAAATACATCAGGCAGGCAGTAGAAAATTCTGTCAAATAATTTTTCTGTAGCAACTTTACAAAAGCAGTTTGGGTTGATCTGAATGCACCTTTGGGCTTGATTTTACTCAACTAATACTGTCATGTGGCTGTGAGGATAAAACGAGACAGGTCTTTGGGTGATATTGTATTGCGGGCCATGCCCACACCTTCATTGTCCCTACTATACAGTACTGTATGATATATGGATAACACTTCAAGTAACTTGTTTTGTCTCACCACCTAATCGATCAGTATAAACATGAACAATATCAGTAAATTCTCCAGCTCCAATACGAGTATATGCTCTAACAGCTCCACTATACACTGTGAAGGGGTCTAGTCCAGTAAAAGTAACTTGATAAGAAGTATCTGCGGTTGCACCAATCGCCCTACTGAAAACATTACCATCAAGAGAAGACACATTACCAACAGTGTAGATGATTTCATAAAATGTGATAATTCCATTGGGTGCATCTGGTTCAGACCAACTGACAATTATTACTGTGGAACTGATCACATTGACAAATAGATGAGTGGGAGCACCAGGTACTATAGAATGATTAATTATTTAAGTGATTATTATGCTCATTCTGATTGATTATATAACTACTTTGACAACTTAACATTCACAAATTCAGAACTCACCATCCTCACCAGTAGTGACACTGACTATTTCACTACCATCACCCTCAGTGATAGTAGTGGCAAACACTTGAACCTGGTAAGCAGTGAATATCTCCAACATGTCAATGATGATAGAAGTGTCAGTGGTATTAATATCATTGGTAAAATTATCACTACTATACTCAATACGATATGATCTCACGATACCATTGGGTGTTAATGGTGGTTGCCAAGTCACAAAAATAGATGTGGAACTAATATCTAATCCAAAACAGCCAAGCTGTAAAAAAAGTGTGCGGCCCTCAGAAAGGCTATGGTGAAAAAAGATGTGAAATCCAAGGTGGCGGCCAAGAAATGGCTGTGATGGTAGGTTAATGGTAAAAATTTTAATAAAGACAATTCAGGTGAATTTTTGTGCCGCTTCACAAAATTTACCTAAATTGTCATTATTAAAATTTTTACCATTAACCTACCATCACAGCCATTTCTTGGCCGCCACCTTGGATTTCACATCTTTTTTCACCATAGCCTTTCTGAGGGCCGCACACTTTTTTTACAGCTTGGCTGTTTTGGATTAGATTTCATTTCTTTTTGTATTTGTATACCAGCTTTGGGACTCTTTTAACCTATGTTTTTTTCTTTACTACAGGAAGAAGAAAAGATGAAGTAGATGTACTTTAAATATTTTATCAGTAAATGTACAAATTATATATACTGTATAATACATATTTGACAGCATTTGCGAAAAGGGGTCTTCCACACACATCCAATTTGCCAACTTTGACAATTGATAACTTTAGATTGGAAAGAGCTATTGCCTTGATATTTGGGCAGTGGTGAGCACCACTATAGCTGAATACATGGTGAAATTTTCAGGTTAATATGTTACTTGAACACTGAGTTATGGTCTCCAACGTTTATGGAATTGGATGTGTGTGGAAGACCCCTTTTCGCAAATCCGGTCACATATATTGATTACAGAAATCTCCATGGTGGTTTCTTTGTAACTGAACACTCTACAAGGTGACTTCTTCTAATTGCTCTCTCTACAGGGTGAATTGTTTGTAGCTGAACGATCTACAAGGTAACTTCTTCTAGCTGATCTCTCTACAGGGTGATGTGTTTGTAGCTGAATTTTGTATAGGTGATTTGTTTGCAGCTGAGCTCTTTACAGAATGGTTTCTTTGTAGCTGAACTCTCTACAAGGTAATTTCTTCTAGCTGATCTCTCTACAGGGAGATTTGTTCGTAGTTGAATTCTGTACAGGTGATTTGTTTGCAGCTGAGCTCTTTACAAAATGGTTTCTTTGTAGCTGAACTTTCTCCAAGGTAACTTCTTCTAACTGATCTTTCTACAGGGTGATTTGTTTGTAACTGAACTATCTACAAGGTAATTTCTTCTTGCTGATCTCTCTACAGGGTGATTTGTTTGTAGCTGAATTCTGTACAAGTGATTTGTTTGCAGCTGAGCTCTTTACAGAATGGTTTCTTTGTAGCTGAACTCTCTACAGGGTGATTTGTTTGTAGCTGAACTCTCTACAGGTGATTTGTTTGTAGCTGAACTCTCTACAAGGCGATACTTCTAGGTGATCTCTCTACAGGATTCCTTGTTTCTAGCTGAACTCTCAACAGGGTGATCTGTTCATAGCTGAACTTTCTACTGGGTGATTTGTTTGCAGCTGAACTCTCTAAATGGTAGTTTCTTTGTAGCTGAACTCTCTACAATGTGACTTCTTCTAGCTGAACTCTCTACAAGGTGACTTGTTTCTAGCTGATCTCTCTACAGGGTGACTTGTTTCTAGCTGAACTCTCTACAGGTGATTTGTTTGTAGCTGAACTCTCTACATGGTGGTTTCGTTGTAGCTGAACTCTCTACAAGGTAACTTCTTCTAGCTGATTTTTTTACACTGCATATTTGTTTGTAGCTGAGTTCTCTACAGGGTGATTTGTTTGCAGCTGAACTCTCTACATGGGAGTTTCATTGTAGCTGAACTCTCTACAATGTGACTTCTTCTAGCTGAACTCTCTACAGGGTGACTTGTTTCTAGCTGAACTCTCTACAGGTGATTTGTTTGCAGCTGAACTCTCTACATGGTGGTTTCTTTGTAGCTGAACTCTCTACAAGGTAACTTCTTCTAGCCGATCTTTCTACAAGGTGATTGAGTTTTTTGCAGCTGAACTCTTTACATGGTGGTTGCTTTGTAGCTGAACTCTCTAAAAGGTGACTTCTTCTAGCTGAACTCTCTACAGGATGATTTGTTTGCAGCTGAATTCTCTACGTGGTAGTTTCTTTGTAGCTGAACTCTCTACAATGTGACTTCTTCTAGCTGAACTCTCTACAGGGTGACTTGTTTTTAGCTGATCTCTCTAAGGGTGACTTGTTTCTAGCTGAACTCTCTACAGGTGATTTGTTTGCAGCTGAACTCTCTACATGGTGGTTTCTTTGTAGCTGAACTCTCTACAAGGTAACTTCTTCTAGCTGATCTTTCTACAGGGTGATTTGTTTGTAGCTGAATTCTCTACAGGGTGATTTATTTGCAGCTTAACTCTCTACAAGGTGACTTCTTCTAGCTGAACTTTCTACAGAGTGATTGATTATTTTTGCAGCTGAACTCTCTACATGGTGGTTTCTTTGTAACTTAACTCTCTACAGGGTGATTTGTTTGTAGCTGAACTCTCTACAGGGTGATCTGTTCATAGCTGAACTCCCTATAAGGTAACTTCTTCTAGCTAATCTTTCTACAGGGCGATTTGTTTGTAGCTGAGTTCTCTACAGGGTGATTTGTTTGCAGCTGAACTCTACATGGTAGTTTCTTTGTAGCTCTACAATGTGACTTCTTCTAGCTGAACTCTCTACAAAGTGACTTGTTTCTAGCTGATCTCTCTACAGGGTGACTTGTTTCTAGCTGAACTCTCTACAGGTGATTTGCTTGCAGCTGAACTCTCTACATGGTTTATTTCTTTGTAACTGAACTCCCTGCAAGGTGACTTCTTCTAGCTGATCTCTCTACAGGGAGATTTGTTTGTAGCTTAACTCTCTACAGGTGATTTGTTTGCAGCTGAACTCTCTACATGATGGTTTCTTTGTAGCTGAACTCTCTACAAGGTAATTTCTTCTAGCTGATCTCTCTACAGGCCGATTTGTTTGTAGCTGAACTCTCTACATGATGGTTTCTTTGTAGCTGAACTCTCTACAAGGTGATTTCTTCTATAGCTGATCTTTCTACATGGTGATTTGTTTGTAGTTGAACTCTCTACATGATAGATTCTTTGTAGCTGAACTCTCTACAAGGTGATTTCTTCTATAGCTGATCTTTCTACAGGGTGATTTGTTTGTAGTTGAACTCTCTACATGATAGATTCTTTGTAGCTGAACTCTCTACAAGGTGATTTCTTCTATAGCTGATCTTTCTACAGGGTGATTTGTTTGTACCTGAACTATCTACATGATGGTTTCTTTGTAGCTGAACTCTCTACAAGGTAACTTCTTCTAGCTGATCTCTCTACAGGACAATTTGTTTGTACCTGAACTCTCACATGATTGTTTCTTTGAAGCTGAACTCTCTACAAGGTGATTTCTTCTAGCTGATCTTTCTACAGGGTGATTTGTTTGTAGCAGAACTCTCTACAAGGAAACTTCTTCTAGCTGATCTCTCTACAGGGAGATTTGTTTGTAGCTGAACTCTCTATACATGATTTGTTTGCAGCTGAATTCTCTACATGATGGTTTCTTTGTAGCTGAACTCTCTACAAGGTAACTTCTTCTAGCTGATCTCTTTACAGGGTGAATTGTTTGTAGCTGAACGATCTACAAGGTAACTTCTTCTTACTTATCTCTCTACAGGGTGATTTGTTTGTAGCTGAACTTTCTACAAGGAAACCTCTTTTAACTGAGCTCTGTACAGGGTGAATTGTTTGTAGCTGAACTATCTACAAGGTAACTTCTTCTAGCTGATCTCTCTACAGGATGATTTGTTTGTAGCTGAACTATCTACAAGGTAACTTCTTCTAGCTGATCTCTCTACAGGGTGATTTGTTTGTAGCTGAATTCTGTATAGGTGATTTGTTTGCAGCTGAGCTCTTTACAGAATGGTTTCTTTGTAGCTGAACTCTCTACAAGGTAACTTCTTCTAGCTGATGTATCTACAGGGTCACTAGTTTGTAGCTGAATTCTCTACATCGTGGTTTCTTTGTAACTGAACTATCTACAAGGTGACATCTTCTAGCTGATCTTTCAACAGGGTGATTTGTTTGTAACTGAACTCTCTACAAGAAAATTTCTTCTAACTGATGTCTGAACAGGGTGAATTGTTTGTAGCTGAACTCTCTACAGGGTGATTTGTTTGTAGCTGATCTCTATACAGGTTACTTATTTCTAACTGATCTCTTGAATTCTGTTCAGGGTGACTGCTCTATTAGGATGACTGCTCTATTAGAGTATCTCGATCTCGCATTTGCTACACCAAGATTTCGTGTTATAATAACTCCGTGGCTTTAAGTCTGATTCTTCTACACCATTGAAGAGCCTTTCTAAGATGATAACTCCATCTGTACAGCGATTTTCAAAGCATTACCCCAAGTGGTTTATCTGGTAGGCGTGGCAAGCATAATAATAATAATAATAATAATAAAATTAAAAATTAGCTAATCTCGATTGCGTAATTGTTACACACTGTTGATTTTTTCGCTGTATCTTCCTGGTTTTTAGCTCGATTTCTTTCAAACCACAAAAGGTTTGAGGTTCAATAGTTAACCTATTCACCCACCGATTTTCAGCTTCTTTCCATACGCGGTTTACCCTGTAGACGTGACAACATATTGGTGTTATTTTTCGTGCATAATCGCTCATAACTCTTTGCCTGTTTATGGTATTCCTGCCAAAGTTGGTACCGAGATGCGCCTTTATACCCCCCTCCTGTGTGCCAAATTTCAAGGCAATCGGATAACGCGTTCGCGTTTTATAGCAGTTTTTGTAAGTGTGCGAAAAGAGGAAGAAAAATAAGAAGAAAAAAACGAAGAAACTAAGCCAATTTTTGAAGTCGCATATCTCAGGAATTCCTGAAGCGATTTCGCTCAAATTTGGAATGTGGAGTGCTGAAAGTGGAGGGAATCTACTTAGCAAAATTTGTCTTGTTTCATCAAGGCAGCACAGAGCTACGGAGGTGCGAAAATTGCGTTTTCTTTCTTCCTGTCAATATACTCACGGGGTTGCGCGCCGGCTTCTTGGGCCGCACGACACACTACCGTGTGTCTTGATTATGTGACATGACATTCACTGGAACACTTGGAGCTAATAAAACAAGCGAAACAACATTACAAAGATTACAGTTATATGTTATGTACATACTGTATGTACACAAAAAATTAAACATTTCCTTTGCAGGAGTTTGCCTCATTTTCAACTGAGGTCTACAGCACGCCTGTTCTAAAATTGATAAATCATATAAACTGCAATATAAATATAACCCTATTATACGTATATAATATCTAAGGAATTCTAGATGTTAAAAATACCATTTATACTGTATTCGTCTAGGTCTAACTGTAAAGAAGTTTACATTGTGATGTACGTATGCATGCACATACTGTACATCACAGCTAGACAAATGTATTTTTTATATTGTGCAGGTGTTAAATATAGAATGGCTTATCTAAAATTTGTAAATTGTGAGTATTAGTTTTTTTGTTCTACCAATATAGATAAGCTGTGAAAAGAAGTAAGACCTTAAGTGAAGCCATGGTTACGTAGTTGTAGATCAGAGATGGACAGCAATGACTGCAATTTTGTTTATTAAATTATAATGACATCACAATGCGGTCTTTAATAAACTTTAATTGGCATTAATATGACTACAGCTATTTCTCCACAATTAGTTTTTCAACATTTATAACTCTAGCTTATTTCTTTAAGTTACATATTTTCACAGTTTGGGTGTTTTGGTAAGGATGTTAGCTTTTGTATTTGTCAGCACAAAGCCAATCATTTGGGTCTTGCTTTTCATCTGACTTTTTCAAGAATAAGGGAATAAGTGAAAAACATTTATTGCATATGCTTACATGTAAACTCATGCTTATTTGAAATATATATATGTATCATCTATATTATTTGATATTCTACCTGGAAACAGATGAGTATACATACTTGCCTACAGTTTGGTAAGTATATATCTAATCCAAAACAGCAAAGCTGTAAAAAAAGAGTGCGGCCTCAAAAAGGCCATGATGAAAAAAGATGTGAAATCCATGGTAGCGGCCAAGAAATGGCTGTGATGGTAGGTTAATGGTAAAAATTTTAATAGCAACAACTCAGGTTAATTTTGTGCCAGGCCAAGCGGCACAAAAATTCACCTGAATTGTTGTTATTAAAATTTTTATCATTAACCTACCATCACAGCCATTTCTTGGCCACCACCTTGGATTTCACATTCTTTTTTTCACCATAGCCTTTTTGAGGGCCACACTCTATTTTTACAGTTTGGCTGTTTTGGATTAGATTTCACTTCTTTTTGCATTTGTATACCCCAAAGCCAGCCTATTTTTTGGGACTGTTTTAACCTATATTTTTTCTTTACCACAGGAAGAAGAAAACAGTACTACTGTACCATTTGATAAGACCCCTTTTTGCATACTAGGTCACATATAGCCTTGCCCAACAAAATTCACACTCACTAGTACGTATACGTACTGTTGCATTTAAGGAATTTGAAGATATCTGGGATATACTGTATCTAATCCAAAACAGCCAAGCTGTAAAAAAAAGTGTGCGGCCCTCAAAAAGGCTATGGTGAAAAAAGATGCGAAATCCAAGGTGGCGGCCAAGAAATGGCTGTGATGGTAGGTTAATGGTAAAAATTTTAATAACGACAATTCAGGTGAATTTTTGTGCCGCTTGGTCTTGGCATAAAATTCACCTGAATTGTCATTATTAAAATTTTTACCATTACCCTACCATCACAGCGATTTCTTGGCCGCCACCTTGGATTTCACATCTTTTTTCACCATAGCCTTTTTGAGGGCCGCACACTTTTTTACAGCTTGGCTGTTTTGGATTAGATTCCATTTCTTTTTGTATTTGTATACCCCAAAGCTGCCAGCTTTGGGACTTTTTAAACCTATCTTTTTTTCTTTACCACAGGAAGAAGAAAAGATGAAGTAGACGTACTTTAAATATTTTATCAGTAAATGTACAAATTATATATATAATACATAATTATATTGATTATAGAAATCTCCATGGTGGTTTCTTTGTAACTGAACACCCTACAAGGTGACTTCTTCTAGATGCTCTCTCTACAGGGTGAATTGTTTGTAGCTGAACGATCTACAAGGTAACTTCTTCTAGCTGATCCCTCTACAGGGTGATTTGTTTGTAGCTGAATTCCGTACAGGTAATTTGTTTGCAGCTGAGCTCTTTGCAGAATGGTTTCTTTGTAGCTGAACTCTCTACAAGGTAACTTCTTCTAACTGATCTTTCTACAGGGTGATTTGTTTGTAGCTGAACTATCTACAAGGTAATTTCTTCTAGCTGACCTCTCTTCAGGGTGATTTGTTTGTAGCTGAATTCTGTACAAGTGATTTGTTTGCAGCTGAGCTCTTTACAGAATGGTTTCTTTGTAGCTGAACTCTCTGCAAGGTAACTTTTCTAGCTGATGTCTCTACAAGGTCACTAGTTTGTAGCTGAACTCTGTAAATGGTGGTTTCTTTGTAACTGAACTATCTACAAGATAACTTCTTCTAGCTGATCTCTCTACAGGGTGATTTGTTTGTAGCTGAATTCTGTATAGGTGATTTGTTTGCAGCTGAGCTCTTTACAGAATGGTTTCTTTGTAGCTGAACTCTCTACAAGGTAAATTCTTCAAGCTGATGTCTTTACAGGGTCACTAGTTTGTAGCTGAATTCTCTACATGGTGGTTTCTTTGTAACTGAACTCTCTACAAGGTAACTTCTTCTAGCTGATCTTTCTACAAGGTGATTTGTTTGTAACTGAATTCTGTACAGGTGATTTGTTTGCAGCTGAGCTCTTTACAGAATGGTTTCTTTGTAGCTGAACTCTCTACAAGGTAACTTCTTCTAGCTGATGTCTCTACAAGGTCACTAGCTTGTAGCTGAGCTCTCTACATGGTGGTTTCTTTGTAACTGAACTCTCTACAAGGTGACTTCTTCTAGCCGATCTCTCTACAGGGTGAATTGTTTGTAGCTGATCTCTCTACAGGGTGACTTGTTTGTAGCTGATCTCTATACAGGTTACTTGTTTCTAGCTGATCTCTTGAATTCTCTTCAGGGTGACTGCTCTATTAGGATGACTGCTCTATTAGAGTATCTCGATCTTGCACTTGCTGCACAACATTGGATTTCGTGTTATAACTCCGTGGCTTTAAGTCTGATTCTTCTACACCATTGATGAGCCTTTCTAAGATGATTACTCCATCTGTACAACGATTTTCAAAGCATTACCCGAAGTGGTTTATTTGGTAGGCGTGGCAAGCAGTCGTTTCTTATTAGCTAATCTCGATTGCGTAATTGTTACACACTGTTGGTTTTTTCGTTGTATCTTCCTGGTTTTTAACTCGATTTCTTTCTAACCACAAAAGGTTTGAGGTTCAATAGTTAACCTATTCATCCACCAATTGTCAGCTTCTTCCCATACGCGGTTTACCCTGTAGACGTGACAACATATTGGTGTTATTTTTCGTGAATAATCACTCATAACTCTTTGCCTGTTTATCGTATTCCAACCAAGGTTGGTACCGATATGTGCCTTTATACGCCCCTTCTGTGTGCCAAATTTCAAGGCAATCGGATATGGCGTTCGCATTCTATAGCAGTTTTTATAAGTGTGCGACAAGAGGAAGAAAAAAAACGAAGAAACTAAGCCAATTTTTGAAGTCGCATATCTCAGGAACGCGTGAAGCGATTTCGCTCAAATTTGGAATGTGGAGTACTGAAGTTGGAGGGAGTGTCCACAGCAAAAAATCGTCTTGTTTCGTCAAGGCAGCACAGAGCTTTGGAAGTGCGAAAATTGCGTTTTCTTTCTTCCTGTCAATATACTCACGGGTGTTGCGCGCCGGCTTCTTGGGCCGCACGGCACACTACCGTGTGTCTTGATTATTGAACAAACAAGAGGATGATGTATCTTAATAGCATCAAATACAAGAACACACACACGATTGTGAACTTGAGTTTGAGAGCACTGTAAATATCCAGGTATTTTGAATGTGATTAATCACAAAAGAGCTATAGTCTAGAAAAGGACTTTGCAAAGCTATCTCAGTAACTATAGTATGAGGAATATTTATATTTTGTGCAAGAACATTAGCTAAAGGTACTTAAATCAACAGCAAACATGATATTAAGGAAAGCAGGAAGCATCATAAAATTGAGATCATTGTCAGTGTTGTGGTGATTTCCTTGTTATTTAGTACAAGGAAATCACCACAATACTGACAATATAACCAGAATGGTTAGTAACAATAATTCACACTATAGTGATGATATACCAATGTGGTTTAAGAAATTTGATGACAAATATAATCAAACATGTGACGCTATTCAGGAGTTTACTGTGAATGGATTCAATCATCTTGAGTGTGTGCAAAGTTTTGCAGTAAAGAACTTTAAACTCATCCTACATACAGGTATACATATTGTATGTAATACATATACTAACCTTGGCCTTTAGCATAATCTATTATCAACAGCAAATTTCCTAATACAAGCAACTGAATTAGCTTCCATGTAATTATCTAGATATAGAACATAAGGATATACGTACATGCTGTATCATACAATACATGCTAACACACTATTACCAATACAAAATAGTCTTTTGTCATTTGTAAGGGATTATCCATAATTTTTAGGATTTTAACTACTGTACCCTTCCCTCCTACTAAAAAGTGCACTATAAAAGGTGCTATCGTATGACCAGTGTTAAGTATTTATTGTGCTTCTTCAATACATCAGCCTCCTAAATGTCTGATTTTTAAGAATGTAGGTATTGAAAGAATTATTGTCTTATATAGCATTATGTACACTACTGGCTGTGTAGCCAG
This sequence comes from Dysidea avara, assembly GCF_963678975.1. Lineage (NCBI taxonomy): Eukaryota > Metazoa > Porifera > Demospongiae > Dictyoceratida > Dysideidae > Dysidea > Dysidea avara. Next base: position 35,586,052 of record NC_089272.1, read on the forward strand.
CTCCTGAAGCAGTCATTCAGAGTTGAGCTGCAACTCAGCTTTCACTATCTTAAACTTCCGAACCAAACAGTAGTTGTGAATTATTTATTACTTAATATAGTGCTACTAATACCAATAATTTTAAATAGCAGACAAGTGAATTAACTCCCTCCCCCTAACACACTCTCTTTACTCTTGTGAAATAGTGGATGATCCCTAATATGATACAAATACGTAAAAGCATTAACACAGTTGTTAATTCTATATCCAGCAAATTCCCAATGAATGTAGTTATGGGTAGAATACAAAAATACTGTTGTACCACTCTTAGCAATATTATCTGTGGCTATATACATAATACAGGGCCAAACCCAGCACAGCAATGGTGATAAGACCATCTGAGTTGACCAAATGCACCACAACTGAGCTGCAAAGTAGCTCAATCTAGGAACATTCCCCACCAGGAAGTTTTTAAAATTTATAAATGGCATTTAGAGCACTTTTAGCTTCAAAAATGATGCTATACTAGTGATTATTATTCTAGTATATGCTGTGAAATACAAGATCATAATACACATGTTGACTACATCATAGAAAATATGGTACACCATACTGGACAAGCAGCAATAAGCCTACTGTTTAAATCTAACCATTAGTTTTATCAAAATGTAGTAATGGCCATTGCTTAAACCACGATGGTTGAAATGATCAATATACTACCTTGGTTTGGCCAAAAGGCCTTTTCTAAATTGGTTGGTTGGTGTGAATATCTGGCAAATCAAATCACGAGTCTACCGATGATGAAGAATTATTCTGAAATGGAGCAGACATGAGGCTAGCCATTAATCGCAACTGTGTGCTTTGCTTCGTGCACATGCTGCTTTTCTTTTTCAAGTAGCTGCCCAAAAGTTGGTATGGCCAAAATCATATCGGTTGTACTGCTAGACCCATAGAGGGACTGGTGGTAGGTAGTCCAGAAAGAAATTATGAAAATTGATGAGTAAAAGTGCTACCTACATGCACAGTTTTAGGGCTCTCTATCCCTGACAGAACATATTCATTCTCAAATACTTTATGTGTTGCTGTGTAAGTGCACCAGCTGCTCCTGTAAACCCATCATTACCAACTTTGTCTGTACTTTGGATGGACACAAAGTTATAATAAAACAAAGAAAAAAGAATGTATTACAGATATATGGGAATGCAAATTTAAGGCAACATACATAGTGCAGCAATGAAAAAACTGCTGCTGTTAGGTAGCATCAAAAGTTATCAACTATCTATTACTACATGATTTAGCATCAGAAAATCAGGAAAATATTGGTGTTGTCAGTTGGCAATTTCAGTATTTTATAATATTGCGCTACAAATGTATGAGAAAATGAAATTGCCAACTGATAACACCAATATTTTCCTGATTTTCTGATGCTAAATCATGTAGTAATAGATAGTTGATAACTTTTGATGCTACTTACAGTAACAGCAGCAGTTTTTTCATTGCTGCACTAAGTTGTCTTAAATTTACATTCCCATATGTCTGTAATACATTCTTTTTATCATAACCGTATGTCCATCCAAACTTGGTAATGATAGGTGCCTCACAAACACACAAAACCTCTCAGTACATATGACATACAGCACACAAGGCTAGGTACGTACACAATAGCAGTAATTCTCACTTCAGCCATGTCAGCTGGCTTGCCCAGGCTACTCCCTTTTTTCAGCCACAATAGGCTAGTAATTACAGGATATGTACAGTACCTATGCTGAAGGCTGGTTAAAATTTTCACATCAGACAATCAATAGTCAATTAAATGTCACATTTTTTAACCATACCAATAACTAATTAGGAAGTTTCTTAACAAGGTAACTTAATTGGCCTTGGAAACTGGGCAGCATAAACTGGACTGGGCAGCTTGCATGATTTAGCCAAAACTTAACTAACATATTAGCCATCCCAAAAGCTAGTACTTGCATTATACACTGAGTCATACAATGTAGCAGTGTACACTTAGAGAGAGAAAAACCATCATTTTTATTGATGAAAACACAGTATAATTATATCCTCGGACACATGCTACCACAAATAGGGCAATATAAGCTCCACAAGTGGGCATGGCAAGGGTAACAAAAAACAAAAAACAGCATTACATATACACTCAATTAAAAGACAAATTAGCTTTTATACAAATACAACGTTCAAGTCTCCACACACCATTCCTGACAGTCCTTCGCCATAAATGTCCTCCTAGAGGAAGAGATAGATATCGCTGCCACTGAGTCAAAGATCCTTTTACTTCTAGATTTTTTTTACAGTAAATGTCGCTACAAAAACGGCACTTGTCACTCCTTGTGAAGTAGCAATGCACTGTTTATATCTTTGTAGCTAAGAAGTTGGAAGTTTACTAGTGTTGCCATGTAAAGACACGCCCTGGCGGGTGCTTCTTAAGCCAGTGGTAAGCTTCAGTGCTTTCGAGGGATTGCCCAAAAGAAACCTCAAGTGTTACGACTACGCACTATAAACTTACTTGCATGGTTGCGACGCCGGTGAGTAGAGTCGAGGTAGCTATACAGGCGGAGTATAGAATATAACTGCGAACACCCTCCAGTGTCTAACTGGTAAAGTAGATAATAACAACAATAACTGGGTGTTAAGGTAGGTTGGGGCGTTTCCGGACAAAGTTTGCACACGCATTAGAAATTTATTCATTTCTCCTCGAGAGAAAACGGATTCTAAAATGCTTAGTGCCGAATTGTAACTAATGAACTAGGCTATCGGTGGTCTAAATTGTAGGTGGTAAAGTATAGGATGTTAGGAGAAAGAGCAGTTTAAATTTGCAGTTTGAGAAAATGCCAAAAATTTATGTGGCTGGGGTTTCCAGACACCACTAAAAAAAGGCGTACGTGGCATTGTTATGGGAAATGCTGCACTCTATTGAGTATCATGGCCCAACAGAGACTGATAGCATTCTGTGTGTCGGGTTACTTTGTTGGTGAAGCGATTTTTAAGAAGCAGAACTGCTGCCAGCCTTGCTCGGACCATGCGAGTGTTTTGCAGTGCTTTCGAAGATGCGACATTTGATTTACTGCCTGGAAATCTGTATCAGTCCTTGCGTTAACACCGAAACAGCATAGTTAAGTAGTGTGGCCCCGCGGAGCCTTGCTTGGGACTTCTCCGGGCTGCTGGTTGTATCGATTGGGTGGGGTCTATTCTACGGAACGGAACGGAACGGAATGATGGACTAACTGCGGAACGGAATGCTTTCTCAGATTGAAGCTTGCAGCTTACCATTGCTGTACAAGTTATCAGTGGCACTTCCAGCAGGTAATCAAACGTACCCCAAGAAAGATAAAACGAATTTAAGGATCGATTGTGGGTTCTTGTTGGTTGTCATTAGTAACGAAGTACTAATTGTGGGAATAGCTGAGTCAGTGTGTTCATCTTTGGATATATCAAGTAGGGAACTTAATGCATGACTTGTTTTTACTAGTATATGTGAGTTATTTTTTACTTACTTGACTTTAGAATGTACAGTCTGAGGCCCAGCCTTTCTAATCGGCATAAATCAGTATGTGTATAGCTACACTACAAAGGAAACAAGTATGGTGACAAGCTGAATCAACTCAGTCTAAGCAGAATCTAAAGGAATTTTGTGCAGTGTGTGAGAAGCAAACATTCAGATACCTCAAGGAGGCTATATTTTGTGAACATCAATGATTCATTAACAGAGTAGTGGACTATTGTCAGATATCTCAGCCTGAGTACTGAATTGAATTCTGGATGGGGTCTATTTTACAGAATGGAATGCTTTCTGAATCAACTTGCAGCTTGGCTAGCTGCTATCATTGCTGAAATTGCATTTTATCAGTGGAACCTCCAGGAAAATGGAATAGGATAATTATAAAACATTAATTAAGTGATTGTTTAGGTAATCATGACTTTATTCAGTCTAATAAACAGAATATATGGTTGATTGAGTGAGGTATCACTTTCAGAATGTTCAGACGACCAGTGATGAGATGCATGGATTCATCGAATTTTTGTTGTGGTTGGAGACATTAAATATCCAAAAGCAAACTGACTATAATATTAATTCACTTTCTTTATATTTTCTCAATTTTGAGCCTGCATACAAATAATTGAATTTTCCTTGTCAATAGAAATCCTAGAATAAGATGGGAGAGAAACTTATCTTTGTTTACCTATACTGTACAACCAAGAGTTTGTAATACTGATTTGTATGGGGGAGAGTGTCTAACTCTCAGTATGGCCTGTACAAACACCCTGCGTAAAGTTCACCTTTCATCAAATCAACACCTTTACTGGGGGATAGAAAACTGTTGATTAGTGTTGCTGAAGAAGGTAAAGCCTTTGTTCTGAAATAAGGCCGAGGTGTTACTTCAAGCAGGGTGTTTGGTGAATGCATTCAAGTTAGACACTCTCCACCTTATTATGAACTCTTGGTACAACTTCAAAGGAAAATGAAGAAAACATACAGATGAATCAATAAAATCACTACAGTAAGGTGAATTACAGACTAGTGAGATCTTGGTTAATTAATGACAGTGGTTGGAAATTAAGTGTGGTAGTTTCTTGTTCTTGAATATGTTGCAAAGTGGAAGTACAAATCAAAATGGGATATCAATTTCATTATGAAAAATTTGTATACATAAATAATCTAGCATTACTATTTCATTTGTCCTCCACTTAAACATGCTACAACAGTACTAGTGTCAGTGAGTCTACCTTGAAATTTCAACTCTAGAGTAGATCCAACACAGGACAGCCCGCACTGTAACAAATACATGTGATCCCATTGTAATTTCATGGACCAGCTGGACTGGGAATCACTTGAAAATAGACGAACAAATTTAACCTGTTTTGTTTGAAGTGAAGCATGTGAAATGTTACACTTAAGAAATCCTAGGATTCTTAGGTGGTATGTAATTAATGTGAGTGTTCCATTTCAGGTCTGACTAGATACATTGAAATTACACACACATCCTGGTCCAAATCACGTTTGCCTGGTGGCTACGGGCATGGTTTCACATGCGGCTTATAATAGAGATTTGGCTGATCTTGGAGTTTTGGCATTTAGCCTGATTCAAGGCTAGCAGTCAGACACATCCTTGAATTGTGCAACAGATAAAATCAGCTCACTATTGAATACGGCATTAGTCCACTGCACCAGCTGTTAATATATAAATAACTCCATGCATACACTTCAGTGATGTTTGCAGAATATACCCTCCTTGTGGTCTGCCAAAATATTTGCTCCTCACACACTGCACAAAATTCTTCAAGTTTTAATTCAGCTGGCTCTTTCCTGTTACCAGTATCTTCCTGCTTGCTTTATTTATACACTGACTTATGACTTGAAAGACCGGCCCAGACTGTTTTCTAAAGTCTAAATAAGAAAAACAGCTCACATAAAGTTCCCTTCCGTATGGATGAACATCACTGATACAGCTCATCCCACAATAATACTTCGTTACTAATGACAACCAACAAAAACCCACAATCGATCCGTTAATTCTTTTTATCATGTTTAATCACCCACTGGAGATGCCACTGCTAACTTATAAGGGAAGTTTCAGCAATGGTAAGTTGCAAGCTTCAATTTGAGAAAGCGTTCCGTTCCGTGGTTTAGTCTATCATTCCGTTCCGTTCCGTAGAATAGTCCCCACCTATCGATTGCGCGTGCCATTTAACACGTCGCAGGTAATGGGCTTGGAATCCAATTGTACTATCTGTAAAACATATATCCGTTCACTGTATAGTGTGACTGATCATTTGTGCTGCCTGTGGTCGCTTAGAATTATTAACGGTGCCCTCAATCTCCTGTTAACATGCGCAGTAAAAGTTTTTCACACAAAATATTCTACACGCGCAAGCAAATTGTGATGTATCTCAGCAATCCTTAAAGTTATCAAAACAAAACTTTATTATTTTATAGTACACAAGTAGGGTACTTATGCACTTAAACCATAGCCTGATTGGATTCTATTCCATCCTTCAGTAGCGGATTAAAAACGAAGTGTCCGGAATACCTACTCAGCTGTCCGGAAACCCCCTTACTTACCTTACCTATTGACTATACTTCGCGCTGGTGGCAAGCTAAAGGTCGTGATAGGCGCTTTCCTATAGCGGTATTAGCTATAATTATTTTGATTTGATTGACTTGATTTGATTTTTATTAATTTGTGAAAATTCACAGGGGAGAGTAAGCCTATAAGAACACCCCCAAACAAATAATAACGACACACTGAACGCAAACTACAAAAGTATTTACATACAGTCGATTGCAGAATTGTTGAAATTTCTCTTCCCGTGCCGTAAACATCCCGTGGGCTGAAAAACTACTTGTAGTGATGCCTGATCAGCCGGATTGAGAAAAAAACATTAGTGTGGTTCAATTGCTGCTGAATCCGTGGCAAGGACAATAAAATTTACTCACAAGGAGCCTTACGGAAACACTCACGGTAGCTACGGCATACTTTTTTCAAGAATTCTGCACTAATCGACTGTAATTCTTCCCCAAGGTTATTTTTATTATTATTTGTTTACTGTACAGAAACCTCCATATGGAGTATATAGTACAACAGTTAAATTAAGAATAAATTGTAGTGATTGTACTTAGCTATAATTAATACATTGTTTATTTAATAAATGTGCTTAAGGTAGGTGATTCCACAGTACTGCTAGATAGGTTATTCCATAATTTTAATTGTACAGGGGTAATAAGAGTAAAGGTAAGAATCAATTCTGGAGTGTGGCTGCAAAAATTGTTGATCGTGACCTCGTGTTTGGTAGGCCTGCGCCTATTATGCCGGCATAATCTTGAGAATAATAGGTCACCAAATTCGTGAGAATAATTCCGGAATAATATGATGGTTACACACTGTTAAAAATAAGGAGTAACTCGGTGGCGGATCCAGGGGGGGGCACGGGGGCACGTGCCCCCCCCCCCCCCCCTCCCTTAAAAAAATGTATATAAGATCGAGATACTCTAATAGAGCAGTCAATCACCAATCACTCTAATAAAGCAGTCACAGTGTTCATGGGGAAGTGTAGCTTACTTAGGAAGCTATAAATAGGATTTTATTTTACATAACATACGTGATATAATATATTTGGTAAAGGATAACTAGTTATTATTGTTGTGACCTTTTTTTTTATTTATTTTTGCTCTTCAACTTTTTTCAGCAAGGTGCCCCCCCTCTTTCCAGACTCTGGATCCGCCCCTGTAACTGTTACTCCCCTAGGGGAGTTCCCAGTGTAGGGAGGATTTAACACCCTATATTTTTGTGGAGAGTAACTAACACCCCACAAAGGAGTAACAGGAACCCTTTGAAAAATCTATTGTAGGGAGTTCTAGTTACTCTAGGAGAGTTCACATAAGCATGCAAGGCGTTTCCTTTACTCCATGAAATTCTGCAAATAACTCCGTATAAAATCTCAAATGATGTTAAAGACATACAGCAAAACTGCAACAAAATATTTACAATATCCAGCTTTATAATATTGGAAAATCACTGAAAAAAGTAGCAAGGCTTCATAATCAGCAAACGACACTTCACTGCCACTTCACTGGAGTTACTTCCTGCCACATGACATGTGATCAGCTGTAGTAAATAGCAGTATAATAAAGAAATATTCAACAATCATATACTTGTTACCTTTATGGCTGAAGGTACGTCACACACAGTTGCCAACAAAGTTGTAAAAACAATTCTGCCAGACCAGCAGCATCAGTAGTGTAAACTAAAAAGGCACAGTTGCTATCATGCAAAACAGCACTTTTTTGCTACCTGGAGTTCATCATTTTGTTTGTCTATTTGTTCACTGATTTCTTGTGGCACCTGTAATATATGTTTACAAATTGATGCACAGTCACTGTATGTTAACACACTTACTGGATGTTGTAAAAATTCTATGTTCTCAGTGACATTGAGACATCTGTGCTAAAAAAGTAAATATGTACTTATGCAACTATAAACATTATCTCCTTACAGGTCAAGAGCAACTTGGAAAGTTGATGAAGTCGAAGACACACAATGTACATTGTATCAAAGATTCTTGTTAACTGCAAACGATACATCTTACTAGTTAATTCCAGTGAATCTGCTTGTAATTATGTAAAAAGACTGATACAGGCTACTGACCTTACCAGGCAATATCTGCTAACGTCAACTGAAGGCAGACGGACATGATTATGTACGCCATGTTTAAGTTAGGTGGCTTTCCTCTCCTCCCTCAAGTCTTCAACTTCTTACACACTGACTACTAGTAGCTAGCAGTGATCGAGCTTGGATGGGCTGAATACTGTACGTACCAGTCAGTGATACGACTGAGTCCGCCGAATTTTATTCTCTTTCCCTGAGTCTTGAACTATTTCTGCCGTGTCACAATAAGGCGCCTAAACCCTTACGAGCAGTGGTGACTTTCGTTGGAGCCAGTTTAATAAACCGGTGTGTCACACGAGACGACTCAGATATGAGCTCAAACGTACCTGAAGAAACAATGAACGAGATAGACTCTAGTGAACGTCCAGTAATTATTCACGAACAAGTGAATAAGCTGTTGTTAAAGAAGCCGTTTCTATGGTAATACTCTTCACTTTAGATAATGCGCTTGCAATAGAAATGGTATTTAATAATTTATATACATACGTATTTCAAAATATTCTTGACTCTTGAGTAACAATTCGTCCTCCTGTTTTCGTACTGTCTGTTTCCTTCACTATGCCTTGGTTAGCCTGTAAAATAAAACATGAATAAAGGCTGCCATTGAAAAGGAAGCCTAAATAATTACTTTCCTTTTTTACATTGAGTGACTAGAATTGAACTGGTTAGTTAATGGAGAAAATAACATAGTGAGACAGCTGACCTGCATGTGGCTCATTCATATGTGGCCTCAGCCATACTGGCTCACTGAGTTCACCTTAGCTACTATAGCTAGCTAGTAATGGGAACTCTTCAGTTTGGTGCCTTCACTTACTTGGAGTTCTCTTTACCCTTAGTGGGTTACTGTTACTCTCCTAGTAATCCAAACTCCCCTTTCAGAGTAAAATGTTTTACTCTCATAGTTACTGTTACTCCCCTGTTTTAACAGTGCAGGCATCATTTTAGAATAATCGGACGACCACGGGAATAATCGATGGAATTAGGGGGCGTGTCTCTTCTTGATTACCTAGAAGAAAGAGTTAAACTACCACAAATGATATAAAGCTGACAGGAGTGCCGGCTGAAAGGAGCTGAAAAACCTCTAAAAGATCGATATACTCTAATAGAACGCTCAAATACTCTAATAGAGCAGTCAGCTCGTTTCATGTTAACAATCTGCAACCAGCATCAGGGATTTAACTGCATACTTATCTGCAATTGTGAAACTTGTACATCTTATATCTTATACCAGAGTACCTTCTTCAAGTCTTTGAGCATTATTATCTACCTAACTTAGTAGCTATGCAGTAGTTACAGCATATTATTATAATACACTAATAACTAAATACACTTGAATTATTACTGTAGATAGCTATTTTAAGTCTGCTGTAACTATTATGGATAGAAAAATGATGTGTAAGGTGGAATACTTCATATATGGCTATTAATAATTTGGACAATAATTTGGATAATAATTTCTAGCAACATCTTGAAAACTAAGCGACTAGCCACAGATATATCTGATTGAGAATAATTATGGAATAATAGGCTGGATACAAGAATAACAAAAAGAATAATAGGAGAATTTTTTGGGAAATTCTGGAAAGAATAATAGGTAAAATTTAGAGCATAATAAGCTCGGGCCTAGTGTTTGGCTTGCTGTTGGGATTAAATAAGTTCCATTATCGATGTGAACTTGTCTATGCACCATTTTATACATCATAACTAGCTTCAAATTGTTCCGTCGCTGTTCAAGAGTAGTCTGGCGTAGCCGACCCGCGCGCGTAACGCGAGGGTCTGGTGACAGCCGCATTCAGTACCTGTGCCAGCCTTAGGCCACACCAAGTCAAACCTTAGTTTCTGGTCACCCGCCCGCATGGTAAACCTGAAACCCTAGTTTATGAGGACTATTATTAATATTACAGGTGCTTAAGTGCACGTGACCCAGCAAGACACTTATTTTTTACTGCAAAAAAGATCGATATACTCTAATAGAGCATTCAGGGATTCCAATAGAGCAGTCACACTACTCTTAACTCTAATATTAGGTATATATTAGGTATATATGCCACACTAATAAAATGTTTCTAACTATAGCTAGTTTTGTCCTTGATTATATAGCTGTTCAGATTATAACTGTTACTAATGCTTCTGTAACCAAAGTAATTTCAGTAGCATTAACTACTAGTCCATGCAGATGGGCCATAGCTTTAACTTTATAATTCAAATGTAGTCCTCTAATGATTAGTCTAATTCCTTATCACTGCACACTACAGGGGTATGGAAAGCCAGCAACATTCGGTGAGCTTAAACTTAAACTTTTCCATAACTAAAATTAGATTGGCAAGTAGAAACCCTTATAGTTTAAATATTCCCAGATGATCACTAAAAAACAGTAGTCTGGAGCACTCAATGACTCAAAACTTTGACAGTTACTTTTCTCAAGGTTACTGAATAGAAGGCTGGAAACTCATAGCTAGTGGGCTAAGACTTTACATTTGAATGAAGAATTTCTGATGTGAAAATAGAAGTTAAATTTCATTGTGTATCATGATCATTTGAACAACTTAGCTATAAGTCATAGTAATACTTTCCTGACATAGCTAATGAGACATTTATTTCACTTGGAAAGCATAAGTAGCTACATGAGCAAAATATTTCCTATAGTATATTCTAAATAAATAAATAAATATATACTTAAATGCTATACATCAGTGTATAGCTAGCCATGATCCATCAACAACTTTCCTAGTGCATTTTTTGCCGAAGCACAACTACTTATGTTGTTGGTTAAGTATAAAATCAACATGAATTTGCTAAATTGAGCAAATAATAATACCGTACAGTATATTGTCACAGTAGAGTCTATAGTCCTGAAGTCCTGATCATCCGCCCGCCCGCATCCATTTGTAGGCTTGGGAGTGACCAGAAACTAAGGTATGACTTGGAGTGGCCTTACGGAAAACTGGTGCGTCCAATCAGATCGCTTAGTGACCAATTAACAACATTCTATGACGTTATTCCGATTTGGCCACTGATTATGGCGAGCTTCTTATGTCTTTTCTACAACCAGCACAAATGTAAGGGTTTGTAGAGGAAATAGACGTCATTCAAGTACAAGTACAGTAGCTGTCGCGCTCTGTTACCGGAAATTGTCCAAGTGTTTCGCGCGTATTTACAAATTTAATTGCATTCCATCTGCACAGGTACTGAATGCGGCTGTCACAAGACCCTCGCGCTACGCGCGCGGGTCGGCTACGCCAGACTAGTTCAAGAGTTGGTAGATTCAGGTGATCTAGTATCTCAGTTACACTAGCCCAGGGTGAATAATTATTTGTAATAAACATTGCAGCTCTTCGTTGGACCATTTCTAACTTGTAGATGCTACTGTTAGTGTATGGAGACCAGACAGTTGATGCATACTCTAAGATAGGACGTACCATTGCTAGATAACACAACTTCTTAGTTTGTTGAGTGCAGAGCTAATATTAAGTCGCAAAAAGGCATTGGCTGAGTTTGCTTTACAGGTAACATGTTGGATATGGTTTGTCCATTTCAGGTGTTCATCTATTGTTACTCCCAGGTAAGTGGCACTGGTAGATCTACAAATTTGATGTTGTGGCACTGGTAGATCTACAAATTTGATCTACAAGCTTACCAATATTAAACTGACACGCAAATCAGTATAAATTATATGTGCGCTACTACGCGGTACCACCAGGGGTGCTAGTGAACGCGCACACACAACATCAACTCGCTCGTGAATCCACCGAACGAAAATATTAGAACACACTTATTTATTATTATTATTATTATTGGGGGTACAGGTAAGGAGGCAAAGCCTGTAAAAACCTGATCTAAACTTCTGTACAGTAAACAAATAATAATAATAATATTTAGCCTAGATTACTCACGTGATGGAGCATTTCGAATCTAAAGAGTGACCCGCTCAAAGGACCTTGCCGCGGCAGGAGTCACAACTCACAAGTGACAAAGGAAACCAGATGACGCTAAGAACCTACTGCCTATGAGGTCATAAAGTGTTAAATGTACCAAGTTTATTTTCTCGAGTCGATCACACTAGATCTTTGTACGGCAGTGCTGCCAGTGTAGTCGGCCTATTCCAAGAGGGCGATTCTTCAGAACCCCCTGGCTACGGGCCTGGATCAGTCACAAGCTTACAAGTTCTGCTAGCAAGAAAGACTGGTGGGATTTCATGCAATACGTGGCATTTGAATTTCGCCGAGTGAAGTGAGTGAACATGTCATCCTTTCAGCAGTGTGCTAGGACTGCAACACAAGCTGTGGCAAATGTAAAGTAACTTGTATTAGCACTAAAATATTAACAATATAGCTCTACCGGACTGGATGAATTTGTTGGAGTACAGTTGTGGCACGTGCGATGAAGCTCGACGAATGAATCATTGATAAAAGATAAGCAATCAATACTGAAGTAGTTACGTAGCTATAGTTGTGTGAGCTGTAATAATACAACACCGTATGTTGGCTAGCCCACCATTGGGTCATTAGCCCTTTTTGCAATCATGAATGATTTTGAGCGTTTCGTGGGGGCATGCCTGCCCCTCCATCACCTTCTGGCTAGCTACGCCCCTGGTGTGTATGCTTTAATGTGTTTTATTCAAATAATAAGTTAATAGCGAGCTAAATAACATAATTTTCTTATAATTATCTTGGAACATTTATTTCTCTACAAAGTGACTGTTTTGTTAGAGAGTATATCGATCTAAGGAGCTATGTACAATGCATCTGATCTGAGTGTTCTATTGCAGTTTGCACTGACTGCTCTATCAGAGAGTATCGATATAATTTTCATGAAATTAATCTCCATAGACAGTGGCGTAGCCAGGAAAAATATTTTACCGAGGCAAAGTTTATACATTATTACAGGTTTTTGCGATTGAATTCGTCGCGTTTGCATTACAATTCATCATAAACAAAACGGCTCCAAGAAACCAACCCGTTCATTAAGAGATGAACTATTTATGCCTTGGAGAGTTACACTTGAGACACTAGAAGGTAATTGAAGCTGATAGCTGTCTTACAAGTTAATTAGCTTGCTCGCGAGTGACCACACCCATCGCGAATGGCGTTGTAGAGGAAGAATTATTGCCTTATAAAGAGTTGTTTACTACTGTTGTACTTGAATAAGTTCTTGTAGCAACTGCTACATCATGTTTTCGTGTTTGCTCCAGCTGCCATTCTTATTACGGACGAATTTAAGGTGGGGTCTATTCTACGGAACGGAACGGAACGGAACGGAATGATGGACTAAACTGCGGAACGGAATGCTTTCTCAGATTGAAGCTTGCAGCTTACCATTGCTGTACAAGTTATCAGTGGCACTTCCAGCAGGTAATGCACCTATCAACGTTATCCCCCACCTCCCCCCTCCCGGGCGTAGTGGGGGAAATGGTGGGGATTTGACTTTTTGAAAAATCAAATTCTCCACCCACTGGGGAACAACTACTGGTCAAATCTCCATGTAGTATCGCTGGAATAAACTTTAGGAAACAGATCAATTCTTATAGCTCGCAAGCTAAAGCAAACGCCTAAAATTTCGAACGGTCAAATGCCCCACTAGTGGGGCAAAATTTCTGATCAAATCGGCAAAAATCCCCCACTAATCCCTTAGTAAGCCCGGGAGGGGGTAGTGGGGCTTAACATTGATAGGTGCATAATCAAACGTACCCCAAGAAAAGATAAAACGAATTTAAGGATCGATTGTGGGTTCTTGTTGGTTGTCATTAGTAACGAAGTACTAATTGTGGGAATAGCTGACTCAGTGTGTTCATCTTTGGATATATCAAGTAGGGAACTTAATGCATGACTTGTTTTTACTAGTATGTGAGTTATTTTTACTTTGACTTTAGAATGTACAGTCTGAGGCCCAGCCTTTCTAATCGGCATAAATCAGTATGTGTATAGCATGGTGACAAGCTGAATCAACTCAGTCTAAGCAGAATCTAAAGGAATTTTGTGCAGTGTGTGAGAAGCAAACATTCAGATACCTCAAGGAGGCTATATTGTGTGAACATCAATGATTCATTAACAGAGTAGTGGACTATTGTCAGATATCTCAGCCTGAGTACTGAGTTGAATTCTGGATGAGGTCTATTTTACAGAATGGAATGCTTTCTGAATCAACTTGCAGCTTGGCTAACTGCTATCATTTGCTGAAATTGCATTTTATCAGTGGAACCTCCAGGAAAATGGAATAGGATAATTATAAAACATTAATTAAGTGATTGTTTAGGTAATCATGACTTTATTCAGTCTAATAAACAGAATATATGGTTGATTGAGTGAGGTATCACTTTCAGAATGTTCAGACGACCAGTGATGAGATGCATGGATTCATCGAATTTTTGTTGTGGTTGGAGACATTAAATATCCAAAAGCAAACTGACTGTATAATATTAATTCACTTTCTTTATATTTTCTCAATTTTGAGCCTGTATACAAATAATTGAATTTTCCTTGTCTATAGAAATCCTAGAATAAGATGGGAGAGAAACTTATCTTTGTTTACCTATACTGTACAACCAAGAGTTTGTAATACTGATTTGTATGGGGGAGAGTGTCTAACTCTCAGTATGGCCTGTACAAACACCCTGCGTAAAGTTCACCTTTCATCAAATCAACACCTTTACTGGGGGATAGAAAACTGTTGATTAGTGTTGCTGAAGAAGGTAAAGCCTTTGTTCTGAAATAAGGCCGAGGTGTTACTTCAAGCAGGGTGTTTGGTGAATGCATTCAAGTTAGACACTCTCCACCTTATTATGAACTCTTGGTACAACTTCAAAGGAAAATGAAGAAAACATACAGATGAATCAATAAAATCACTACAGTAAGGTGAATTACAGACTAGTGAGATCTTGGTTAATTAATGACAGTGGTTGGAAATTAAGTGTGGTAGTTTCTTGTTCTTGAATATGTTGCAAAGTGGAAGTACAAATCAAAATGGGATATCAATTTCATTATGAAAAATTTGTATACATAAATAATCTAGCATTACTATTTCATTTGTCCTCCACTTAAACATGCTACAACAGTACTAGTGTCAGTACATTGGCAGTGAGTCTACCTTGAAATTTCAACTCTAGAGTAGATCCAACACAGGACAGCCCGCACTGTAACAAATACATGTGATCCCATTGTAATTTCATGGACCAGCTGGACTGGGAATCACTTGAAAATAGACGAACAAATTTAACCTGTTTTGTTTGAAGTGAAGCATGTGAAATGTTACACTTAAGAAATCCTAGGATTCTTAGGTGGTATGTAATTAATGTGAGTGTTCCATTTCAGGTCTGACTAGATACATTGAAATTACACACACATCCTGGTCCAAATCACGTTTGCCTGGTGGCTACGGGCATGGTTTCACATGCGGCTTATAATAGAGATTTGGCTGAT